>NW_027186304.1:9020249-9021026 GCF_028583685.1 Petaurus breviceps papuanus | reverse complement strand
TAACCAGCTCGTATTTTCCTTTGAAGCTTTTGGTGCAGGAGTTCTGACTTCACTGTCTTCCTCCTGTTCCATGCTTTGCTCCTTTTTGTCCCCAAAATAGGAGTCTAATGTTGGAATCTTTTGTCTGCTTTGTTTCCTTTGCCTGGTCATGTCGCACCTCAGTCACTTGACCACTGGGCTTTTTGCTACAGTAGGACTCTGCCACCAAACAGGGGAGCTTTTGTCCCAAATGCTGGGGTTTTCTCAGCTGCTGGAGGTATTAGACGGGTGCCCTCTATGAGGTCTCCACACACTCTGGCAAGCTGGACACATACCCCAGGACCTCCACCCTAGAATGCAATCCAGATCCAAGAAGGTTAAAGCAAGGGTGATTACCCCTCAGACTGGTGCTAGGTCTCCCTACACTCTGCAGGCCAGGAGCTGAAACTGCCATGTGGCTCTGGCTGGCTGTGCCAGGTGTCTCAGCAGCTTCTTGCTTCAGGGGCAAAAGCCTTGCACTCCCACTTACTGGGTCCCAAATTCCAGACTGCATTGACCTCTCACTTTGTCCTTCACATCTACGTGTTGATAAATCTGGAAACAGTCACAGCTGCTGCTGACCTGGAGTCCCTCTGGCCAGCAACTGGTCAAGCCCACCCTGGGGCTAAAGCCTTGTGAGGCTGCACTGGGCTCCCAGAGCACTGCGCTGTCAGATTCCTGCAGGCCTGCCAGGCTGTCCTCAGTGGGAGGTTAGCTTCTCTGTGTCATTTTGTGGGTTCTGCAGCTCCAAAGTTTGTT
>NW_027186304.1:9002082-9020149 GCF_028583685.1 Petaurus breviceps papuanus | reverse complement strand
TGCTGCTGACCTGGAGTCCCTCTGGCCAGCAACTGGTCAAGCCCACCCTGGGGCTAAAGCCTTGTGAGGCTGCACTGGGCTCCCAGAGCACTGCGCTGTCAGATTCCTGCAGGCCTGCCAGGCTGTCCTCAGTGGGAGGTTAGCTTCTCTGTGTCATTTTGTGGGTTCTGCAGCTCCAAAGTTTGTTTAGAGTCCCCTTTTTACTTGGATTGGGGAAAATGGAAGCTAGAGCAGTGGGGAGGTCCTGCTTCTCCTCCTCCATCTTTACTCTTCCCTCTAGAATGTATTTTTAAAGGTCATGAATTATCTAGAAAAGGAAGTAGTGATTGGTAAGAGCCAGTATGACTTCATTAAGAATAGGTCATATCAGACTCACTTTTTCTTTTTTTTTTTTTTTGAGTTTTTTACAATAAAAGGGAGCAAGGGGAAGGGGTTTGTTGGGGGGGGGGGGGGTATGGGGCGGTGTGTGTGTGTGTGTGTGTGTGTAGATTTTGTGGTTCTTAATTCTTGAAGAGGACCATGACATCAGGAAGATAATGTCATGACTTTCAAGTGAATTGGATTTAAATGAGGGAAGGCTGTGCAAAATCACCAGCCTTATTTTCTTTTCCACAGCTGTCTGGGTCCAGTGACCAGATATAGATCAGGACAACTGGAAATGACCCAGGATGCAGTGGGAGACCTTGGCCTTTTTAAGCTAGAGTCTTTCCCAGTTCTTACCTTGACTTAGGCAAAACCTATCCAGTGATTTGGGTATTTAAGAAGTGAGTCAAGGGTGGCACCTTTAATTAAAAAAATAAATAAACAAGAAGGGGAAGGCCGTCAGGATTTTTGTCCAAAAGAGAAATAATTACTATTTACATTCAGTTTGAGCCATTAGGGCCCCCCAAAAATAACAATTAATTTGTGCTTGGGCAGGGACCTATTGTTGGCCAATCAATGAGAGCCAGAGTGAATTGGGTTTAAGGCATGGTCTTTAAGACAGAAATCTAACCAGTAAACCCCAAGATATCAAGGTAGGTTTCAGTCACTAAAATTTGTCTTCCTTTGGGTAGAGCACCATCAAGTGAGAACATGATATTACATGTGGTGAGAGAAAATGAGAGGAGGGGAGAGGTGTATATTTTAACTAGGTGCTTTTATTTATTTATTTTAGTGCAAAAGTCTTTAGTGCAATTCCTATATAGAAGAGATAGGAGAAAAGTCTAGTCATTAATGTTCTTGATGTCAATTTGAAGAAAAGTCCATCATGGAGTGCTTCCTGCATTTTTATTTGGTCCTGTGCTGTTTAAAATGTGTATCAGAGATTGGATACAGTAGACATGGCATAGTTTTCAAACCTGCAGACAGTCCAAGGCTAGCAAGGATTGTTAACACATTGAAATACAGAGTTAAGATCTAAAAAAAAATCTTAAAAGCATTGGGAAATGTATAAGGAGATGAAATTCAACAGGAATAAAAGTAAATTCTTAAATATGACTTAAACCAATCAATTTCACAAGTGAGAGATGTGGCTAGATGATAGCTTTTCCTTGAAAAAAAAAAGATCTGGGAGTTTTGGAGGACTGCAAGTTCAGTATCGATTAAGAATGTGAAATGGAAACAAAGAAGTTAAGTTAAATTTTGGCTACAATCAAACAATGTAAGCAAGAAGCTATCCTCCAGGACTAGGGAGATGACTGTCCCCTGTACTGTGCTGAGGTGTGACCACATCTGGAGTATCATGTTCAGGTCAGATTGCCACATTTTAGGAAAGATATTGATAAACTAGAGTATTCAGAAGATGGTGACCAACGTGCTGGAAATTCTTGAATTTGTGCCATGTGAGGATTGGCTGGAGTAAATCTGTTGTTCTAAGAAATGAAAATGGAAACTAGGCACGATAGCTATCTTCACATATTTGAAGGGCTGAGTCATGAAGAGGAATACCTCTTTTTTTTGTTGTTGGAGATGCAGAGAAACAGATTTAGTTTAGGCAGAAGGAAAATTTTCCTAACAATTAGAGCTATTGAAAAAATGCAATGGGCTCCCAGCGGGTAGGGGGTTTTTATTCTAGGTCTTCAGGAAAAGGCTGGTTGGCAGTTGTTGAGTGTATTTCAGAGGGATTTCTTGTACAGGTATGAGTTGGACTAGATGGTCTCTGAAGTCCATTCTATCCCTGGGGTGCTGGAATTCTGCGAACCTCATATTGGCACCTTTGGGTATCCAGAATAATATAACAGTTGACTTATAAATACTGTATAAACAAATGGTAACTCAAATATTAAAAATAATAATAGCTAGCATTTATATAATAATATATATATATATAATAATAGTTATATAATAACTACTATGTGCCAGGCACTGGGGTAAGTGCTTAACAAATATTTTTCTTATTTGATCCTCACAACAACCTAGGGAGATAGATGCTATTATTATTTCCACTTTACAATTGAGGAAACTGAGGTAAATAGACATTAAGTGACTTGCCCAGAATCACAAATTAGTAAGTGTCTAAGGATACATTTGAATTCTGAACTTTCTGGCTCCAGGCCCAGTGCTCTATCTACTGTGTCACCTCACTTTCTTTGGTGTTGAAGTATTAAATGAAGGATTATATCTATAGCATTTAAAAAGTATTAAATGGATTTTTTGAAGTTCAGAAGATGAATGTGTATGCCCTCCCATGAAACATTCTTTGGTATCTTTTCAAGATAGAGTACTGAACTAGACGCACTGGGATAACTCTTGACCCTAGGAATGATAGTATTTTTCTCAAGTACTGTTCTGTCAAATGACAACCTACATTTGGACTCAGAAGTCTGAAAAAAAGAGTTTTTTGACAGAGGCAGAGTCCACATAGTTGGATGACTATGGTTAGGTCAGAACTCTTTGCTCTAGGGCATTGGAAAACAGCATCTTCATCCATGGGGAGACCTAAGTCATGGGGGAGGATAGGCCAAAGTAGGTTAGAGATATATATTTCCATGATATTCTTGAGGCTGCAACAATCTTTTTTTTAAATAAATTTTATGTTTATTTTTAGTTTACAACATTAATTTCCACAAGATTTTAAGTTACAAATTTTCTCCCCATCTTTCCCCTACCTACCACTCCAAAATAGCAATCCCACTGAATACCCCCTCCAACAATCTGCTCTCTCCTTTATCCTCCCCCATTCCCTCTCCAGCTTCCCAGTAGGGCAAGATGGATTTCCATACCCCAGAGCCTGTATATCTTATTTCCCAGTTCATGTAAAATAATAATAATAATAAATAAATAATAATAATTTTTAGACATTTAATTTTAAAACTTTGAATTCCATATTGTTTCCCTTCTTCCCTAGTCACCCACCCTTACTGAGAAGATAAACAATTCAATATAGGTTATATATGTGTAGTTATGCAAAACATTCCATATATTGTGGATATATTGTGAAAGACTGACTATATTTCCCTTCATTCTATCCCTCCCCCAACTTGTTCAATTTTCTACTTTGACCCTATCCCTTTTAAAAAGTGTATGCTTCTAACTACCCTCCCCCCTCCAATCTGCCCTCCCTTCTATCATACCCCCTCTTATCCCCTTCTCCCCTACTTTCCTGTAGGGTAAGATACACAATTTAGTGTGTATATTATCCCCCTTTAAGCCAAATTCAATGAGAGTAAGTTTGACCCATTCCCTTTTGCCTTTCTGTTCTCCCCCTCCATTGTAATAGTTTTCCCTTGACTCTTTTATATGAGATAATTTACCCTATCCTGTCTCTCCCTATCTCCTCTCGTTGTATTCCTCTCTTACCTCTTAATTTTATTTTTAAAATACCATCCCTTCCTATTCAATTGATCCTGTGCCCTAGGTCTATGTATACCTGTACACATATATACACACACTCACAAATGTATTCATATGCACATATACCCTCCTATATATAAACAAGTCCCTTCAACTATCCTCGTACTGAGGAAAGTTTCAAAAGTTACAATTATCATTTTTCCATGTAGGAATGTAAATAGTTCAACTTTGGTAAGTTCCTTATGATTTCTTTTCCCTGTTTACCTTCTCATGCTTCTTGTATTTGAATATCAAATTTTCTATTCAACTCTGTTTTTTTCACCAAGAATGTTTCAAAGTCCTCTAATTCATTGAATGACCATATTTTCCCCTGAAACATGATACTCAGTTTTGCTGGGTAGGTGATTCTTTGTTTTAGTCCTAGCTCCTTTGACCTCTAGAATATCATATTCTAAACCCTTTGAGCCCTTAATGTAGAAGCTGCTAGGTCTTGTGTTACCCTGATTGTGTTTCCACAATATTCAAATTGTTTCTTCTTAGTTGCTTGAAATATTTTCTCCTTGATCTGGGAAGTCTGTAACCTGGCTATGATATTCCTAGGAGTTTTCTTTTTGGGATCTTTTTCAATAAGTGATTGGTGAATTTTTTCAATTTCTATTTTGCCCTCTGGTTCTAAAATATCAGGGCAGTTTTCCTTGAGAATTTCTTGAAGGATGATTTCTAGGTTTTTTTCTTTTTTTGATCATGGCTTTCAGGTAGTCCAATAATTTTTAAATTATCTCTCCTGGATCTATTTTCCAGGTCAGTGGTTTTTCCCATGAGATATTTCACATTGCCTTCTATTTTTTCATTTGTTTGCATCTGTTTAATAGTATCTTTATTTCTCATAAAGTCATTAGCTTCCATTTGCTCCAATCTCATTCTGAAGGAATCATTCTCTTCAGGTTTCTTTTGAAATTCTTTTTCCATCTGTCAGATTTGGCATTTTAAGGCATTCTTCTCCTCGTTGCCTTTTTGAGCCTCTTTTGCCATTTGAGTTAGTCTATTTTTTAAGGTGTTATTTTCTTCAGTCAGGCTGTTGACTTGCTTTTCATGATTTTCTTGCGTCATTCTCATTTCTCTTCCCAATTTTTCCTTCCCTTCTCTTATTCAAGTTTCAAAATCCTGTTTGAACTCCTCCATGGCCTGTAAGCAGTTCATATTTTTCTTGGAAGCTTTTGGTGCAGGAGTTCTGACTTTGTTGTCTTCCTCCCATTCCATTCTTTGATCCTTTTTGTCTCCGAAAAAGGAATCAAAGGTTTGACTGCTATGCTTGCTTTTCTTCCTTTTCTTGCTCATGTTGCCACTCAATTACTTGACTTTTGAGCTTTTTGCCACAGTAGAACTCTGCTTCCAGAGAGGAGAGTTTTGTCCCAAATTGCTAGGGTTTTTGCAATTGCTGGAGCTATTAGTTCGGTGCTCTCCTTGAAGCCCCTACAAGCTCTGGCCCCCTGGCCACAAACCCTAGGACCTTCACCCAAGACAGTGATCCAGATCCAAGCAGGTTAAAGCAAGAGCAATTACCCTCTGAATGTTCTCTTGATCCCCCTATGATCTTCAGGCCAGGAGCTCTGAAGCAGCTCACGGCAGTGGCTCTAGGGCCACCACACCTCTGCCACTTCTCACCCCAGGAGGTAGGGGCCTGATCGCTCCTTCCTCCCAGTTTCAACAGAGTTCTGCACTGACATTTTACTTTGTCTTTGACATTTATGGGTTGATAATTCTGGAAACTGCCACTGCTGCTGGTGATCCACTGTTCTGAAGTCCACTCTAGCTGCTGCTGATTGGAACCACCCTGAAACTAAAACCATGGGCTCATTCAGGGCTGGACTAGGCTCCCAGTATGCTGTGATGGACCCTTCCTGTAGGCCTGCTGGGCTGCCTTCAGCAGGAGATTTGTTTCTCTCTGTCACTTTGTGGGTTCTGTAGTTCTAAAGTTTATTTACAGTCATATTTTATAGGCATTTGAGTTGGTTATGGGGGGAGCTCATGGAGTTTTCCTGGTTCTATGCCACCATCTTGGCTCTGCCCCCTGGAATAATCTTTAGGAGAGAAAAAATGTCAGAAACTGCAGAATTCAAATGTAAAAGAGACACAGGTTTTGGTTATATTTTGGAGAACGTGGCTCAATGCTTTGTTAAAATTTCCCTTCAGATACTTCTATCCCACTTCCTTATATGTGCTTAAACAACTGTCTCCACTTTGTACTTAAATGTAAATCATCCTTCCCTTGTCCCTTCCACACCCCTCTGTCTCTTCTATATTCTTTTCTGGTTCCTACTTGACATACTTTAGCTTAGAATCAAATGATCAACTTTTCAGGTAGTGAGGTTAGCCTTGGTAAGGAGGAACATCTATTTTATCCAAAACTAAAGGAAAGGAGAAGATATAAATGATGAAGAGATTCTGACATAGAGTATGAGAGCTCATACTGAATTATATCTATTTTCTCAGTAAGTATGATGTGAGAGACCCCCTACTGAGAGTATGGGTAGATAGGAAAATGTGTGAAGCTTTAGAAGGGGAGGTTTGTAACCATCTCTCTGCAGAATGCAATAGAAATTCAATCAAGGATGAATTCAAAAGGACTGCCACGAAGTACTGAAAAAACAGCTGAGATTAGACAGCATAAATTTGTAATGGACCACTGACAATGATTGTGTGATATGTATACATATAATTCAGTACAAAAATAAATAGTAAATACAAAATAATTTCTGGTGAAAGTGCACTAATACTTAGTGAGATCAGGAAAGATCTTTTACGGGAGATGATGCTTGAATCTTGTCTTGCAGGCAACTATAGCAGGCATTTCAAGACATGAAATTAAGAAAGGATTATATTTCAGGGAAAGGAGACAGATAACCTGGAACCAGAATGAAAATTAATTTAACTTTCAGACAGAGGATCTAGTATTTTATCCAATAAGCAGTGGGAAATCACTGAAGCTTCTTAAGCAGGAAGTGATGTAATCAGAACTGTGCTGTAGTTCTGTCATCACAGCTATGTTGACAATGGATTAGAGAGTGGAGAAATTGTATGTAAGGAGAATAATAAGAGGTTGTTATAGTAGCCCAGATAAAATATGATACAAGTATGAACTAGGGTGGTGACAATGTGAGCAGCAAGAATTCAGATAAGAGAGATTAACGAAGGAATAAAATTAAACATTTCCAGCATTTATAAAGTGGAGGGAACCTTAGAGATCACTTAGTCCAAACTATATCTGACCAAGAGTCCCTTAACTATGTTTCTCCCAATGTACAATATGGTAAATATTTATTAAGCATCTACTATCCGCCAAGCATTGTATTAAGTGCTGGGGATAAAAATAAGAAAAACAAAGATAGTCCCTGACCTCAAAGAGCTTATTATCTAATCCAATCAGAGTTGAAGAAACAACTGATTGTATTGACACAGTATAAGTCCCAAAGTTGAAACAGTCTCCAAGATGATGAGTTTCCCGGTGAGGAGCTTATTCTTGGGGGAGAAGAGGTGGGGCTAATGATGATGATAACTGGAGCTGAAACCAGGGAGATCAACTGGTAGCAAATGATATAGCAACATAGACATTCAACTTCAATCTGAAGACTTCTAGTGAGGGCTAATCCAGTACTTCAAAAGGCAGTGCGTTTCTCTTTTGGATAGCTTTAATTTTTAGGCAAGTTTTCCTTTCAAACTTCAATCTGATTCTTTGTAATTTACAACATTTATTTCTAGCTCAGCTCTTTGAGATAAAGCAGAACAAACTTAACTCCTCTTCTACTTGAAGAAAACTAGCAAGCACCTTCTGTTGTGTTGTTTGGCCCCCACTTTTGAACATGACCAATAACATCATGGGGTGACAGCTTAATTTGTGGGTGAATTGGATTTAAGTGAGGCAGAGTTGCACAAAGTCGTCAACTTTACTCCTTCTCCTAGAGTCATAGAAATCCAGGGGCAAGATAAAAGTTAAGATGACTGGTGGTGGCCCAGGATGCAGTGGATGACTTTGGCATTTTCAGTGACTGGCTAAGCTCTAAGAACTCTACACTGTTTTCTTCAGCTGCCATCGTGGGCATTGGAAGAAATTGTTTTCATCTGCCTATTCTACCAGGGGAAGTCTTCACATGCATGGGATAGACATCTACCCAACTTACCAATGGGTTTGAGACCCATCAGTTACCCTCAGTCTAGTTTAACCCATCTGTCAAGACAGTTTTACTAGGGTGTGTCCTCTGTGCAACCTACAACTTTTTGGAGCCTCAGGTAAGAGTTGAATGCCAAGCAGACACTAAAGGTGGATGAGCAGCCTTGAAAAGAGTTTGCCAAGCCCTCCAACCAATCTTCATTTAGCATGTTCTTCAGGTGTCTTGTTTCTTGGTTTTCTTCTGGACAGACTCCAACTTTTCTAAAAATAAGTATTCTCTGACTATGGCATTGCTTTAATCTACTAACCTAGTGATTCTATCAAAAGAGAAATTAGATTAATCTGGCAGAATCTATTTGATTATTTTAAATACAGAGCTCACTTGGAACAATGTATCCTAGGAAGCATCTCAGATTCAGAGGTGGGAGTCAAGTGATCAAACAATAAGGATTTCTGAATCTACTACTCTATGTGAGGCATTGTGTTGGTGGGAAATGATGAAGCATAATTCTTGTCATTCAGAAGCTTCAATCCAGTTAAGGAGACAGGACAAGTACATGAAACATTATAGAGCAGGAGTGAAGTGGATTTATCTATTAACAAATTCTCTTTAAAAAAAAGGTTTATATTTTATTTAAAACCTTACTGATGCTTTTTGTTCTATTTTATGACTTTCCTGATATGCTCCACCCCTATCCCTAGCACTAAACCATACTTTCTAAAAACAAAACAAAAACAAAACAAAAAAGCAATTAAATAAAGCAAACCAAAAACCCATCAAAACAAACGACAACCTCAGACAATGTATGAAACATTTTACTTAGTTCCCTGCTTCTTTCATGAGAGGAGGGAAATGAATTTTATTAGCTGTTCTCTAGGGCAAAGATTATGTCCTATTCTTGATGAAGCCTTGTTGGCTTTTACTTATTGCTTTCTTTCTTAAGTGATCACAAATCATCACCTTAATAATGGAGCCTAGAGTTTTGCCAGGAACAGAAATCAAATTTATTAGTCTATAGTTTGCAGACTCAACCTTCTTCCCTATTTAAAAATGAATCAAGACAACACTTTCCCTTCTTTAGCAATTTTTTCATTCTCTAGATTTTTAAACTGCCATCAAACAGAAGGTCAGCAGAAACACATGTCAGTCTCTTTGGACATTACTGGGGAATGGGAGAGCCAACTCATTTCTCGAGGGCTGATTGTTAAATTTGCAGCATGAGCATTTATACTTCAGAAATAGAAACAGGATTGAGATCAGGGCTTGATGTGCTGTTTTGTCAATTGTCTAGTCTTAAGAATGTAACAAAGAAGATGTCAACAAGGCAGATTAAACTTAAAAGTGTGACCTGTATTAAGTGGAGTTGGTTGTTAAATATTAATCAGCACACTCCAGGATATAATAGTTCATCTAGGTCTGGTGACTTGGAGTCATTGATGAAAATCCTGTCCTACTGCTATCAGACTGTGTGCTCACTTATTTTCACTTTCCTCTCTCTGCTAAACATTTTTCACTCCATACTGAAATTCAAAAGGTTCTCCTTGGAAAATATAGCAGGAACAAAATGAAATTTTGGTAGGTCAACCTTCTTATGTCATATTATCATTAACCCATCCACATCAAGCAACAGTCCTAACCCTTCTTTCATTGTTCTTCTGTCCCTTACATAGCTAAAAACCAGTCAGACAAATAAGCAAGGGGAAAAAAAAAAAACTTCTCATCATTAGCATTCCTTTCTAGTTCCAAGTTATTCTGGGTTTTAACATTCCTGACCCCATTCCCAGGACTATGCTGCTTGTTTGTATTTATCTTTAGATATTTATACTTGCTTCATTTTCTATGTATCTTTCAAAACTTGGAGTTTCCTGATGAGTGCTCTGTGTTTCTTTAGTCATATTCATTTTTCCTCTTAATCAAAATCCTTTCTTATTGTATTATTTTTCATTTGTGACAGCTTCCCATACCAGTTGGACTGACTTTTCCTGTAACATATTTAATCCTACTTATCCATTCTTTGTATCATTTTAAATCTACTCTCCTAAGTCTAGGGTGCCTTTCAGATTACTCTTGGCTCTTCTTTCCTTTTCTATGAAGCCTGTGATGGAGCAGTCACTTACCTGCAAGGTTCTTATAATTCTTATGTCAGCAGGCTCTTCCTAGTTTGAATACAGTCCAGAATAGTATTTCTTCTTTTGCTTCTTCCATATTATAAGTAGCTATCACTTGGCTGAGTGAGCATAAGACTGATAGTGATGTGACATACACCTAAAAAAATTAGAGTTGATCTCTTCAAGCAGTGGCATCAAACTTAAATAGAAATAGGGTACTCAACCATACATATGGATCCCTGCAGGCCATACATTGACTTAGAAAGTCACATATTAACAGTATCTATTTGATTTTGTTTAATATTTTACAATTACATTTTAATTTGGTGTGGGCAGTATTTAGGAATATTATGGCCAACAAGTCATGCTTGATACCTCAGTGAGGAATGCCTAACTATGAATGACTGAATTTTCAAACTAGTTGAAAGTATTGGATACTTCCTGATTTCCTTACCTAACAAAACTTTTCCCCTTCCTCCTCAAATTATCTTGTACTTAACTATGCAAATGTTGTCTACCTCCTCACCTCAAGACGCCATTAAAACATAATCTCCTTGAGGGGGAACTTTTTTTTTCATTTTACCTTTGTACACCCAGTCTCTGACACTATGCCTTGTATATAGCAAACACTTATTAAGTGCTTGTTGAATGAAATGAAATAGCATCAAGTGCTAGAATGTCATATTTTAACCATTTGGGAAAATATTTTTAAAAAGGTGTTTCTGACTTCTGAATGCAATTTGATTTTTTGTTTCTAGAGGACTCAGGGTAATTTTTTTTTATTAATTTAATTATTTTTTTATTAATGTAATTCATTTTTATAAACATTATTTTTGTAGTAAGACCAGTGTTACATAGTAAATCAAGATTTGAGCACAAAGGTAGGAAGACTTGGATTTAAGTTCTGCCTCTGACAGCCATTGGCTGTGTGATGGGCTTATGATAAGTCCTCCCAATGCTTCAGAGGAATTTCTAAATATCATTGCTGCCTCCCCCCTACTCAATCAACCTCAGTATCTCCCTAGTACCATGAGGATCAAATATAAAGTCCTCTATTTAACTTATTCAAAACCATCTACTCCTTTCCACTTTCTAGTCTTCTTTCATCTTACTCTCTTCTATGTCGTTTGGGATCCAGGAATTCTTTGATATTCCTTGGACAAAATATGCCCTCTCCATCTTGGACCATTTTTATTAGGTGTTTCCCTTGCCCGGAATGTTTTCCCTCTTCATCTCTTTCTCTCCTGGATTTCCTAACTTTCTTCAAGTCTTAGCTAAAAACCCACCTTTAATAGGAAGCCTTAGTAGATCTTCCTTAGTTCTAGTACCTCCCCTCTATTCTTTCCAATTTATCCTGTATATATGTTGTTTTTACTTAGGTGTTTACATGTTGTTTCCTTCATTGAAATATGAGCTCCTTGAGAATAAGGATTATCTTTTATCTTTCTTAACATACCCAGAGTTCATCACAATGTCCAAGTTGCTTAATAAATATTATTGACTAAGTGACAAAAATATTAAATAAAATGGAACCAAGTTAGCATTAAATGGTTGATTTTGTATGTTCTGTTACATTTCATTTGCTTACCTTCTGAGTTCATTTGTAAAATAAAGGTGTTAGATTATGTGATCTCTAAGTTAGCAGGTGAACTTATTATGTGATCTCTAACTCTAGCTACCAGAGTGTGGGATTTTATGACAATGTAGCTAAATGATTTTGAGGTCTTTTTTAATCAAGAGACAGGGTGATGTAGTAGAAAGAACAATGACTTTGAAATCAGAGGACTTTGGTTCAAATTTCAGCTCCAAATCACTATGTGATTTGGGGAAAACAACTTTAATTCTTTGAGCCTCAATTTTCTCATCTGTAAAACATGAGAATTTAACCAGATCCTCTCAAAGCTTCCTTCTGAATCCTAACCTCATTTTATGAAATAAAAGTTTAAAATAGCGATAATTTTTACTTTCAAAATCCCTTTTAATTTATAGAATTCAATATTATATATGCATTACTAGGATAACCAGAAAGGAGAAGGAAAGATAAAGTATTAAGCACCAACTATGTTCCACTCACTGTTTTATATTGATTTTCAAATATTATGTCATTTGATCCTCGGGGAGGTTGTGCTATTATGCCTTTTTTAGAGATGAGTTAACAGAGGCAGGCAGGATTTAAGTCATTTGCCCAAGGTCACACAACCAGTAAGTGTCTAAATTTTAGCCATACTTGAACTCAGGCAGGTCTTTCTGATTCTAGGCCCAGAGCTCATCTATTTTACCACCTAGTTGCTTCCAAATCAGAATAAATAAATATTAGCTAAAGAATATTTTATAATATATAATTTATGTAATAAAAATTAATAATATATATCAGAAATCTTTTAGATTGTGTAAATTGAAGAGACAGCTGTGTACTTCTTTCATACAATAGTACATAAAGATCATCAGATTATATGCTTATGATGCTATAGATACTTAAATAAAAATAGCACCTCTCATAGAAGTAGATCTGGGACCTCATCAATTTGGGAGATTTCCTCAAATGATGAATATTATAATCCATTTGTGGGGGGATACCCTGTGAGTCTCTAGTCCAGGCTCTTCCCAAAATTCACCACAGGCCATCCACCAAATTGTGATGCTAGAAGCCAAAAAGGCAATCACCAACGTGAGGGAGAAGATCAAATGTTGAGATCAAATGAGGAGATGGGCAGGGATTCTTGGTGGATGGTGAGGTCTTCCCTTGCCCTTGCTGGCAGATGACTTTGTGCTGATTACATCTAGTATCAGGACATTGTAGAGCCCCAGGGTAAGATATCTGTAATCATTCAAAGGAGTGGTTCTGGACATCCACACAGGAATACGTACATATACACATGTATGTATACAAATATGTATTTTTATATTCAAAGAGATCAAATAGTTGTGTATATATGCATATGTTTATAGCAATCAATGCATGGCTATGCACCTCAATTCACTGTATATACACAGAACACATGTGCATAATTCTACCTGGCATATGTGCACACATAGATACACGTACTTGCATACACTCAAATATATACATGCACCTATTCAAGCATATGCATATGTATATACCTATGTATGTATGGGACAGACAACACAGGTGGACCGTGAACTTTGCAAAGGGTTCCAAAGGAGAAACAAAATAGGCTGGACTGCTTTCAGGAAATTGGGAAAATAGCAATAGCAACAATAGTAACATTTTCTCTTCTTTATGTCATTCTAGGTTCAACCTCTCCACTAAATAACAGGCTGTTTTGGTTTGAAGTTCACTGAGAACTAAAAGGGGCTGTAATGCGAAACTTTTTTTTCATTTCAGCTTGCTCCCATTATTTTTCAACTAACTCATTTCTTAAGATCATCACTCTTTTGGTGGAGAGTCCCAACAAACTAAAACTAAAGTTCAAGTTAACTGCAATGTCGGAAAATTTCAAAGTATTGTTGGAACTATTAATTTATCTATATTTCATTAGTAAAGGTTGTTTCAGTATTTATATATACACTCATATATGCATGTGTACACACATATGTGTATAACCTTTACTGTACATGTATGTGTACAGTACATTGTGTATGTTTTTAATATATAGGACAAAATCCTTGAAAATCAGTATGTAATTACTTTACAAATCTCATTTTTAAATTAGTAATCCTATCTTGCAAAATTCAGCTTTTTCTTTTCTTCCCTATATACCTTGAACATGAAAAGGAGCTGTGCCTGTGATGTAGAAGGCATATAATGGGAATATTAGGTGTACTATTTATGCAGATCATAACAGTATATATAAAATTAAATTAGAATATGAATGTTTTTGTACTTTCTCTGGTTGTGCAATTGAGTTTCAGTATTCTCAGTCATGCTTAATAAGTTCCAGATATCTAAGGATTGTTTCACATGGATACATTTTCCCCCTTAGTATTTAGAAGAACTATTTTCATTTTCCTACTGTTAAAGAAGGAAGGTCTATATTCATCAATATCCCTTAGCCAGGATAAAAAGAAAGTTCAGCAGTCACTACTTGTTAATTAAATTGTATTTTTAAAGAAAACAATGGAGAATCAAGCAAATTTTCATTTTCATTCTAATATAAACTGAAGCTTCTCTTCTTAATTTAAATCGTTTAAATAAACATGAAGGATTACAATTAAGAATTAGTATAATTATCAGTATAAAAATGATTATGTTACAAAAGTCTCCTGTATTAATTCATTTCAAACAATGTCATATGCAAACCATGACTTTTCTGATAAAATCAAACTCTATTATTGCACTGTTTTTGAAGGACAAAGATACTACCTTCAGTCTAGGCTCTTATCTCTATAGTGGAAGATAAGTGCTCTGTGTCACTCAGGGCTTAGGGAACATACAGTGAGGCTTAGCATAATTGGGTTTGTGGTATACATTTGCAACTGGGTTTTATTACGTGTATTTTGTAAGGTTTTAAAATTGATGTCTTCTCAATCACATAAAGTCATTTAAAACTAGTTCTTAAAAAAAGACAAAAAAACCTCAGAATTTCTATAAAATCACAAACTCCTTGTTTTTCATTTATGTCATCTTTGGGAGCTGAAATGTTCATGATTTTTATCCCTCTGTACATGCAATGAATGTCCAGGAACTTTATGTCGTGGTGAAAGGCATTTGAACAATCCTTATGGGCTATAATCATTTGATAAGGACAGAAAATTTTGAACGGTTTTTTTCTTGAATTTGTTCAGGGGAAATTGTTCTAATTTTATTATCATTGCTTAATCAAAAAGGGATTATTTTCCTTATTATCATATAAAAGTTGAATAATTTTAAATTTATGACACTGCTAACTCCAATTCTTTTCATTGAATTACCAGAAATTCTAATACTAAAATAACCATGCCAGTTTATGATTTGTGATGAAAAAAAATAAAGATGTTCATTGCACATATTGAAAAGAAAATTAGATACTTTAAAGATGCCTGGTCTTTGTAATAATGAGCTGGGAATTAGAGTAGTATAGATTGAGATAAGATAATTCCATAAAATTTAGAATGTTTTCTTATAAATGCAACTTGCTTTCCTTGATAATTTTGTTTATTATGGAACTCCCCCCAAAACCTGGAAATCAGTTATAATAGCTATCCAACTATTCATTTTTATATTTGCTGACTCCAGACACAGAGAGGTTAAGTGACTTGATCATTACTTAGCAACAGTTCTATGGGGAGTCAAGGATACAAATCAGTTATCCTAACTCTCATCTCAGTTTCCTCTTGATTTCTAGTAGATCAAACTATATAATGTTTCTTCCTTGCAAATTTTAAGTGCTTTCTTCATATCCAGCCATTTCCACTTAATAAATGACCTCTCTTACTGTCAAAGGAAACCTAGTTATTTTTCCCTAAGTTATAATTCTTATTTCCTCAACTTCAAAAGAAGAAAAACCAGCAGGTATAAGGGGGAGATGATATTAAGCATTGCAAGAGAAATTCTTGTGCTATGTGGAAGAAAGTTCATTTGGAAGTCCCAGCAGGCAGCGGGTGAAAGGAAATGCCAAAAATCATCATGAAAATGAATCAGAAGTTATGTGAGCTGAGGAGAATTAGTTGTGATTTGGAAAAGATTAGTGGTCAGAGGCTGCCCAAAAGACAGTTACACTTTAAGGGCCGGAAATGTGATATGTTTTTGTAATTAACTGATAAAAATGAATTTTTCACTTTGTTATGTACAAGTTTTAGAGTATATGGATAGAGTTTCACTGGTGGGGGAGAATACGTATACTTTAATTGAATTTACTTCTTGAGTTTACATCAGTAATCTTATCAATATAGTGAATACTGACTTATGTTTTGAGAAATATACAACTTAACTTGATCCTATGAGACAAATTAAGTAAAACCATTCCTTCTTACCTCCCTTATTCTTTCATTGAAACCTAAATGTCATATGTTTAGTTGGACTTATTCAGTGGTATTTTAATTTATAATTCTCAAAGGGTCCTACTATCCCAGAGTTGAGAATGATCTTACAGGTCATTTTGTTCATGCTTTTACTTACCTTATCTTCTATACAAACTCCTCTCACAGATAGTCATCCAGCCTCCATTGAAGACCATATCTGAATACCCTCCCTGATGTCGTATACCATTTTATATCTGGGTAGCTCTAATTATGAGAAAATCTTCCTTATAGTTACTTGAAATCTGCCTCCTTATAACTTTGAACAATGGTCTTATATCTCCCCCTCCCAACACCACTCCCTCCCACCACCATGCCTTCCCCAGGCTGACTTCTATATCCTTCTCAAGGATTTATTTTGGGCCTTCTCCTCTCTGTACACTTTATACTCTCTCCTGATGACCTCCTTAGCAACCCTGGGTTTAATTATTATCTCAATGTAGATGACTAACAAATTCTCTCTCTCTCTACACAAACACACACCCATACCCACAACCACACCCACTCACACACATACACACCCCTTCTAATTTCTCCCCTAAACTTTAGTTCAGTTTCACCATCAGTCTATTGGAATCTCCAAGTAGGTATCCAAAATACTTCCAAAACACAATTATTTTCAAAACAGAGCTTATCTTTCTCCCCAAACACTCATTTACAAGCTTCTATATTTCTATTGAAGGCATCATTATTCTCCCAGTTTTTCAAATTCAAAAGCTTGGATTCCTTCTTAAGCCTAACTCTTACTTGTCCCACATATCTAAGCAGTTGCTAAATCTTCCTTTCTTTTTCTATAACATTCCTTGCCCCCCCCCCCCCTTTCTTCTATTCCCATAGCTAACATTTGAGTTTGGGCCCTTATCACCACTCCCAAAAGGTTCCTGCTTTAGCCAGAAGGCAATCAATCTCCTTGCCTTTAGTATCTTCAAATTCTAGTCTATCCTTCAAATTTAATTATTTTTTTTCTCAATTCTCATTTTTCTTGATTTCTGCAGCTTTTGACACTGTTGACCATTCTCTTCTCTTTGATATTTTCTTCTCTCTAGGTCTTGGTGGTATTGCTTTCTCCTCTTTCAACCTTTTTTCATCCTTCTTTCTCAATCTCCTTTGCTAAATCTTCATACATATCACACCCACTAATTGTAGGTGTCTTTGTAAGACTCTTTCCTGGCCTCTCTTTTCTTCTTTCTCTATATTGTTTTGCTTATTACTCTCATTAGCTCTTATGGATTCAAGTTTTATGTCTATGCAGATGGTTCTCCCATCTACTTATCCATCTAATCTCTTTCCTAAGTTTCATTCTCATATTTTCAACTACCTATTGGATATCTTAAACTGGTGTCTAGTAGAAATATTAACAATCATCCCCTCTTTCTAGTTTCCCTATTACTGTATCACTTGGGCTCACAATTTGGGTATCATTCTCAACTCCTCACTTTCTTTCACACACCTCGCCCTGTGCCTTCCTTCCCCCTTCCCATAGCCAATCTGTTTCCAAGGTCTTTCAGTTACCTTTATAACATATCTCATATAAATCTTCTCTCCTCTGACATTGCCATCACCCTGGTATAGGTCCTCTTCACCTCTCACCTAGACTATGGCAATAATATGCGGGTTCATTTCTCTCCCTGAAGTCTTCCTCTTCCCCACCCCAAGCACTACAATCTGTTTTCCACTTAATTAATTTCCTAAAATTCAGGTCTTTTGACTTCCCTGGTTTCCTTCAAATCCTAGCTAAAATTCCACTTTCCACAAAATTCCAGACTGTTCTGGTTCCTCTTAATTCTAGTGCTTCTCTCTGCTCATTATCTCCAACTTCTCCTATATATAGATATAGATAGATAGATAGATAGATATAGATATATCTATCTATCTATCTATATCTACATATCCTGTTTGTACATAGTTATTTTCATGTTGTTTCCCTTATTAGACTGGACTCCTTGTGAGTAGTGACTTATTTTGTGTGTGTGTGTTTTCGTTTTTTGTATCCTCTGTATTTAGCACAGCATGATACATAGTAGGGACTTTATAATATGCTGTTATAACATGTTTTAA
>NW_027186304.1:8982913-9001682 GCF_028583685.1 Petaurus breviceps papuanus | reverse complement strand
TCTCTCTCTCTCTCTCTCTCTCTCTCTCTCTCTCTCTCTCTCTCTCTGTCTCTGTCTCTCTCTGTCTCTGTCTCTCTCTGTCTCTCTCTGTCTCTCTGTCTCTCTTTTTCATCTATATACTTGTCTCTCATTAGAATCTAACTTTTTGTGAGTAGGGATTACTTCATTTGTTGTATTTTTATCCCCAGTGGGTAGCATAGTTCCTGGAACATAACAGGCACTTAATGAGCATCCGTGGATAGATTTGTTGACTATGCAGCCCTGGGCAAGTCACCTAACCTCTCTCAGCCTCAACATATTTATTTGTAAAACAGGGATAATAGGATAATAATAGCGCCTACATCACAGGTTTGTTATAAGGATCACATGAAATATGCATATATGTATATGTACACACATATATAGTGCTGTGAAAACCTTAAGGGATTTTATATACACACATGTAGCATATATGTGTATGTTAGGTATTACTAATATCATCATAAATATTATTATTACCCAATTAGCACATTAAAAGTAAGCATTTATTTCTATAATTATCATTTTGATGAGAAACATAAGAAGTGTTATTAGAAGAATTCTGAGTATTAAGAGACAACTATTTTGCATCAAGATAATTTATAACTTTAAAACTGAAGAAAGCAACTATCTCTTCTATCCTTGAAAACACAGTTCCTGGAGTGAGGACTACCATTGCCATTTACATTAATAAGACTAGCATGTGTGGGGGAAGCACACATCCTTTTAATAAAAGAAGTGCCTTCCTGATTGTGACCCTCTATATTAACAAAAAGCTGTATATGTGATGTCACAGCTGTGGCCAGTGATTACAAGCCTGCGCATTATCAATTTGTGATTACAAACCAGATAATGCTTATTATTCAAAACCTAAATTGGTCTCCTAGCTAATAACAGTAATTGTCAGTTGCTGAGGCCTAGTACATTGAGTCAGTGAAAGAACAAATTTCAAATATCTTTTGTATCTCCTACAGCACAAGTGTTATATTATGTACATATTCAATCAATCCTACAATTAGAATTTTATAGGCACCTTCAAACTCAATAATAAATGAAACTGTTTCCACTTGTAAGGAGCTTATTATATTCTAATAGGGAAGACAAGATGGACTTCCACCCATTTATAAAGGATTGTAATCAGTTTTGGTGATTCTTGGTTGTAATCCTAGTTCCTTTGCCCTATGGAATAGCATATTCCCAATCATCTGATCCTTTAATATAAAGGCTGCTAAATCTTGTGTTATCCTGACTGTGACTACACAGTACTTGAATTGTTTCTTTCTGACTGTTCATAATATTTTCTTCTTGAGCTCTGGAATTTGGCTATAATATTCCTGGGAGTTTCATTTTTGGATTTCTTTCAGGAAGTGATCATAGATTGTTTCAACTTCTATTTTACCCTCTGGTTCTGGAATATCAGGGTGGTTTTCCTTGTTATTTCTTGAAAGATGATATCTAGACTCTTTTTTTGATCATGGCTTTCAGGTAGTCCAACAAATTTAAAATTATCTCTTCTGGATCTATTTTCCAGGTTAGTCATTTTTCCAAAGAGATATTTCATGTTGTCTTCTATTTTTTCATTCTTTTTGTTTTGATTTATTTTTTCTTGATTTCTCATAAAGTCATTAGCTTCCATTTGCTAAATTTTAATTTTTAAAGAACTATTTTGTTCATTGAAGTTTTGTATCTCCTTATCCATTTTTCTTATTCTACTTTTTGAGGAGTTTTTTTTGTTTTTCAGTGAATTTTTGTGCCTCTTTTTATATTTGGTCAATGCTGTGTTCTTTTTTTTTTAATTAAAAAACACATTTTTAGGCATTCTTTCTCTTCATTGGCTTCTTGTACCTCTTTTTTGACCTATTCTATTTTTTAAGGTTTTATTTTCTTCTGTATTTTTTGTCTCCTTTACCAATCTATTGACTCTTTTTTCATGATTTTCTTGCATCACTCTCATTTCTCTTCCCAACTTTTCCTTTACTTCTCTTACTAGACTTTCAAAATCCTTTTTGAGCTTTTCCATGGCCTGAGACCAATATATTTTTCTTTGAGGCTTTGGAAATAGGAGCTTTGATTTTGTCATCTTCTTCTGAGTGTGTCTTTTTATCTTCCCTGTCACCATAATAACTTTCTATGATCAAAATTTGTTTCTGTTGTTTGCTCAGTTTCCCAGCCTATTACTTGAGTTTTAACTCTTTGTTAAAGTATACTGGTTTAGTTAAAGTGCTGCTGGTTTAGTGGATCTCAAGGCCTGCTCCTGGTTTGCTGGGGCTGGATCTGTGCTGAATTGTCTCTACTCTCATCCCAGGTGATACAGACTTTTCCTGCTGACCTTCTAAACTGTTTTTGTAGTCTGTGGGCTGAGAGGCCAGGAAGCTGTTGCTGCTGCCAGTGATTCAGCTTCCCCAAGGACTGCTTCTGGTTTGCTGGGGCCCCGTCTGTGATGGCATGGCCTGGACTGGACTAGACACCTCTCTCATCCTGGTGCAATAGATATTTCCTGCCAACCTTCTAAGTTGTCTTGGGCTGACACATTTGTTTCATTCCATCTTTTTGTGACTTCTGTTTCTCTAGAATTTGTTTAGTAATTATTTCAAGGTATTTGGAGGGATTGGGGGAGATTTCAGGCAAGTCCCTGTCTTTACTCTGTCATCTTGGTTCCATCTCCAAAATGTTTTAAGTTAAATAAATAATGCCAGATGAAGGGATGAATAATTATAAAAAGACTTTAAGGTTGGGGTCCACTGATATAATTAAAATTAATATTCTATCAAAATTAATTTAGAGATTTAATAAGGAAATGGCATTTCTACATCTTACATCCTGTATTTTAATTTTCAAAAAAGTTTCATTGCTGTATTTTGCTTTTTAATTATAAATATTTATAGATTACTCCTACCTTGCAAGAGGTCTCTTGTAACAGAGTAAACAATTGAGTAAAATTAATAATACAGTGAGCTTATCTGAAAATATGTGCACAGTTTTATATCTGTATCACCCATTATCTCACTATTAAAAAATATATCAGAAATCTATTTTATGTTCTACCCCTCAAACCCATTTATCCCATTAGAATAAAAAAGAGAGTAAAATAAATTTATTGTAACAAGTATGCATAACAAAGCAAAACAAATTTATTCACTTGCTGTATGTAAAAATACACATCATTTTGCATCTTAAATCTGTCAGATCTCTGGCATGGATATCATGTTTCAGTATCAGTCCTCTAGAAGCATGAATAGTTATTTTTTAATCATAATTCTCCCAGCTTTCCAAGTTATTTTTACAATGTTATTCTTTTTATGTGCATTCTCTTGGTTCTGCTCACTTCATTCTTTATCAGTTTATAAAACTGTTTAAATCGTTCATTTTTAGAGTATTGATGTTCTTATAAAAATTGTTCTTCTGTGTTTGCTTACTTCACTCTGTATCCACCAATATAAGTCTTTCCATGCTTTTTCAATGTTACATGTTTTTAAAAAAATTTAGAACACCTTAGTCCTCCATCACAATTACATACCATAACATATTCAGATATTTCTCCGTTGTGGGACATCTTCTTAGTTTACTGTTGGTTTTTTTTGTTTGTTTTTGCTACCACAAAAAGATTTGCTACAAATATTTTTACTTATAGGACCTTTTCCCTCTTTCTTTGAATCTCTTGGATATAGGCCTAACAGTGGTGTCTCTGTTAGTGGTGTTAGGCTTAAACGGTATATACTGTTTAGTAACTTTCTGTCTATAATCCCAAATTGCTTTCCAGAATGGCTTTATTCATCCACGTGTACACCAATATTACTTCAATGTGACTGTAGCAGTCAGTTCCCAAGAGAAGAAATCCAGGCTATCTATAGCCATATGAAAAAAATGCTCCAAACAATTTACTAATTTGAGACATTCAAATGAAAGCAGTTCTTAGACTACACTTAAAATTTTATTATACAGCACTCATAATAAAAAAAAATTTGTACTGGTTAAAGATTAGAAAAAATAAATTAATGGAACAGATTAAATAAGGAAGAATCAGAAACAACCAAGTTGATAAAACTAAACACGTTTGATAATACTATAATAAAAACAAACTACTTGGGAATAAGAATCCCTATTTGATAAAAAACTGCTGTGAAAATTGGAACATAGCTTGAAAGAAAATATACTTAGAACAACATTTTATATGAATGATGAGTAAATTTAAATTATGATGTGACCTATAAATAAGATTTCATAACAGTAAGAGAAAAAAATAGAAGTATACCTGGTGCTGTCTAAAGTATGGGTAGGGAAAGAATACTGAATCAAATAAGGGAGAGGAGAGATAGCAATTCAACAAGCATTAAGTGCTTACTTTGTGCCAGGCATTGTGCCAATGTTAGAGATACAGAGAAAGGCAAAAGACAGTCCATGCTCTCAAGGAGTTTACCATCTAATGGGGGAGACAATATGCAAAAAAAAAATAGACCAAGTGAGCTAAATACAGGATAAGTAGGAAGTCATTGACAGAGGGAAAATATTGGAACTGAGAAGGATTAGGGAAGGCTCGAAATGAAGAGTGTTGGAGACTATGGTGTAAGAAGACTGCACAGGTAGGGAGGGGTTAGGTTATGAAGGGCCTTGAATGACAAACAGTGCAGTTTGCATTTGTTCTTGGAGGCAATAGGAAACCACTGGTGTTTATTGAGAATGGATTAAGGTGGGGAGAGATTTGAGACCAGCAGACCCACCATTACTACAAGACTATTGTAGTAATCAAGACATAAGGTGATGAGAGCCTATCCCAGAACATTGTCAGTATCAAAGGAGAGGAGAGAAGTTGTTTGAAAAATGTCACAAAGGTCAAATTGACAGGCCTCAGCAAGAGATTGGATATAAGGTTTAAAGACAGTGAGGAATCCAGGAAGATGATGGTGCTCTATACAGTAATATGAAAAGTAGGAGGAGGAGACAGGGCTTTGGGGGAAAGTTAATAAAGCTCTGTTCTGGACATGCTGAATTTAAGATGCCTATTGGAATCCAGTTCAATATGTCTGAAAGGCAATTGGAGATGTAAGACTGGAGGTCAGCAGAGAGATTGGGATAAGAAAAGTAGATTTGAGAATCATCAGAATAGATGTAATTAAATCTTCGGGATCAGCAGAATAGAAGAAGAGAAGGGAGCCTAGGACAGAATATTGAGGGACACCTATTGTTACAGGGTATGATCTGGAAGACAATCAAGCAAAAGAGACAAAGAAAGAATGTTCATATAGATAGGAGGAAATCAGGGAGAGTAATGTCAGGAAAAACAAAAGAGAAGACAGTATGAAGGAGGAGAGTGTGTTTAAGTCTGCTGAGGCTGCAGAGAGGCCAGAGAAAATGAGGACTGAGGTCATTGTTTTTGTAACTAAGTTGATTGGTAAATTTGGAGAAAGCAACTTTGTTGAATGATGAGGTAAGAAGCTGGGTTGTAAAGAATAAAGAAGGGAGTAGGAGGAAAGAAAGTGGAGGCACTTATTATAGACAGCTCTTTCTATGAGTAGCTACAAAGGGCAGAAAAGAAATAGAATGGAAGGAACAAGTGAGGGTTTTCCTCAGAACAGGGGAGACGTGGGATTGTTTGTAGGCAGCAGGAAATGATCCAGTGGAGAATGAGGGCTGAAAATAAGTGAGAATGGGGATGAGAGAAGGGGCAATCTATTGGAGGAGATAGAATGCAACTGGACCTCTTGAACAAGAAGTTAGTCCTGGTAAGGAATAAGGCTGTTTTGTCATGTGGGATAAAAGTAAAGGAGCAGTTGGGGGCATAAGACATCTGAGTGATAGTAGATGAGGAAGAGAGAGAAGAGGGAGCTCATAGCAAATGGCCTCAATATTCTTTCAGTAAAATATGAGGCATTTTTTTTTCTGCTGAGAGATTAGGGTAAAGGAGAACTATGGAAAGTTTGAGGAGGGATGAAAACACAGAACAGCAGATGTGGGGAGTGGGATAGTGAATTGATAAGGGAGGGGTGATAGGATTGCTTAGTAGTAGTGAGGACTTACATGAAATTATATTACATATATTCATAGTGGATAAGTCAGAACAGTTGCTTGGTTTTCTCCACCTTCATTCAGCAGTTTAAGTGCAGGTGTGAAGGAAGCTGATAGGAGTAATCCAAGGCTGTGGGTTTTCACTGGGTGTGGTAATGTTAATGGAAGTTGACAATCTTCCCCCTCCCATTAATAGGCCTCACTTTTCCAACAAGAGAAGCTTGATTAGGGGAGGCTTGTTTTTCCAGGAAGGCCAAAATCTTTTGTTACTTTGTAATTAAGCTGTGGGTCATGAAGATTGTGATGCCTTCTGGCTCTGAGTATATATACTGTGTTTCCCGATAATAAGACACTGTCTTATTAGTTTTTGGACAGAAAAACACCAGAGGGCTTATTTTCAGGGGAGGGCTTATTTTAATGAACATTGACAGCAATTTTAATAAACAGGTAAATGTGAACAAAAAAATGTACCTTTATTCAATAAGCAAATCACTAGGGAAGAACAGGATGACGCGCTCACTGCTGCAACTCTGATTGGATGCAGCTCGGAGCGTGGCGTGCATTTCACCCGGGGGGGGGAGGACGGTGCATACAGAGGGTATCGTAATGTAGCGTGTAGCGCAGGGGATCACCTTCACTACAGTAGCAATCTCAATAGGGCTTATTTTCGGGGGAGGGCTTATTTTAGAGGAATCTTACACAGTAAGGGGAGGGCTTATTTTCGGGATAGGTCTTATTATCGGGGAAACACGATATATATATAAGTAGGTGAGCTTTTGCTTTGGGGCACACTCTTTGGAAGAGTATTCCTGTGATTTGGCCAGAAGAGACGACTCTGGGGAGCTGTTAAGGAACCCCTGAGCTTTGAAAATCCAGATGTTGGTGCTTCTCTCCCTGGTAACTATGTATGTATAGCTTTGATCAGACAACTAGAAGCCTTGTCTCTTGATTTGTGTTATTTTCTCTGTATTTTTTTGCTTGTAATTTCTGTTTGTATTTTCTCTGAATTTGAGGGTGCTGATTTTTTTCCCCTGAACTAAGTGAATGACATACACACACACACACACACACACACACACACACGCGCGCGCATGTATGTAATTAAAGTAAGATTGTTGATCCCTTTAAAATTGCTTTCCTTTAGAAAAGCAGATTAAAGAATGTATGTTAGCGACCATCCTGGGTATTCCAGTGTGGTTCCTGCTACAGATATAATGGGTGCTATAATAAGGAGATTAAAGATTCAAGAGAGGAGGATAATGTACATTTGAAATGCTTCATGAAGGAGTGAAGAGGCAGAGAAGAAGAGAGAATGCTAGTGCAGGGGAGATGGCTTTGGAGAGAATGGAGAGGTCCAGGGATTAAAGGTCATGGTGAAGATGAAAATTAGGGTTATATAAGGGAAGGCAGAGGGAGGGCTGAAAAGTCAATAGGTTATTGTAAAATAAGGGGATTTTAGATTTCCTGAACATTGAGGTGGTGCATTTGTGTGTGATGGCAAGATCAATAGTATGACCATCTTTGTGTGAGGCTGAGGGGGATAGAGAAATAACTTATGGGTAATGAATATGTTAAAAACTGAGTTATTAGGTTATTTAAGGGAGAAGCAATGTGTATGTTGAAATTCTCCAGTATGAGGGATGAATATGAGGGAGAGAACAATTACAAGCCATGTATAGAACTCCATAAGGAAGGAAGGTGATTTACCTGTAGTTCTGTAGATAAGAGCCACCAGGATTTTGGTTAGGTAGTAGATATGAATAACATGAACCTCAAAGGAAGAAAAGTTACTGAATGAAGGAGGAAGCAGGAGAGAATGAAGTGGCAATAGGGAGCAAGGAGTATTCCAGCTCCCCTGCCTAAACCAGTGAGCCATAGAAAATGAATGAAGGTACAGCTAATATTGGAAACAATGGTCAATGAAGCTATGCCAGGTTTAGTAAGAACTAGTAGAGAAAAATATGTACTTAGTCTAATAAGGGAAACTGAATTAAGATTTTTTCATCAATTATTTTCTAGTAAGAATCTAATAACCTAGATCTAAAAATAAATATAAAAATGTCTTAGAACAATTCCTCAAATAAATACTTTATTAAAGGTTATAACAAAAGGTTTTGAAAATAATTTCAAGCTATTAAAACTAGATGAAAGAATTTAACAAACCTTTACCTGTAAGATCTATGGATAAGGGAAAAAATTATGACCAAACAAGAGAGAGAAAACATTTATGGGATGTAAATTGGATAATTTTGATTATATTGAATTAAAATGTTTTTGTGCAAACAAAATCAATGCAACCATGATTAAAAGGAAAGAAGAAAACAGGGGGAAAATTTATAACAAGTTTCTCTCATAAAGGCCTCATTTCTTAAATATATAAACTTATTCAATTTTATAAGAATACATGTCATTTCCCAGTTGATAAATGGTCAAAGAATATGAACAGGTGACTTTTAGATGAAGAAATTAAAGCTAAATATAGTCATGTGAAAAGATGTTCTAAATCACTATTGATTAGAGAAATGCATATTAAAACAACTCTGAGCTATCACCTCATACTTATCAGATCGACTATTATGACAGAAAAGTAAAATGATAAATGTTTGAGATGATATGGGAAAATTGGAGCACTAATTCACTGTTGGTGGAATTGTGAACTTGTCCAACCTTCTAGAAGAGCAGTTTGGAACTATGTGCAAAGGCTTCTTAAGCTACACATACCTTTGACACGGCAATACTGCTACTAGGTCTGTATCTAAAAGAGATTTTTACAAAAAGGAAAAGGACCTATATAAACAAAAATATTGGTGGTAGCTCTTTTCATGGTGGCAAGGAATTAGAAATTGAGGTGATACTTATTAATTTAGGAATGGCTGAAAAATTGTAGCATATGATTGTGATAGGAATACTATTGTGATATAAGAAATGATGAGCAGGATACTTTCCAAAAAACCTGGAAAGGCTTGTATGAACTTATGAACAATGAGGTGAGCAAAATTAGGAGAATATTATACACAGTGACAGCAATATTGTATTAATAACTGTGAATGATTTATCTACTCTCAGCAATACAAAGATCCAAGACAATTCTTAAGGACTTATGATGGAAAATGCTATCCACCTCCAGAGAAAGAACTGATGGAGTCTGAATGCAGATTGAAGCATACTATATCAAATACTTTATTTGGTTTTTTTTGGTCTTTGTTTTCTTTTACAATATGACTAATATGGAAATATATATTTCATGACTGGACATGCACAACCCATGTCAAATTGCTTGCTGTTTCAGAGAGAGTAGAGGGGAGAGATGGAGGGTGGGAAAGCATTTGGAACTCAAAATTAAAAAAAAAAGTTAAAGATTATTTTTACATGTAATTGGAAAAATAAAATATTAGTCAAATAAAAAGGCTATAACAAATCACTAGTAATAATAGGAATGAAAATCAGAATTTTAAGAGTTAAACTTACAGCTGGCAAGCTGAAAAAATGACGAAAGATGGAGGGTGTGAAAAAAGACAGGTGCACTAAAGTCAAGTTGTTTATTGATGCTATCTTTTGGAATCCAATTGGGAATTATACTAAATAGTGTTCAAAGTGTCCATATGTACTTTGGCCAGTATATGTTATGGCACCATGAAGAGTGTATAGCAGGGAAGTTGAAATATGAAGAGAGGTCACTTATATACCAAGAAACCACAATGACATTGTTCTTTTTAGAAAGACTTAGAACCAAAGTGCATGTTCATAGATTGGATTTAGCACAAATAAACATTCAATAAATACTTGGAGAGGTGGGGGACTATGAATTTGCAATTTTTCATATAATGCCAAACATCGTTGATATGTTGGTTGGTTTGGCTTAACTACCTTTTTTATTTGCCCTTTTTAAATGTTTACTACAATGTGTGGTTTACTGAATAGGGGAGAGTGAATAATATATTTCAAAATAGAGTTGATATTAAAGACAAAAGTCATCAAGAGAAATAACTTAAAAAAATTAGGTGTGAAATGTTTTGTGGGCTTAATGATTACATGATCCATTTTGAATTCATTCATCACACATCTTTTCAGTGCCTACAATTGCAGCTTGTATTTATATAGCATTTCACAATTTACAATATATGCTTTCCTTACAGCAACCTTAAAAGGAAGATTCTGTAAATATAATTAGCTCCACTAAAGACCAGGAAACTGAGCCTTAGAGTGTATATATGATTTGCTCAAGGCATGGAACAATTTAAAAGAACTGGGATTTCAAATCAGGTCACTTGACTAAGTATGGTGCTTTTACCACTGTACTGTGTTTTTCAAAGACAAATATTTAAAGATAAATAAGACATGGTCCCTGAACTCAAGCATCTAATACTCTAGTGGGGGAGATGATTGGTGACTGCATATGTGAGGAACAAAGTTCTATGAAAGCACAGAAATGTGAGTATGAGCATATAGATTTGGCATTTTGGAAAGCTTATTAGAAGAGAAAATCATTTATCTAAGTCTTGAAAGATAGCAGTGATTTTTAACAGGCAGAACTGATAGATGAATAAAATTTTTTAGCTACAGGGATAAGAATGTAATATATTAGTAATAGAAAATAAACTAGCAGCAGAAATGTCATAGAGTTTTCTTTCTTTAAGATGTTAGAATCCATTTAACATAGAAATGGCTGCTTCATATGTGTTGATTTTTATACTAAATTAGAAGATCTGAAACATCAAAGATAGAGGTGATGGCACAGTTGTTAAGGGCTTGCAGTATACTTCATGGTAGATGTTTGTGTTGCCATAATCAAAATATTCTTTCTTCACTCAGATGCACTTCAGTGCATTAACACATTATAGTGATTTCTCCTTTTCCTATCAGTCACTGTTTTAAAGCATTATTTTTCTAAAATTTTTAGCTCCTGAAAGTTATCTTATTTATGGCCATGTAATAGCATGAATGCTATTAAACCTCAGTTTCCTCAGCTGTAAGATTCAGGCAATTAACTAGATGCCTTATGGTACGAATTTGTTTTTTAATTTTATTTCAGACTGAAGGGCCAGAAAACAAATACGGAAAATAGAAAAGAAACAAAAACATATCATGAACTTAAATATTAAAACAAATACAAAGTAAGAAAGAAAAAAAAGTGTCTTGTACATAGAAGAACATAAGAGAGGATTCAACATGTATAAAAATAAATTTTCATTTCCAGAAAGCCTGTATAATAAATAATACACATTGTGTTGAGAATTGCCCATCTTTTCTTTGCTTGTGAATTTTCTTTTGTTCTCTGCTGTGCACTTTTTAACTTTGTACTCCCCCCCCCAAAGGCTACAATAAAGTTTAGATATATTTCTCTATAGTGATAGATATAAATATGCACCTATATGCATACCTATATGGACATATACTTTCCCAAATATATTCTACTGATCTTTGTTTTTATGTTAGTGTATATCTTTTGTTTCCTGTCCCTCCTGCCTCCTCTACTTTACCTCTACTCACCACTTTGCCCTTCTTTTACTTGTCTACTCCCTCCAGGGATTCATCCCCTATCCTCCTATTCCCATAAATCTAAACACCCTTCTATACCACCTTTTACCTATTCCCTCATTCTCTGATCTAAAGATCCATCCCTTGTCCTCTCCCCCTTTCCTATGTCCCTACCATTTTATTTATTCTGAATTTAGAAGACTTTTATATTCTTCTAAATAGATATACACACATACATACATACTTACATATATGTATGTATCTGTGTGTGTATATATATATATATATGCATATATATATATTCCCTCTTAAACCCATTCCTGATGAAAGTAGGTTACCAGAACTACCACCCCTCCTCCCCCATCAAATGCTTTGTATCCATTCTTCCCCTTGCACCTCATTTGTATAAAATAATTACTCTTTTTAGCTGTTCCTAAATGGTTTTAATTTTTAAATTCATATCATAGGTTTACCCCAATCTTTCTTATGAGCTACCCAATTATTAATAAGAATCTTAGACATACATTGTATATTTTATGTGTAAGGGAAACACTCTGTCCTTATGAATACTTTATAATCAGTCTTTGGTATGCAACATATTTCTTTTGCTTCTTGTATGTTGAATCTTCTATTAAATTCAGGATTTAAAAAAAATGAAATCTTAGAAGTCTGAGAGTTTATCAAATGCCCATTTTTTTCATTCAGGATAATACTTAACTTTGTAGGGTATGATATTTTTGGCCGGACCCCAGTTCCTTTTCTCTTTGATATATTGTGTTCCAAGATCTGTGTTCCTTTAATGTCTCTTCTGCTAGGTTCTAATCTAATTAGATTGTAATTGTGGTACCATCATATTTAAATTGTTTAATCTTGATGCTTTTTAATATTTTATCCTTGGGTTGGGGGTTTTGGAATTTTACTATGATATTCCTGTGAGTTTTCCTCATAGACTCTCATTTAAGGGATGATTGATGAATTTTTCTGTTTCTACTCATACACTCTCCCCCCACCCTTTGTTCTAATGCTTCAGGAAAGTTTTCTTTAATTATTTCTTGTTATTGTTGTATCAAGATTCTTGTTTTGATCATAACTTTCAGTTAGTCTGATTTTTTTCTATTTTCTCATCTTGATTTATTCTCCAAATCTGTTGTTTTTCTTATAAGATGTGTCACTTTCTCTTCTATTTTTTCATTATTCATATGTTATTTCATTATTTCTTGATCTCTTATGATTTCACTGACTTCACTTTGCCCATTTCTAATTTTAAGGGTGTTATTTTCTTCCTTGAGATACTGGATCTCCTTTTCTAATTTGTTGACTTTTCTTTCAAACCCTTCCTCTTTTTCTTGGATCATTCTTATTTATTTATTTTTAGTTTTTCCTCCATTTATGTCATTTAATTTTTAAAGTCTTTTTAAAGATCTATGAATTCTTTTTGGGCAGGTGTTGTTATAGGAATGTAAATTTTTAAGATCTTCCCTGCCCTTAGGTTAAGTGCACCTGGAACCTGTGGTGGGAGGCTTGTTTTTCAGGAACACCCACACCTTGGTGCTTTGTGATTGGGCAGTGGGTCAAGAGGGTTGTTTCATTCTCTGACTGTATCAGCAATGCCATATTCACAATGCCTATGGAGATTACAGATATGTTGATATAATTATCCATCACAAAATACATCATTCTTGCCATAGGGGGGCATAAACTAGAAAATTTATTAAGATACCAAAAGACTGAGTCCCAAAACCAGAAAGTGAAAGCCATCAGAGTAGTTATGACATTGGCACAGGTAGATAAAGTAGAAAGCACCCACATTTTCAAGCCTTTAAAACAGAACAGGCTACCTCAGGCAAAGGTCCTCCTCTCCCCACTCACAGCAACCACCCAGCGTCTGGGAAGCCTGCTCCCAGCAGCTCCGGCCCCTGGCAGTCCTCAGCAGGAGTCGTTGGCAGAAATTCTGGGTAACTCAAAAAGGGCTTCGCGCTGCCGCTGCCTCTGCTGCTGCTGCCGCCGCCACCGCTAGCCACCTGTGATAGTAATGGCAATTAAAGATTCCCCTGTATTGGTTTGGTTTTCAAATTGATTATGTTAAAACCCAGAGCTTGTTAATCCCACCTGTGGGATGGACTTGTTGATGTGAAAAGAAAGTCCTGAACTAGGAGGAGCTGGTGACGTAGATTTGGAGAGACAAGAGAGAGGCAGAAGGACTTTTTGGAAGCAGCACCTCGTGGAGGCAGAGAGAGAGACTGAGAAGGATTGCTGGGGGACACTTTGAATCACCCTGGACTTTTGAGACCTGCCCCCTGAGCTGCCAAGGACTGAGGAGACATGGCTGTTTTGCTGGTACTTTGTCTGTCTGTTTTGATGTTGTTTTGCCAGATTTGTCCACTGGTGAAAGACAGTCCTGTTGTTGAAGAAGTCCTGGAACCTGGCTTTTGGTTAAGAAGCCCTGAGACTGTCCTGCAGACAGAGAGTGAATACTGTCCACTGGTGAAGGACAGTGCTGTTGTTGCAGGGGTCTGGGAACCTTTCTGTTGGTTCAGAAGCCCTGAAGAAGGATTTTCTTGTTGTATGTTTACAGAAATCCTGGGAGAGGGTTTTGCTAATGTTTTCAGGGGTTCTAGGACTGTTCTACAGACAGAGGATGAATTAATGAAGGGACTGTCAATGTATCTTGTGGCCTTGCTAAGCCTTGTCTCCCCAGGAACTAAGATTGCTGAGAACTTGCCTCGTGTCAAGATGAAGAAAAGACCTCCATTTGGGTATTAAGTGCTGTGCTTAAAGTTGATGTAACTCTGGGGTAGATTGAATTGTGATCCAGGGGTGGGGAACTTTTGACCTTTTTGTGCTTTGTGGTGGACCAAATGAAGGTACAGCCTAGGGGTGGAGAAGTATTTAGAACAGAGACTTTGTAATTGATTGAATGATTGGAGGCCTGTCTGCTTGATATGTTTTCCTGTTTTCTTGTAACTTCTGTCTGTACACTTGGAAGTTTGGGGTGCTGACTTTCCCCTGAACAAGGTAAATGATACATTTGATTGATTAAAGTAAGTTTGTTAACCCATTTTGAATTGCTTTCCTTTAGATCCTTTAGATCCTTAGAAGATCTAAGAACCTGTGTTGGCAGCCACCCTGGGTATGCTGGGGTGCTTGCTGCTACAGATGTCCACTTAATGTTATTCTTTGGTGGTTTATTTACTTCAATATCCTCCTCTGAAGATGAACCCTGGTCATCCCTATTTCTATAATAGGTTTCTATGATTGGATTCTTTATCCTTTGCCTGTGCATTTTTTTGTGGTAATAGCTTAATTTTTATCATCACCTCCAGGCTTGGGGTGTGGGAAATGGTGCTTCTTGCCCCAGATCTTCAGTTCTCCCTTCTAGCCTGAAACCAAAGCTGAACCTCCATCCTCCTGTCAGGGCCCACAGTCAGAGGCTTTCTGCCCCACTGTTTCTGCACTCACTGGGCATGTGCTGGTTCCTTCTCACCCCAGCCACTCTTCTCAGCCCAAGCTGGTCTGTTGTTCCTTGTCAGCAGAGAATCCCTAGGGGTAGATTGGGGGTGGGGAAGTTATTGTGGCTGGCCCCAAGGTAGCCTCTTAAACCAACTAACCCCAGAACTAGTCACTTGCTGTTAAAATGGAATTCTTCAGAGAGACCAAACTTCATCCTGGGGTTTTTCTTCTGATCGCCTTAAATTGTCCCAGGAAGACCCAGGGCATAGAGACACCTAAAGGTTTATAGGGCTCCCAGAAGAATGCAAGTCAAAAAACCTGTTCTGCTGCTAGAAAAAAAAGAGAAAGGGAAGGGAAGGATGATAAGGATTCTCAAAAGAAAAATAGATTTTTCTTTTTGTTCTTAGGGCGATTGTGGGTTGTCTTGTAGTTGAGTTCTGATACTCAAGTCCTGGATTATCTAATTCTGGCTTTCTATAATGGCCTTCTTGTGACTATTCTTGTTCTCAACTTTTCATATGATTAGAAGAATGTTATTAGTAGCCTAAAAATTTACAGTAGTGATTTCTTTGGGGGCGTATCTCTGATTTGAATTATTGGACTATGCTCTTCTGCCACCAGAAGATATGGAAGAATTTTTAATAATAAAGATTAATCTCCTAAACCAAAGGGAGAGAAAATACAAACCATCAAAAGAAATTTCTTCTTTCCTGTTATATGATGTTTTTGTCATTTAGTTTTCCTCTTGACAATTTGAAATACCAAAGTTAAACTTTAAAATACTTTTTTTAAAATTCCATCCCTAAAGGGACAAAACATCACCACTCCCTCAGTGGATCTTAACAGCTGAATCATGTCAGTGGAAAGTCACTCAGATGAAGCAGTGGGAATCAGGGCCAAAATCCTCTCACTAGGGGGTCCTTGACTTGGAAACTCAAAATTCATCAGTCTGACTGAGATCAAGTGTTCTGACACAGATCTTGAACTGTGATTTATTTACTAAAACATTTCCTTAAATTTACTGAATTTCTTTTGCAAAATGAGTCACAGTGACATACTGAATATCTGCAGACCTTTTTCTATCTTTTTCTATTTCTATTCTATTTCTAATTCTATTAATTATTATGACTTGTAACATAGAATGTTTATCCTGAGCTTTTGCAGATTTGTTCATTAATAGTCCCTTTTTATTTTTACATTATAGTGCATTTAAAAAGAGACTGGCTGAATATAATGACATGAAAATAAGTAGAAAACTTGCTAATGAAAAACTGTGTTTTGATTTCTTGATATATTCATAGCATATAGTTTCAAACGGTTGGAAAGGAAAGCTTAGGAAACTCATGTTTAGTTTGGGAATGGTAGAAAAGATTTTACTTTGGTTAGCTAAGTTGAAATCCAAAGAGCGTGTTGTGGTATTGGCTTTGATAAAGCTTCACAACCAATGGGAATCCTTTTTGAGTTAGTGTGGAGTGGCCTTAATGCTGGATATAATCCTGTTGGCCAAGACCCCAGAGCTGTACAGATGAGGAAAGGATGCAGGAAATTCAGTTGTTTACACATGTGTCTGTAACACTGAGAAGCAAGAGCAGCCCAGCAAGCCCAGAGGGTAAGAGTGTTTAATAACCTTGTGGTTTTTCTATTTAATTTTTATACTTTCCTGCTGGGGTAGAGCATGAGTTGTTCTCTGAGCAAGGGAAAATGTAGGTGGTTATAAGACAGAGCAAGACTACTGTGAGTCTGTGAAACAGAAGAAACAGACATATTTGGAGTTTCTTCTTAAGTTGGATGTATTTTTTCCCTTCCTCTTTCATTTTTCTACTATTCATCTTATTTATCTTGACAGCATATATATTTCTTGAGCTTAAAATATTTGTATAGTTATCATAACCAGGTAAGGTTTTTAGTATGCAAATATAGATGGTAACTGAAGATATTGTTTTACAAACTTGGGTAGTAAAAGATGAATATGAATTATGAGAAATGTTATTTTATATATTTATGCTATAAGAAGAAAAAAAGATAACATAACTTTTATACACTGTTTCCCTTAACAGAACTATCAATTTGTTTCATACCCTTAAGGTCCTTTGGAAATGACTGATACTTTTGTTGAATTCCTGTAATTGTTACCAGGAAGTTGTGTGATCAGAAGGGATGTGTCATATTTCAGAGCTACCACAAGTGATCTGAATTTCCTTATGTAAAATACAGAATTCCATTGTGGAAGAGATAGGGACATAGAATAAAGGTTAATACATACACACACTAAGGAAATGGAAAATATATCTACACAGAGAAGTAATACTATGTCCAAACAAAAACTCTTTGACAACTAGAGAGATTTATTTTATCTGTTAATTTAAAAAAATTGTAATTTTGATTACCTGTGAATGTGAAATAGGTCTTTCAAACAGAAAAGAGATTCCTAAAATCATGATTAGCTATAGGATAAATGTAAGTAACAGATGACTTTCAAAAACTTACTTAATCCTCCTTTTTTATCTTTCTAGCCACTTTCACAGCAACTCTGATTTTTTTTTCACCTCTCTAAATCAGCTCACATATCAGATTTTATGTTCTTTCTTTGGTGGCAGGGTATTGAATTTTCAAGTTTAAGTCTTGATGAACATATCAGAATTCAAAGGATTAGATCAAAGGAATGTTGATCATTTAGATCATATTAGAAGAGAGTCTTTTTGACATGAGTAAATCAACCTACTTTTATAGTCAATGGGAGATCTTACACTGTTTGGAAAAAAATATTCCCATACTATTATGCTTACCCATATTTTTCATTAAATTTAAAAAAAATATCTTGATAAGAATGTAATATAGCACCAGTATAGTTCTCCCATATGCCTTTATACACTTGATTGGAAAAGAAAAATATTTATTTTGAGGAAGATCAGGGGAAGAAAATCCATCATTCATTTAAAATGATTTATTTCGAAACATCTCTAGAGATTATCCTGCTGTGTAATAGTAGACCATTTCATTGATTATATTTTTACTTTCTCTGTAAATATTGGCTAGATTCAGTAATTATCTGATCATTGAGCCATACATTTTCATGTCCTGTCTTCAGAGGAGGATGTCATTCAAACATTCTTTATAGTGTTTATATATTGTTTTTAGAGCTCCAGAGGACAATAGTGGCATTTCCCACTATTATGTAATATAATCATGGATCTACTCTTTATACAAGAGCATGGGATTTTCCATGTAGATTTCACTGTGTCAGTTGAATTCCACATTTTTTCCACTAGTTTCCAAAGCAGGACAAAGATAGATATGGGTTTGTATCCTGATTCTACTGGGGATGAACTATATCTTCTGTTATTCATTTAGCGTCTTTTAATCAGAAATGATTTTGTTTTTCAGATGCACATCAGTTGCCTCTGTAAGCAGAGGCAAATGTCCTTTGTCTTTTCTCCCTTTCTGTTACTTAAAAAAATTTTTTTTGTTATTCTGAACTCATCAAATATGCATACTTCTCTATACAAAGAGCAGTAAAAAAGGACTGTATATGAAACTGAAATATGTTATCATATTACGTACAATTTTTTAAAAGTGCTCAAATTCAGCACATTAGTCCCCAAAACCTTCTGCTTATCTGCATTGCTTTATGAACTTTCTTCTGATCTGCTCTGTTCCTTTTCTTTAAGACTTCATTGGTGTCCTTTCTTTCTTTCTTTCTTTCTTTCTTTCTTTCTTTCTTTCTTTCTTTCTTTCTTTCTTTCTTTCTTTCTTTCTTTCTTTCTTTCTTTCTTTCTTTCTCTCTCTCTCTCTCTCTCTCTCTCTCTCTCTCTCTCTCTCT
>NW_027186304.1:8954511-8982813 GCF_028583685.1 Petaurus breviceps papuanus | reverse complement strand
CTCTCTGTCTCTCTCTCTCTCTCTCTCTCTCTCTCTCTCTCTGTGAGAGAGTGGGTCAAGAAAGGAGGGGTCCAAATTCTTCTCCACTTCCCAAAATGCAACCTTTCCCTTTAACAAGTTAGTATGGTCAAGTAAAGCAAATCTGCCCATTGCTCATGTCTGAAAATCTATGTCACATTCTCATAGCTCTGGTCTATAACCTTTCCTCCAAGAGATGGGAAGCATACTTCAACACTGATCTTCTGGAGTTGTGGTTGGATATAACATTAGTCAGGATTCTTATGCCTTTCAAAATTACCTCCTCCCCACCCCAGCCCCAGTGGTAGTCTTTTTGTATAAATAATTTCTTGGTTTTATTCACCTCACTGTATTTGAAGAGGCATATCTTCCCAAATTTTTTTGAATCTATTCTTCTCATGATTTCCTATAGCCCAATAATACACTATTACTCCAGGTACCATTATTTGTATGGCTATTCAACATTTAATGGGCACATCATTTATTTTCAGTTCTTTGCTACCACAAAAAGGCTACTGTGAATATATGTATAATGTATGTGTCCTGCAGTGTGGTACAGTGGCTCCAAGTCAGAGGACCTAGGTTCGAATCTCACTGCTAGCATTTCCTTGGGAATATCATTATACTTCTCTGGGTATTAGTTTCCTCATCTATAAAATGAGGAAGTTGCATTAGATGGCCTCTGAATTCACTTTCAGATCTTGCTCTTTGATCCCTTTCTTTTATCTCTTTGGGATATATGCCTAGTAGTGAAATCATTGGGTCAAAGGTACACATAATTTAATGGCTTTTGGGGTATAATTCCAAATTATTTTCTAAAATAATTGGGCCAGTAAACTGCCAATAGCATATTAGCATCCTTGTTCTCCCATATGCTCCCTAATAATTTTCATTTTTCTTTTTTTGTCATTGTAGCCCATGAGGTGGAAACCCAGAGTTGTTTTAACTTGCGTTCTTCTTACTATTTGTGATTTGATGCATTTTGCCATATAGTTGTCGATAGATATTTTTTTTTTTGTTTAAGAACTTTCTGTCCATAAACTTTGGCCATTGATCTATTGGGGATTGGTTCTTATTTTGTCAGAAGAACATGCTGCCAAAAAAAAAAAAAGAAGAAAAGAAAGAAAATTTCCCAGTTATCCATTTTCCTTCTCATATTAGCTGTGGTGATTTGGTTTATGTACTTTCTTTTCGACTACAACTGTTAGAATCACTAACTTGTTACAGAATTAGTGCCAAAGACAAAGGGAGTATATTTCTAAGACTGTGGGATAGGTCTGAATACATGAAATGAGAGAGGTGGCATGCCAAGATAGAGTAGTCTACAGCCTGGCCTTACTGAAATATCAAGTTCTTTACAACAAGTAATATAAATAAGACTAAAAAGGTAAGCTGGAGCAAAATTATAATGGACCTTAAATGTCAGGCTAATGGATTTCTATTTTAGTCTAGGGCAACAAGGAACACTTGAAGGTTTTTGAGCAGGAGAGTGATATGGTCACATCTGTATATTAGGATGATTGTTTTTGCAGTATAAAAGATGAGTTTGGAAAAAGAGAGAGACCAGAGACAGAAAGATTCATTAGAAGGTCATTAAAATAATCAAGGGAAATAGTGATAAGAGTTTAAACTAAGGGACTGATATAAAAATTTCTCTGGAAATAGAAGGGTATATGTACGTATCAGTTGTTATAAAGATGAGGAATATAATAAAGACTTTGCTTATAAGCATATATGTGATAAGTTATAAAATATAAAGATATTTGGAGTCCAGGATTCAGAGAAATCATGCTTTGAAAGAGACCTTAAATCCAGTCTAAATCTAAAGTTCTCATTTTGTGAAAAGAAGCACAGTATACTAGAGATAATGCTCAAGAACTTCCCTTTGAAATCTGCTCTGCCACTTATGAATTGGACAACCACAGCAAGTCAGTTACCTGTTACAACCTGTGTGCCTTCTTCAACACATCCTACCTCCTTTACCTCAGTTTCCTTATCTTCTAAAAGACCATCCATTAAAAAAGACCTCTAAGTTACTTTAAGCTCTAAATCTAGGATCTTATAAACCTCCCTGAGCCTGTTTCCTTATTTGCAAAATGTAGATAATTATATTTACACTACCTATTCCTTAGGTGCATTGCAACCCTTAAAGTGTTTTCTAAATATGAGCTATTATTATTTTATTTTAGATTAGGAAATCTCTGAAACTAAGCAATTTTCTCAAGGTCAACTCTATTTAGTAATACTGATATATTTCAAAGCAGGACGAATATATGAAAAATGTTCTTGAAAACAGTTTAATAAAGAAAATACTTTTCATCCAAAGGAAGAAACAAAGAAGGAGACTTAGAAATAATCTAGTTTTGTATTGTGGTTTTCTTCTGTAGAACTCAGAGCATACTTTTTTTACTTGTTCTTGCAACATGAGTAAGTACTCTGAGGCAGACAGAAGTGGAAATGGACGTCTTTTTCCTCTTTCACGTTGATTGTTCACAGAATCTAGTCCTATCACAAGTATTATGCAGGGGATGCTTAAGAGCAGGGTTATTAATCTTTTTTGTATGTCGTGGATCCCTTTGGTTATGGACCCCTCAGAATGAAGTTCCTCACTGCATAAAATTAATTATATCTGATCGAAAAGGAAATGAATAATGTTGAAATACCATTATCAAAATCTTAAAAAAATGTTCATGGACCCCAGAGTATATTGATGTCTACCTGGTGTGATAAAGATTTGGATGGCCACAGAACCCCTTCTTACCCCATCATGTCCTCAGATAGGCTAACTAATGAATTAAATTCCTAAAACAGAGGATAAGAACTTTAGTTTGATGTAAATTAAAAATAAAATAATCTAGGAGCAGGCAATATTTTAAACTGTTTTAGTTGTTTCTACCTTTGTGTGAATGAAAGATCTGAGGGCAGTTTTCATTCTTGTAGCTTGAGTGCCCCTGGGACAGTAGAGAAATGCATGATGATGCTTGAAATCCATGATTATGAACAGATTCTCTAGGAGTGCAATTGAAGGGATGAGCACTGGGCTCCGGGGAGGAGGTAGTAACTGAGCCAAGGTGGCTGACGGGTGGGTTTGGTTTGAATTTTATGAGAAGACCAATATGGGAGCAGTAGCAAATGGTGTCTGACGAGGAAGAAGCTCCTCCAGATGTTTTGGGATGCCTATTCAGAAACGAGAGCCTGCTCTCTGCAGGTTGGACTCCTGTGGTCACAGCTTACTAAATAACAAAAACAAGCAAACAGCTTCTTATGGGTGTAGACGAAAGGAACTGGCTGATCTGTGGTCATTTCCATATATCATTGTTATCTCAGAAAACCTAGTGAACGTTTAACCTTCTCCTCCATACTCTCTTTCTCCATCCACCTCCACCATGGAGGAAAAAAACACATTAATTTTTCTATTTCTTTTAGATTTTCTAATTCCTGATTTTTAAAAATATAAAGTCATGATCATTCTTAAGTGTTCTGTGATGAATGTCAGCTTTTAGCTGTGTATGGAAGGTGTACAATAGAGGAAGATAGTGAATGAATGGTAGTAGAGAAAACTGAATAGTACAAAGGTTTTAATTTTGGTCTAAAACAGCTAGGGGGAAAATTAGGCAACACAATGAATTGAGCACTGGGCCTGGAGATCTGAGTTCATATCCAGCCTCACTCACTTACTAGGTATGTGATCCTGACATTAAGTCACTTAATCTTATTTGCCTCAGTTCCTTATCTGTAAAATGGGGATATAAGTGGAGAAGTAAATGGCAAAACACTCCAGTATCTTTGCCAAGAAAACCCCATAGGCTTCTGTCAGAGATGTAGAGTCAGACATGACTGAATAACAACACCTAGAGTTCTTTTTATCCTAGCTTTATGACTCTGAGAGGTAATCTTGAGAGAACTGAATGTCTTTGGTTTTTGTTAATAACACTTCTGAACTCTCAAATAACAGAGGTTAACCACCCCATCAACCCTGGACTATTGAGCCATATGTAAACACATTTAGGCAAGCCAACCTCAGAAGCAAGGACCTCAGGGCAAGTTCAATGACTGTCCACTGGTTTCATTTCTCTTCCAAGCTCGGGATCTCTAGTGAGGGGAAGAGGGAAGGTTGAAAAAGGGAGAATCCCTCTCCAGAGGCCAGGCAAGGGAGGGAATGGGGAAGATTGAATTAAACCACCTTCCAAAGGTGGGGGGTGACAAGGAAGTTCTTTTGTCTTTTGTGTCCATCTTCCATAGTGCCATCTGCTGGTCAAAATATGGTGGGTAGGAGAAGAAGAAAGAAGAGGAGGAGGAGGAATAGAAGGAGAAAATGACAGACAAAAACAGAGAGAGAGAGAGAACACATAATGACATTAAGTCATTAAGTTCTTGAAAGAGAGAACAGGCACCTATCTTGGAGAGAAATTTAAGTATTGTAGAACTAAGGAGGCTGGTGATAGAATACAAACTTACCTTGCTCCATAATTTTGCCTAGGATACCACTGCTATTTTCTATTTTAAGTTTACTCCATTGATTTTATTTTTAACATTGAAATTTCCTAGGAACTGCTGACACAGATTATTTTGCACTAATATGTCAGTGCTTTGTGTTCTGTATTCATATAAAGATAGAAAAATAAAGATACTAGAGCACTAAACATTTAGAATATTTTTTGTCTTTCATATTGCAGCTGAAGACAGAGATTTCCATATCAGCTTTAACAACAGACATGTAGTTGTGTAATATGCAACATTGTGTATCCTATGTTGGGTCTGCTTTTAATTTGTAAAAGAAATTACTTCAAGGAGTCAGAGCGAGAATTTCCATTTTTTTGACAGCCTAACATGTGTTTCTAAGATGCCGTAACAATTTAAATATATTACACAAATTGGAGCAGTAATATCTTATTAAAGATACTAGATCTAGATTCTAGAAGGCTCCATACGTGGAAGCAGCTTTGAAGAAACCACAGTCGTTAATTTCATGCTGTGGTGGGAAGAGCATTGGGTTCAGAGTGTGTGGGTTGGGTTTGAAGCCTGGCTCTGCCGTGTGTGTGTCACTTTGGGTGAGCCACTTAGTGTCTTGGGAATTTAGTTTCTCATCTGTATAATGGGGGACAGGGTAGGTGTTATTCTGGATGGTCTCTAAGACCCATTCTAGCTTTAAATATATGATTCCATCATCATTTAGTGTGACATTCATGTGAGGATAAAAGATTCATTTATGAAGGAAGTGTAGATGTTGACTCAGTCAATGTGTTTATCAGCAGCGTACTACTCTGTGCAAAGTTCACTGTGGTAATGGAGCTTTTGATCTAGCTGGGGAGACAAGACATAGATCCATAAAAAGAGTTAACTAATAATATATACCTTGATCCTTTAAGTATCCAGTGTGGGTGCTTCCTTCACTCACACAGATCATAATGCCTTTATAATTCACTAGTTTGAGACTTACAATGCATGAAAAGTTTTTTCACTGTGCAGGCAAATAGATGACAAATTCATCCAAACTTATACATCCTGGTCTTCAGATAACAGGCATACTGTGTATCACAGTCCCTTTCATCACAGTTTTTCTTTATTGCCGTAACATGTGCTAGACTTTTTGAACCCTGGATCACCTCCACACCGGGATGAGGTACTGGAGACAAGTCTTAAGAAAAGAACTACAATATATCAGTAAATAAATGACAAATCTATGGCATAGACAACATACACACACATATAGTGTTTTCCTCATAATAACCCTTTAAGTAAATGGCACATATATTATTTTAAGAATAAATAATATATAGTATTATATTATAAATTGCATAAATGTATTATATATTTATATATTATATAAAATTATATTAATAATTTATTATCTTTTCATAGAAGAATAATGTAAAGCTAAGGAAAATTAACTCCTCTTATGTTCACATAAAGACAGCTAGGTGGGCACAGTGAGAGCCTGAAGTCAGGAAGACTCATGTTTCTGAGTTCAAATCTAGCCTTAGACTCTTACTAGCTGTGTGTCAGAAACATGAGTCTTCCTGACTTCAGGCTCTCACTGTGTCCACCTAGCTGTCTTTATGTGAACATTAAAATTTATTTCCCAGAATTCACTGGGAAATAGCCCAATTGAGCAGAGGGGTGCTATAAGGAAGTGTGGTTTTAAGCCTGAGACTTCACTAAGTCACCTAGTGGTCAGGGCTGACTAAGGAATTCCCAGTTTGCCACCCATCAACGTCTTGTTTGCCAAGATGGATGCTGGGAGTATACATATATCTAAAGCCTAAGGTATACATAATGAGAAAATCCAGAATGTATGTAATGAGCTAGGGAGTTAGTATAGATAATCCAGTGGAATTCTTACAGATACAGCTTGTTACTATACCTGGAAGAGAGATAAGTATTTGGTTGGGGACCACTCATGAATAATTGCTAGGCACAGTGTTTTTGGAGTGAGGAGAAGCTGTCAGAGATAGTGCTCTGAGGCTAAGGAGAAAGGTGATTTTAAAATTGGGGTCCAAGCACAGGCACCCAACAATCAAGCCTTTTAAGGGCTTTTTTTGTTTTATTTTTTTTATTTTTTAAGGGCTTTTAAGGGTATTTTAAGAAATACCTGAAAGACTCTTTCCTTTTTTCTTTTTTGCAATGCAATTGCTAACTCTTTTCTTCCCTCCCAAATTACCTTCCTAGCAATGAAAAAAAGAAAAAAAAACAATCCTTGTAATAAGTAAGTAGTGTCAAACAGAAGAAAGATACCTTTGCTTTGTCCAAAATCATATGTTTAATTGTGCACTTTCTATCACCTTTCTGGCAGGAGATGGGGAGCATGCTTCATCAAAAAGCCTCTGGAGGTGGAGTTGGTTACAGAATTGATCAAAGTTTCAAATCTTTCAAAGATGCTTTTCTTGATAACGTTGCTATGGCATAAGTTGGATGGTTGGCCCTCCTTACTTCACACTGCTTCAGTTCATACAAGTCTTCAGTTTCCTACGAAAAAATTCTTTTCATTATTTCTTACCGCCATAACAAATGAAGCCTGAGAAGGCAGGACAATACAAGACTCAGAAATTCACTGAAGTCTAAGGGTTACGGGAGGCTAGAGTCTAGGCACACTTTATATTTTGTCTAGAAGGACATTGAAGTAGACTTAGTTCATGTGTCAAGACTTCCCTGAGGATTAATGTCTGTTCCCATGGATGACTGTCCCTTTGACAGAATAAGTCTGAAATAAGTGTTTCTCAGAACCAGGCCAGACTTATTGAAGTCACTCCAGTTCTGTTCATAGTTGGCTGTTAGACCTAGACTTCTATTTCTGGTCCCAAATTAGGCAGTTTTTATTGGATTGTTTTTCCTTTACACCAATGGGCAAAAGTGAAACACCAGATGCTGAAAATATTTTTTGTAGCTGGTAACAGGAAGGTAACTCTGTAAAATAAGATAGTTTTCAATAGCATACCAAGCATCTGCCAGTAAAGCACTTTGCTTTATATAGGAACCAGTAAACATCCAAGAAACACTTTCTCTTTTTACTCTCCACTCCCCTTTTCTAGAGATGCTGTCCTATTTACCAATGCATTTTTTTCCAATGGCATTAAGCAGATTATATCAATATAATAATAAATAAGCGTTTTGACAGGGCATCACTTTCATGCATTAATTCAACTCAGCACACCCAATTCCAAAAAAAAAAAAAGATTTATATCTTAAGTATGTATTATGCTAGGCAGTGGAGGAAATACAAAGTTTAGCTTAGACACTGTTCCTGCTCTCATGGAACTCACAATCTAGTAGGAACATATGAAAAATTTGCAAAGGACAACAGTGTAAATATATGATAAATACATGAGAGGCAAAGTTCTAGATGAAGTCTGACTAAAAAAATCATTAATGTGTGGTGATTAGAGAAGTAATTCTAAGAGAGAATTATATTTGATCATGTTCTTATAGTGTAGAAAATAAATCAACAAGTGGAGAAATGGCAGCAGGGAGTTATTTCAGGGCTAAAGAATCAAACAAGAAAAGGCATAAGTTTAGTAAACAGAGCATGTACGTATGTGTATATATATATGGACACTGCAAGTAATCCTGTTTGATTGCAATATAAAGTTATATTGTGGGATAATGCTGGAAAGATAGGTCAGTGACAGGTTATTAACAGTCCTCTTGACTTCCAGGAAAAGGAATAGAAAACATTAAAGAATTTTAAGCCGAGGAATGATATGTCTAGATCTTTGAAAAAAAAAAATAAAGATCTGGTTGGGGTGTGATGGATGGATGAAGGGAACAAAGAAGAGAAGAGGCCTATTTGAAGATTATTGTGATAATCTAAGTGGGATGTAAAAATAGTTTTTCTAGGACTGGGCTATTTTTAATTGCAAAGAGAGTACAGTACAGATGACAGATGGAAGAGATGTTATAGAAGGAGGATAGACAGAATTTGGTAACTAATTGGAAAAGAAAAATGGAGAAGGTATAATTAAAAAAATGGGAAAATGGTATGGATGATGATGCTCTCAAAATGATCACATTTAAGTGAGAAATAAGTTCAGTTTTTAGGGAAAAGTTAGTAAGCTTGGTTTTGGAGCTGTTAGTGGAACATCTGGGCTAAGATGCATCATAGGCACTAGGAGAGCAGTACAAAAAGACAAAACACATCCATGTACACAGCACAACACGTCCCCGTTTTTGACTGTTTCCTTTTTTTTTAAAATAGGGAATAAATACTGCACATTATTTTCAAAACTGCCCTGCTTTTCTGTGCTCCTTTCCCAGTTTTCCTTTGTTCTCAGCTTCACATATTACTTAATTGACAGTCACAAAGTTTCTGACAATAAATTATATTATTGGAGTTTTTCATTTTCATTAAGAAAAAGAAGGTACATTATGCATAGCAGTGCTTCCCCCTTTTCAGTAGTTTTTATGAATTGGGCCCCAATATTTGGAAGTGCTTTCTTTGAGTCTCCTTAAGCATTTATCCTACTTAGGTATTGGGGAGAATTCAGTTCGGTGCTAAATATCGTGATAGAAGAGATATGGATTGGATTCAGTGCTAGATGGCTAATACAAACCAAGTAAAAGAGCATTTAGAGTGCTTGCTATGTACAATCAGTGTGCTACGTGCTGTTGATGAAAAGCAAAGGAAAACAAAATAAACACCACCCCAACAAAAAATAAAACCAATCCCTGTTCTCAAAGGATTTGCAGTCTGACGGAGGGAACAACATGTAAATACCTGCGTACAAGTAAGTCATACACAAGATGTATTGGCAATAATCTCAGAGGTGAGGTGCTAGTACTTTAAGGATTGTCAGGAAAGTCTTTTTGCACAGTTGGGATTTTAACTGGAACTTGACAGAAGCTGAGCTAGAAGATTGAAGAGGTGATGAGGTGAAGAGTTTCAGCCATGGGGGCTAGCTAGGGAATATTTCTGCAATTAGTAGATGGAGGATCATGTGCAAGGAACCACTTCCCCCATTCATAAAGGGCATAACAATGCAAACCTGGTCTTTCACTTAGGCTGTGTTGCTGAATCACAGAGTACCTGGAGAAGGGTAGAGTATAAAAACACTAAGTGGTGTGGCCTTTAAAAAAAAGCCAAGAGACATAATTTCTGGGTAATTTAATAATTTTATTAATGATGCCAGCATGCTTGTTAGTAAAAAGATGGGCATTTGGCCATCTTTTGCTTAGACCAAAGACAATCATGGTGGTGGTCTCACAGCTCATATGTTCTTTGGAAGAGGGGTGTTCCTGAGGGTGGCAATCAACTCTGATTGGTTAACAATTAATGAGAGAATGAATATTACAATGAGGGACTGGATCTGAACTTTGATTATGTCATTTACTTCTTAAGTTATCCTCAGCCCTGGGCAATCTATTCAAATAATTTATTCCCACCCAAACCTGAGTAGAGTACAATGACTTCCCCACCTGGGTGGGTTCTAAACAAGAAAGTTAGTCCAATCTCATTATTGGCAATGTCCTTCAACAGACTGAATTTTTTAAATTAGGACTTTAGAAAAAGGGGGCAACTATGTATATTTGAAGAGGGTAAGGGTACTTAAGACCCCAAAATACCAACACACTGGGTCCTGCCAAATGAATTTGACTCAAGTCTTCTCTCAGCCAAAGAAAAGTAAAGTTTATTAAAAGTTCCCTTGTATTGGACACTTGAGTACATCTGGGCTAGAAAATTCTATGGTGCTCTCACATCACATGGAGACAAGATGAGGTCTCATGTACAGAAAGGTTGTGAGAAGAATCTAGGGGTGGTCTAGGGGAGGAGTTTGGGGAGTGTCTTCAGGAGGAGTTAATGAAGTCAGACTCCTAATAAGTGATTAAGGGTGGGAGGTAGCTGGAGGCTACCTGGAGATGAGACAATGGAGGGCTTGGGAGGATCAAGGGTGGGAGCTCGCTGGACAAAGGAGGGCCAAGTTAGTAACAAAGGTTTGTGCAGAGCCACAGTGAAAGGCTTATGGCCTCAGCAAAAGGGACTCAATCAGAGTTCAAGGGAGTTCCCAGAGCCTGCAGCTCATCATATTCTTATATTATTGATTATTAATAGTCATTTCTCTCAATGGATAGGGACAGATTTTGAAATACTTTAAAAGCCAGTGTATTTTCATTTGATCCTGGAAGTAATAGGGATTGAATAAGAAGGTATAGGGTGACATGGTCAGACCTCTGCATTAGGAAGAGCAATTTGACAACTTAGTGGAGGATGGACTAGAGTGGAGCTACAATTGAGGTAAGGAGACCAAGCAGAATATTGTGTCCATAGTCTAAGATGTGAGGTGATGACAGCCTACACCAGAGTAATAGCAGAATCAAAGAATCAAAGATGAGGCCATATAAGAGCCATTCTCAAAGTAGAAATCGACAATTAAGAGATATGAGAGAGAGTAAGAGGTCAAGCGTGACACCTATGTGGTAAACTTGGGTGACTGGAAGGTTAGGTGTATTTTTGACAGAAAGAGAAAGTTTGGAAGAAGGGTGGATTTTGTGGGAAAGGTAATGGGTTCATTTGTGGACATATTGAGTTTAAATGTTTATCAGACATCTTAAGTTGGAGATAACCAGTAGGCCATTAGAGCTATGAAATTGGAGGTCAGGAGAGAGATTATGTTGGGAAAAATAGATCTGAGAATCAACTGCAAGGTTCAGCTTCTCTAAGCCTCAGTTTCCTTTATTCTCAAAAGGGGATAACAATGCTTATACCTTCAGAGTTGTTGTGTTAATTATATTAATTACTATATCTAAAATTCTTTATCAATCTTGAAGGACTATATAAACTATAATGCTGAAACATTTAACCAAAAATGAATTTGAAAAAAAATTACAAATGTAGCACAATCAATAAATATTTTATAACCCCAACTTTAAATAGAAAGTATCACAAAAAACCTTTATCTTTTTTGATGATATAAGTACACAGGTGTAAACAATAAAACTTTGATTTAGGACAGAGGAAGAATTTGATCTGCTCTTTTGGCTTCTAGATTGCATTGTTATAGTCTAATACTATTATTAGTATAATATTTCTAACTCATTTGTCTGGAATAAAGTCCTTTACAATCCTGCTCCAACTTTTAGTTCCAGAGTAATCTCATATTATCTCCCTTCAAAGACTTTATATTCCAGTCAAAATGTACCTCTTGTTGTTCCCAGAAAGGGAAATCCAATCTCCTCCCTCCATGCCTCTGTGTAGTCTACTCTCCATACCTGAAATTATCTCCCCCTCACCTCCATTTCATAGAATTCCTAACATCATTCAAAGGGCAACTCAGGAACCTTTTCTGAAGCCCCTAAATAATGCTGATTACTGAAACAATTTGGTATACATTTTTTATTTGTTTATTTGTGTACATGTTATTTCCTCTCTGTGAAATATAAATTTCTTGAATGTGGGAGTCTGGCATATTTTATATGAATTTAAAAAAAGTTTGTTGAATTGAATTATAGATATAATTATAGACATTGACATGGGTTCTGGGAGGCTTTGAGAATACAAATAATAAGGTGAGGATTTGCCAAGCAAAAATATTAGGGGTATTTGATAGTCATATATGTTAGGCAAATTTCATAAAGTTTATCAAATCAGGCCAGTAACCTTCATGGGTGATTTGGTGACTCAGACTTGTTCAAATGCAAGAAGTCATCAAAGATTTTATTAAGAATTTGTGCAAGATAAAGATTAAAAAAGTAAAAATGATCACATTTTTCAGCACACTTAAAAAAAGATGCCCATAATAAAGCATTGTGAGAATTCTCTCTTTGTATATATTGCCAGTTACCCATAGGAATCTTCACTGAATCAAAGCTGTTTTTACAATCATCTATAACAGTGATACATTCATATATTCTATATAAAAAAAATTTTGTTTGGCAGGAAGCTAATTAGCATTTCCTGTTTTGAACCCTTATAACATAACTAATGTCTATCATATCTTGTTTGTCAATTGAACGACTTTCTCTGTTTTATCATTATGTTTCCATTGATTTTTCCAGATGATGTTTTGGGGAAAATTATGGAATTTATGGCTATCACACCATAGCAAATTCTAAGTCCCTCAGTGTTCTGAGATGTTTGTTTAATATTTGTGGATTTGTATTGTTATTGTTTGTTTAGCTAAGTATAAAAATTGTCAGATTTAGTATTCAGTTTGCTTAGAAAATAAGAATTTAGGTTATTATCCTCTTATCTACATTGTACCCAGCATCCAACAAGTGTTTTTCATTTTTAATATTCATTTTGTCCAAAATATTGGAAAGCCTCTTAGTGGGATTAATCAAAATATTGCAGTAAACAGATCCAGTTTTGTGAATGACACTAATTTAACTGTGCTATGATTATAACAGTAGTCTGACTCAATGGATTATGTAACCCATATCCTGGGCCATAAGATTTTCATGTGAATTTGTTGTTTTAATTGAACTGGCAAGCAGTACTTTAAATATACTGGGAGAATAAATTTCCATGAATGATGATAATTTATGCTATCATCTCAAAACATGCCTTTTGAGAGGGAATAGGGGTCACCAGAGTGCACAAATTTCCCTTCTTATTGTTATAACATATCATCTGACATTCCCTCATTGGGAGGCACATGTCATACATGATTAGTAAACAAAAGTGTATAAAATAGTTATGGCAAACCTCAAGAAGAAAGAGAAAGAACTGGGAATGCTGCCAAACCAAGCAGAAATTGTCCTTAAACAAGATGAAGAAATTCAAAGCAGAATTTCATATTTCCTTAAAATTCTCCATGATTTCACTTGGATTTAATAGTATATTAACAGATTCCATTTCTCAGTCTTCTCCTTTATGGCAGTGGAAAACTCTGTAAGTTACCAGAATCTCTTAAAGACCTGAAGACATTTAAAAGCCTCAGAAACTAGAAAAGCAGGGAGGTCTGAAAAGACAAAGCAGCCAGTTTCAAGAGTCTACAACTCATCTTTTAAGAACACATGAGAAACTGAGCAATAACTTTCTTTCTTTGTATTCCCAGCATTTACACAATGTCTCACGTATATACTAGGCATTTCATAAATGCTCATTGACTTGATTTAAATTGAATATCATTAAGAGGGGAAAGTCAGCGACCATCCAGCAAAGCAATTGAAATTGTTTTGTTGTTCTTTTTAAGAAAATAAGAATGAAAGGGAGAAGCAGTTCAGAAGAGGGAAAAAGATCTTAAGGAAAGAGATTTATGTGTCACAGAAGGAATATTTAAAAAAAAAGTCTCATCTGGGTTTTCTACTCAGTAGTCTAGAATTGCTTTAACTAAGAGGCAGAAATACTTACTGTTTTTGAGAGAAATGTGCCCAGGGTATTCACTCCCTGTTATTTTGATATATTTAGTCCAATTCATTTACTTGTCTTAACAGGAAATAAGCAACTACTCCTGCAATAAAAACAAGCAGATGAAATTAGATGCTAGATCAGTTAGCATTAGTGCTAAGGACTGGATTTTATAGTTTAACTGTCTTTAAACTATGACCCTTTGTTATGCCAAAAAATACAAACCAATCGGGAAAACATTTTTTAAATGATTGGAGGTTTTGGGAAACTTAATGTTAAAACAAATTATAAATTCTTTTTGGCTACAAATAGAAAAAGTATGGGCAGGGATTCAGCAAGGAGAAAACTTACACTAAATTTTGAAGCAAATGAATATTTTTCAGAAGTTAGCATTTGTAGTTGTTATAAGGTATTTTAAATAAAAAAAAATAAAATGACTCATAGAATAACAAAAGTTAAAGCAACTCTCATGGATTCCATATTTTAGAGGTTTAAATTGACTAGGTCTTCCAAATGCCCTAATTTAACAAAGAGAAAAATTTCCTGTGAAACACAATACAAAAATGACAAAACAGCTGGGGATGGGGGTGGTCCATGCTACCATGAGGCTAAAGCTAGTGGATCATTTCAGATCAGGAGGTCTGAGCTTCATTAGAGATAAAACTCAATTGCATATGTGTAGGTACCAATATGGTAGGTACCAAGGAAAACATTTAAATATGTAAAACAAACAAGTATATGAGGGAGTCACTGGGTGCAGGGAGAAAAAGGAATAGCTTTTTCCAGGTCAGAGAGAGGAAAGATGTTCTCCAGGCTTACTCCCTGGAGTAAGAGAGCACCAGGTTGCTTAAAGAAGGGGCAAAATGACATAGTTTAGAAGTGGACAAGTTAAAAAGCTCCTTTGTCAATTGGGCCCCTGGGTGGTAAGGATACATGCCCTGCTAGCCTGGGAGAGAGATAGAGAAGGAGATGATTCTCCAAAAAAAAAAAAAAAAAAGACAGAAATGGTCAATGAGACAAAGAAACAAAAAAGAAGGAAGGAAGAAAAGAAGGAATTAAGGAAGGAAAGGAAAAAAATGAAAGAAGGCCAAGAAAGGAAAAAGAAAAAATCCAAAATTTTCCAAAAGCTTTTATTTGAAAGCTCCATGATGATACCAAGAGCCATACTAGTTTTACCTATTTTTTTCATTGCTTTTTGGCATAGTGGATAGAAAGTTGTCATTGGAACCAGCAAAGACTCAGGTTCAAGTTCCACTTCTGGCATAAAATGATTATATGGATCTGGGCAAGTCATTACATCACTCTCTTCTCTAGACAACTTTCCAAGACAGTAAGTTGAAGAAAAAGACCTATACTGGTGGAAGGAGCTCTTCACCTGGGAATTTCCTATACCAGTGAAAACAGTCCCTTAAGTCTAATTTCCCTATTATTCCCTGGAGTTTAAATAATACACACACATACACATGATCATATACAAACATATGCATATACACGTATGTATATACACTTGTTTATGTGTGTGTGTGTGTGTGTGTGTGTATGTATTTTCTTGGAGGAATGATTTGTGAAATCTATACTATATAAGAGCCAGGCTTAGACTATTGAATTTGATGATAGGATTAAAAAAAAATCAAAACACAAAAAATAGTAAAATGACTAATAGGCTACTCTTTAAGACATCTCAATGCATCTGTGATGCTTCTGCTGGTATATATTGTAGTCTATTTACACCTAATCTTGCTCTCTTTCTAGCTGTATCTTCACACATTTATCCTCCACACAGAATTTGTCCCATGCGTTTGGGCTTTACTTTGAAATCCATCTGACTTTTGCTAACTTTGTACAGTATCACACCTCTCTGTCACTCTGTGCCTTCTGCCCCAGTTGGGACTCCTCAAGCTGCACTGCCTCCCTTGGGTGAATTTTAGTTCAAGTTTCCCTAAAGATCATGTGGTCCTCAGTCATTTACCATATACTACCTACCTACTGCTCTCCACATATTTTCCTATATATCTGTCACCTAAGTTTGTAGGTTTAGAGTAATCTAATTACTCTAAATTATGCTAATCTTTAGATTATTCCTCAACTCTCATATTCAAAGGAGTTGCAGTCCTGTTGATTCCACCTTTATGAGAACTCTTACATTTGTCGTCTTTGAGAGACATAACTTTTCTTCTAGTTTCACCCTTCAGTACCGCTCACATGAACTTTTGCCATAACCTTATTCTTCTTGCCTCCATTCTTTCCTTACTCTGCTACATTCTCAAAATAGCTGCCACATTGATATTCCTAAAATATAGATTTTTCTAAAGTATCAATGGCTACCCATTTATTCTTTTTAGAATAAAATATCAAATCATTAGTCTACTATATATCTACTTTCTTTCCTACTATATTTTCATAGTTTCAATCAGTAAACATTGATTAAGCACCCACTATGTGCCAGGCATTGTGCTAAGCACAAATACAAACAAGGAAAGAAGATATAAAAAGGGGCAAAATTGGCGGCAAATAATCGAAATATTTCAGAGCCTCAATTTCTTAATTGATTAAATGAATTAGGATAGACTAGATAGCTTCTGAATTTTCACCCAGTGGTAAGTCTATGATTCTATGATATACCATATTTTCCAAAGTTTAAAACTTTCCTATTTCAAGCTTTTGCATCTTCAGATTAGTTGCTTATTATTAAGCAAAAATATGATTATGAAGCACAGAGGGAAATTGTTTTTATCCATTAATACTTGGAAGTTTCCATGGAAAAAAATAAAAGTGAACTAATTCAATGGATGAAACTGACACAAATGAGCAGCATTATACTTTGGGATGGGCAGGGTGGAAATAAATGGACTTCCTTTTAAAACCTTTTGGGAATTTTTAGGATGTTCCCCTCAATTTTAGAGCAGGATGTACTCCACCTTCCAACTTTAAACAAAGTTGAACATGTGCGAATATTTATATTTGAGGGTTAATCCAGAAAGCTTACTGAAACTCTTTTGAGTGGAGCAATTTGAGATGTTCATTATGATCCAGAAAACTTTATCTTTCAGGTTTTCCCATGACATACAAACTAGCTGGTTTTGATTTGATCCTTTCCTATATCAAGCACTTTTTCTTTTACAAACTTTTGTTCCCTTTTGTTCTGGGAAAGCATAGTTAAATTATACTAAGAATATATTTGCAAACCATTTTTTTTGATATTCATTCAGTTCGATTTCAAATACTTATAAATGCAAAAGTAGGGAGCTCCAAATGCTCATTTCTTATTTTATCTTTACAGACAGTAAGGAGTGAGTATGTATTTCTTAGGTATAAATAACATTTACATATGTGAGGTTTTTTTAGCTAAAAGATAGCCAAATGAAATAATGTTAATTGCACTTGTTGAGGTGGTTGGTTGGCTTTAGTTCACAGAATTGAGCAGCTGAAGAATGTTGAATGAATTAAAACCACAAGAAACTATTTATAGGTAAAGGAATAAATTAGATCAGTTCTTTAAACTTTCAAATCATATTTATCTCTAATGGTATAATAAAAATATGAACTTAACATGCTTAAGATAATTAAAATGATTTATATAATATTTAAAGCTATAGAAACCCTTCCAAGAGAAATCTGAACATTGAACAGGAAGTGTAATGCTATGAGAAATGAAATATTCAGGGAAAACTGAGAAAGATTAAATATACTTTGAAAGAAGGAGTAAGAAACATTGAGTTCAGTAGGTTAGAGTAATAAAACAGGAGTTAGAGTAAGCTTGTTTTTCAGTTGAATCTATGACTTAAAAAATTTGTAAGCATTCTATGACCAAGGAGTTAAAATTATATACAAAATGGTAAATCATTGTATATTTTAGCTATGAATTTATTTATTTGGATGCTGTTTATTTAAAAAATCATCAGATGAAACTAACCAAAACAAATTTCACTCTATTTAAAAAAAATAAATTTATTTACTTACTTTTAGTTTACAACATTCAGTTCCACAATCCTTTGAGTTTCAAATTTCCTTCCTCCTCCCCTCCCCCCCATGGCAGCATGCAATCAAATAGAGGATCTCCAAATACCTTCACATTAAACATTAGTTAAGTTGTAAAGAAGGATTATAGCCAATGGAGTCAACAGTGAGAAAGAAGAAACAAAACACAACAACAACAAAAAGAGAGCAGGTAGTTTGCTTCACTCTGCATTCAGACTCTGTAGTTCTTTCTCTGGATGTGGACATCCCTTTCCATCATGAGTCTTTTGAAGTTGTCTTCCAATCTTGCATTGCTGAGGGGAGCCCAGTCTATCAAAGTTGTCACACATAGGATGTGTCTGTAATTGAGTATAAATTTCTCCTGGTTCTGCTTTTCTCACTCAACATCAGTTTATATAAGCCTCTCCAAGTTATTATGAAGTCCGTCTGCTCCTCATTTCTTTTAGCACAATAGTATTCCATTACATTCATATACCACAACTTGTTTAGCCATTACCCAATTGATAGTCATTCACTTGATTTCCAATTTTTTGCCAACACAAAAAGAGCTGCTATAAAAATTTTTGTACATATGGGTCCTTTCCCCACTTCTACGATCTCTTTTGGATACAACATTCTGTGGGATACAACAGTATTGCTGGTTCAAAGGGTATGCACTTATTTATAACACTTTGGGCATAGTTCCAGATTGCTTTCCAGAATGGTTGTGTCAGTTAACAATCCCACCAACAATGCATTAGCCTTCCAATTTTTCCACATCCTCTTCAGCATTTATCATTTTGATCTTTTGTCATCTTAGCCAATCTGGCTGGTGAGATGTGGTACCTAAGAGTTGTTTTGATTTGCATTTCTCTAATCAATAGTGATTTAGAGCATTTTTTCATAAGCTTATAGATATCTTTAATTTCTTCTGAAAACTGCCTGTTCATATCCTTTGACCATTTATCAATTGGAGAACAACTTGTATTCTTATAGATTTGACTCAGTTCTCTGTATATTTTAGAAATTTTATTTAGCCTTTATTAGAGACACTGGTCACAAAAAATCTTTCCAAATTTTCCACTTCCCTCTTAATCTTGGTTGCATTTGCTTTATTTATACAGAAACTTTTAAATTTAATGTAATAAAAATTATCTGTTTTGCATTTCATAATGCTCTCTAACTCTTGTTTGGTCATAAAATCTTTCCTTCTCCATAAATCTGACAGATAAACTATTCCTTGCACTCCCAGATTGCTTACAGTACCAGCCTATAACTAGATTGATTTAGACTTGATTTTGGTATATGGTGTAAGATGTTGGTCTATGCCCAATTTCTGCCATACTATTTTCCAGTTTTCCCAGCAGTTTTTGTCAAATATAGAGTTCTTATCCTAAAAGCTGGGGTCTTTGGGTTTATCAAACAGTAGATTAGTACTATAGTCACTGACTGCTGTGTCTCATATACCTAATCTATTCCACTGATCTACTACTCTAATCCTCAGCCAGTACCAAGCAGTTTTGATAACTGCTGCTTTATAATGCAGATTAGAATCTGGTAATTAGCATTTCTTTCCATTAATTCCCTTGATATTCTGGACCTCTTGTTATTCCAAATGAATTTTGTTACTATTTTTTCTAGCTTTACAAAATAATTTTTTGGTATGCCACTAAATATGTAATTTAATTCATGTAAAATTGTCATTTTTAGTATATTAGTTCAGCCTAGTGAAGAGCAATTGATGTTTTCCAAGTATTTAGATCTGACTTTATTTGTTTGAAAAGTGTTTTGTAATTGTCTTCATATAGGTCCTGGGTTTGTTTTGGCAGGTAGATTCCAAAATATTTTGTAATGTCTGCAGTAACTTTAAATAAAATTTCTCTTTCTATCTCTTGCTGTTGGGCTTTGATAGAAATATATAGAAATGCAGATGATTTATGTGTTTATTTCATAGCTTGCTACTTTGCCAAATTAATTTAATATTTCAAATAGTTTTTTACTTTATTCTCTAGGATTCTCTAAGTATATCTTCAAATCATCTGCGAAGAGTGATAACTTAGTCTCCTCTTTGCCCAATTTGATTCCTTAATTTATTTTTTTCTTCTTATTGCTACTGTAAACATTTCTAGTACCAAATTGAATAAAAGAGGTGATAATGGACATCTTTGTTTCACCCCTGATCTTATTGGAAATGCTTCTAGCTTATCCCCATTACATATAACACTTGGTGATGGTTTTAAATAGATGCTACTTATTATTTTGAGGAAGACTCCATTTATTCCTATACTTTCTAGTGTTTTTAATTGGAATGGGTGTTGTGTTTTCTCAAAAGCCTTCTCTGCATCTCTTGATATAATCATATGGTTTCTGTTAGTTTTGTTGTTGATATGACCAATTATATTGATAGTTTTCCTAATATTGAACCATCCTTGCATTCCTGGAATAAATCCTAACTGATCAAAGTGTATTATTCTCTTTCATCCTATTAAATCACAAAATCTTTCATGAAATTTTCTTTCTCTTTGGCGGTGTAAAAGAGTTGAAAGAAAACACTTTTGAAAGAAAAAGTTTTTTTTTTTTTTTTCTGTCTGTCCCTTCTCACTCTCTGGCATTTTAGGTTTTTTGTTTCTCCCTTTTCCCCATCAACTCATCTGTGTGTATGAGAGTGGAATGTCTTTTTGTTAAGTAATATTTCATTTAAATTTTTCATTTCAAGTAATTTCATTAATTTCTGACTCTGTGATTCCTTTGTTTTGGAGTAGGGAGGCTACATTTCTTGGCAAAGATATTGAAATTATTATTTTCTCTGACTCATTTTACAAATGAGGAAATTGAGGCAAGTGAGATTAAGTGATTTGTCCAGGGTCACACAGCTAGTAAGTGTCTGAGGCCAGATTTGAATTCAGGAAAGCAAGTCTTCCTGATTCCAGACCCAGCACTCTATCCCATGTATCACCTAGCTGTTCTGAATGTTTTTTTTGGAGCAAACTGGAAGACCAGAAGACCTGGAGCTTTTGGCAGTTTGTTAGATTGACAGCTACAAAGGTGAAGACAGAATAAATGTAAGCTAATAACTGAGGACAAATATAGATTCATAGGCACTGTTAGAGAGAGGAGTCAAACTAAGATATATGAGCCCATGGACCAGGAAGCTGAATTAAAAAAAAAGTTCTTGAGCCTAGAAAAGCTTCTGTTCCTTGTTCTGAAGAGATTCACTTTATGCAGATGAAACTTCTACTTAGGTAAGATTATGAAAAGAATAAGACAAGCCAACCCTTAAGGAAATAAAAAAGTCACAAATGGTTGCCTATCACCTGTAGGAGGATAGCTATGTGGCACAGTGGGCACAGTGGTGGGCTTGAAATCAGGAAGACTCATATTTCTAAATTAAAATCTGGCCTCAGATAGTAGTTGTGTGACTATGGACAAGTCACCTAACAACTCTGTTTGCCTTAGTTTCTTCATCTGTAAGATGAGCTGGAGAAGGAAATGGCAAGCCGTTATAATATCATTGCCAAGAAAGCCCCAAATTAGGTCACAAAGAACTGAATATGACTGAAATGATGAAATGACTGAAGAACAACAAACCACCACTAAGGAGAATTTTGTCTGATCCTAGGACTAAGTGACTTAAGACTTGTTACTCAAAAAGAGCTCTGAAAATCTTAAGAGCTTTAAACAAAAAGAGCATAGACAGGACTAAAGTTAAGGAATCTAAGTGAATGCAGAAGATGGAAGCAGAGGTATTCTCTATCATTCCATATCCAATGTTGCCATATCTGGCATTGCCCAGGAAAGGCAAATGTCCTCAAACAGATTTGGCTCTCTTCAATTGCCACAATGAATGGCATAAAAAGTCACAATAAGCACTAAAAATGAATAATTTTAGATGACCTCTAAACATCAGAGTACATTTATACCTTAAATTTAAGATCTTTGTCATGACCAATAAGGTAATGTGCAAATTATTTGAGACAAATAAAATAATTAAAATAATTGACTTCTATAATAAATAGTATATCCTTCATTTCCTTCATTCACTTGTTTCACTTGACAGGGCACCAAATTCATAAGATTTTGCCACATATTCCTTAAGTCTTCATCATGAAACCTCATATCATATTGGATAGTCAGCTGACCTTAAGCAAAAGTCCCTTTTCCTAAATCTAGCATTGACTTAATGCCTCTAATGTATAGAGGTTTTTGATGGGTTTAAAGTCAGTTAACTTTCAAAGCCATTGAAATATACTTATCTCTTTTTCTTGGATAAATTTCTTTCCTTTTTTTAAAAAAAGTTTTTTTTTATTATTAGTTTATTTTAAACTTATATGCTAAAACAAATACACAGTAAGAAAAGAAAAAGAAACATGAACTTAAATACAAAACAAAAAAAAGCATTGTCGTGCTGTAAGAGAGGATTCAAAATATACAGCAATAAATTTTCATTTCAAGAAACCCTATATAATAAATACTGCACATTTTGTTCTTGAGCTGTGCATTTTTCTTTGCTTCCTCATAAGTTTTCTTTTGTTGTGCACTTTTTAGCTTGTTCCTTACCCCCCCCTTGCTTTGTGCCCCCCCCAGGATAAAATTAAGCAAGGATACACACATATATACACACTTACATATACATACATATAGTTAGATTACTATAATCACACACTTATATAGACATATCCATTCATATGCATCTATGTAACACCATACTATACTGTTGTTCTCTGTTTCTCTGAGGGTGGATAACATCTTCCTTCATAGGTACAAGTCTTTCCATATGGTTGTAAGTCTATCAACTCATCATTTCCTATACCACAGCAATATTTTCACCTCATACTGTCTGGTTATTTTAAATAAAACAATATTGACTAATATTTCTGATTTAAAGTATAGCTTACTTTTTTTCTTTTGCATAAATCTGTTTTAGGGAGATTGTGATTACTACTACTGCCTTTTTTCCTAGTAAATTCTACTCCTGATCTTTCCTTTACATTTGTGTGTATCTCTTATTTCCTATCCCTTCTGACTTCTCTATTTTACTTCTACCTGCTACCTTACCCTCCTATTACTTAATCTACACCCTCACCAAAGATCCCTCCCTTGTCTTCTCCCTTCTCCCTATCCCCTTAGCCCATTTCTTTCTTGACTTAGAGGACTTTTATGTCTTTGTAGACATACAAACATATATGTTCCCTCTTTAACCCATTCCCAATGAGAGTAGGATTCCGTAACTATAACCCTCTTCCCCACATAATTTCTCTGTGTCAGTTCTTCCTGTTACACCTCATTTGAGTAAGATAATTATTCCTTTTACCTTTTCCTAGACAGTTTACATTTTCAGTATTGCATCATACTCATTTCTATCCCAATCTTTCTTCACACTACCCAATTACTAACAATACTCTTAGACATATGATCTACATTTCCTCAGATAAAAAGTAAACAGTCTGTCCTTATTGAGTCCCTTGTAATTAGTCTTTGATGTTTACCTTATATTTCTCTTGGTTATTATATGTCAAATTTTCTTTTGATTTCATATCTTTTTGCAACAAAATCCTGAAAATATGACAATTCATTAAATGCTCATTTTTTTCTCCCATTCAGGATTATGCTTAGCTTTCCTGGGTATGATATTTCTGTCCACAACCCCAGTTCTTTTGCTCTTTGATATATAGAGTTCCAAGACCTGCAGTCTTCCAGTGTAGCCACTGATAGGTCTTGTGGAATTCTGTGACTACATCACATTTTAATTATTTTTTTCTTGTTGCTTGTAGTATTTTCTTCTTGAGCTGGAGGTTTCAGAATCTAGCTGTGATATTGCTGTAGGTTTCCCTGATGTGGTGATTGGTGGATTTTTTTCTATTTTTACTTTTCCCTCTTTTTCTAACACTTCAGGACAATTTTCTTTAATTATTTCTTGCATTATTGTATCAAGATTCTTTTTCTGATTGTGGATTTAAGGTAGTCCAGTTATTCTTGTTTTCTCTTCTGGATCTATTCTCCAGATCAGCTTTTTCCTCATGAAATAGTTAACTTTCTCATCTATTATATATGTATATTTAAATATGTGTACGTATATATATATATATATATTTATACACAGACACACAGACAGAGGCATATATGTATATATACATAGACACACATATACACATATATGCACATATATACACACATATACATATACACATATCTCTATCTATATCTGAATCTACCTCTATCTCTATCTATCTATATTTGAATCTATCTCTATCTCTATCTATCTCTTGGTTATCTTACAACTTCACTGGCTTCCCCTTTCCCAATTCTAATTTTCATGTCATTTTCTTTCTTAAGATTTTATATCTCCTTTTCTCATTGGTTGACTTTATTTTCATAATCTTGTTTTGCTTGGATTGTTGTTATTTTGTTAATTTTTTTCCTTCAGTCTCTTTCATTTGACTCTTTTTTTTTTTTGCTTTTGGGAGGGCAGTTGGGGTTAAGTGAGTTGCCCAAGGTCACATGGCTATTTTTGTGTTGTGTCTGAGGCTGGATTTGAACTCAGGTTCTCTTGACTCCAGGGCCGTTGCTCTATTCACTGCTCCACCTAGCCATCCTCATTTGACTGTTAAAGTCTTTTTTAAGTTTCTCTATGAATTCTTTTTTTTGGGCAAGTAACCATTTGAGATTTATCTTAGAGATAGGAGAGGCATTTTTTTTGCTTCAATATCCTCCTTTGAATAGGAACCCTCCTCTTTTCTATTCATATAATAACTTTCTATGGTTGGTTATTTTCTCCTTGACCTGCTCATTTTTTTTTTGGTAGAAGCTTATTACTGTTATCACTGTCAGTCCTGTGGGGATGCTGACTCTGGCTTCACATCCTATTTCAGTTCTCTCCTCTGGCTCAGAACCAAAATCAAAACTCTGCCCTCCTATAAGTGCTAATAGTCCAGCAGCATCCCTACCCCACTGCTTCAGGACTTACCAGGTATTTTGGTTCCTTCTTATCCAGGGCTATGTCTTGGTATCACAGCTGAGACTGACATCCCTTATCAGCAGAGGTTACCTCAATCTTCTTCTTCTCAAATGTCTGCCTCCCCACATTGTTTGGGAGGTGAAAATTTCTGTGGCTGGGGCCAAGTTTACCTCTTAATCCAGGCTTGCCCCTTGTTCCTGCCAAACTATCCTGTAGGTATTTACATTTCACAAGGTGAAATCTCAGATCTTCTCAGGTTGTCCTAGGAGGACCACTGTTCTGCCCCAACTTGTTTATTTTTACCTCTCTACATTTGTCCTAAGGCTCTATTTTGTCTTATTTGTGGAGAGCCTGAAATTTTCTGACCTACTCTATACCTTCTCAGAATCCTCTCTCAGATAAATTTCTTATCTTTTCATGATGTATGGCATAGTGCCAAGTTGCAGCATTGAATATTCATTTGAGAATTTCTATAATTACAGAAAAAAAAACATTTCCTCTATGTTTACCTATTTATTAGATCCTTGGCATGTTGTTTACTGTTCCAAAAGCTGCCACAAAATTTCTAATAATTGTTGAAATGTGATCTTGAAGAGTTACAACTTTTGTACATTACTTAGAAGTAATCCATTCTTTAAAACCACAGAATAAAAAACACAACAAAAGATATCAACAAAACACACACACACACACACATACACACACACACACACACACACATATATATATATATATATATATATATATATATTGCCTGATGTCCAGAACTCAACTGAAAGAACTAAGTAAAGGTGGGGAAATCAGTCTATCTTTATCCTATGGTAAATTTCATATATTCTGACTGAATCTAGAATCAATAAAAGCATATATGCATGAATATTGATATTGCACAATGAAGCCATATTAAAATTATCACTTGTCCCAAATATTTCACACAGTAATTGTTCAAGGATTTTTATTGACAAGAAAACAAACATTTATTGAGTGCCTATTATAGTGTATGCTGGGTACTGTCCTAGGTCCTGAGAATATGGGAAAATGTACACTAACCAAAAATATTTGCTGCTTATTTAGGGTATTAAGCACAAGGTTGTAACAGAAAAGAATTTCTTATAGATGTTTAGTTTTTATGGATGTTCCTATTTGTTATAGTGTACTGATTATAAGAAGCCCATAATACTACACAGTTTCCACAATGAGATCTACAATCAGTAAAAGAGTTCAAACTAGCAATCCATAAAGCAAAACTCAAGTGGATGATATATGCCTATTGCATAGAATAGGACTGTAAAACTCAAATAAAGGAGACCACTAAACCCTACCTAGGAATCTCTCCTGGTTGCATAATGATTTAGAATATTATATATTTGTATCATCTATATTCTATTGTACTTCTATCTATTTAAAAAATGTATTTCCAGTTACATTTTAATCCAGTTGGGCTACAATTGGGAGTGTTGCTGAGCACATTATAGTGTTTTCATAACTCTGGTCTTGAGTGATGTGCCATTGAATTGGTAACCTACTAACTCGTTCCATTTGTTAGACACTGAGGAAGGACAATGCTAGACATTAATTAAAAACATATAAGTTTATCATTGATATTTGTTTATTGTGTATTGTTCCTTTCAGCATAATGTAGTTTCCAGATTTTTCTCTTTTTCTATTGTGAATTTTTATTTTTGTTTTTTCTTATACACAGTTGCAACTCCTACTTTTTGGCTTCACCTAATATACTGTAAATTTTGTTCCTGACACATTTTTTATTTGGTGTATGCTTTTTCAAAAATATGTTTCTTCTAAGTAACAGATTATGGGGTTTTTCTATCTGTCCCCTTTTTATGTTATTGGATGATGTTCAACTTACATTTTCAATGTTAAGAAAGCTCAATGTAGATATTTCTCCATTGGTTTCTAATCCTCCCTCCCGCCCCCCATAGAACTTTGTTGTTCACTAAGGAAAGTAGTTTGTTTCTTTAGTTATTTCCCCTTAATCTACTTTAAGGTAACCCTATTCTCACTAATTCTCTTTGTTTCACTCTAAAGACCCTACCTCAAGAAACCCAAAGACCCATTTCTTCCTTAGTTTTGGAGCTTTATTTATTAATTCCTTTTTCTTTCTTTCCTTTAACTAGCTGTTTGAATTTCCTTCCCACCTTTTATTTGTCAGGCATATAATCAAATAAAATATTCTTTCCTCCCCTCTCCTTTAATTTATTTGTTCTTTAACCATTTTCTAAAACCACCCCACAATTCCTTGCCTTCCTTCATTATTTCTGTTCCCTCCTATCTATTCTAGGATTTTATTTTTGATTCATGACCCTTACGTTTATTTATTCCTTTATTCTCTATATTTCTCATGGAATTAAAGCTTCCAAAGTACTGATATGAATTTCTTCTTCTAATGAGGTTCTGTGTTATTGTTTTGTAGATCTTGAAAGCGGTGATTGATGGTCATTTGCCTTTCTTTGTATTCCCAGGGCTTAGCAGTAACTGACACATAGTAGGTGCTTAATAAAGGCTTATTAACTAGTTGCTTGAAGAATTTGTTATTTTTCATTGGAACTGTTAAATTTAATCAATATGTGTCATGGAGTTTCATCTCTAACAAGCATCTGCCCCTTTGTTTCCCATGGTATGTGGAGGGTTGTCGTAGGGGAGAAGAGTTGAGTTCTTTTGCAAGCGCGTGGGTTGTTCTGACCATTTCTGGAGAGCAATTTGGAAGTATGCCCAAAGGGCTATAAAACTATGCATACCTTTTGATCCAGCAATACCACTTCTAGGTCTGTATCCCAAAGAGATAATAAATATGGGAAAAGCACTCACATGTACAAAAATATTTATAGCAACTCTTTTTTTGTGGTGGCCAAGAACTGGAAATTGAGGGGATGTCCATCAATTGGGGAATGGCTGAACAAGTTGTGATATATGAATGTAATGCAATACTATTGTGCTGTATGAAATGATGAACAGGCTTCCAAGATTGCTAGAAAGGTTACAAAAAAAAAGAATTCAGAGCCAGTTGCTGAATGAACCTGATTTTTCTTCTCTTCTCACATACTAATTCTATACTCCTTCAAATTCTGCTTTCTAAACTCAACTAGGCCTTCATTTCAATGAAGCAATATTTGATTCAATAATCTACTCCCTACAGAAACTATTTCAAATCAAACACATTTCTCAAATCTACGTTATCCTTAAAAACATGTCACTAGACCCATCCATCCCCTTCTTTTCCTCTTATATTTTTTCTTACATTTCTCAAACTTCTCTAAACATTGTCTCCTCATTCACTCTGATCCTTTTTAATATTCCTTTTGGCATCATCATTCTACTGAAATTTCTTCCTTTAAAGTTGCCAATAATATCTTAATTGACAAATCTGATGGTGTTTTTCACTTGGGTTAGAGCTTATTGTAAGAGGTGGTTTTAAGCTGTACTAAGGCTTGGAGCTGGTTGTTATGTACCAGGGCTGCCAGGGAGAGATATATGTAACTATAAATATTAGGAACAAGTAATTTCAAGGGTTTTGGAAGTATTTATATAATCTTAATGTGTATACACATGTATCAGCAATGCCATATTCACAATG
>NW_027186304.1:8812963-8954501 GCF_028583685.1 Petaurus breviceps papuanus | reverse complement strand
AGGAGTCCTTAGCAGAAATTCTGGCTAACTCAAAAAGGCTTCGCGCTGCCACTGCGTCTGCTGCTGCTGCTGCCGTCGCCACCACCGCCAGCCACCACAGGAACTCTAGTTTGGCTTCCACTTCCTCTTGTTCCGCCCCTTCCTGCTACGTCAGCAAGTCCAATGGGGCATGGAAGATCTTTAAATCCCATAACCCTTACAACACACAGAATAAGAAGAGAGAAGTGTAAACACTCATCCTCCTCTTATAATAACCTGTACGTTCAATTTTCAGAACTCTAGAGGAAAACTCTTTCCCAGAGAAACCCCAGGTCTTACACTTTAATGTCTTCTATCTAACTTTCAAATTAATTGATCTTTAAAGGTTTTAAGTGGGAAGGTCTAATGTGAATTGTCTTTTTACTCAACATTGTGAGGTTGCTAAAAGGAAGAGAAACTAAAGAGAATATTTTTTGTTTGACTTATCCCCCTTAGTTAGAAAATGTAAATATTTAGCAATGAAAGCACCAAAAAGTTTCCCAAAGCATTTCCTTTTTATAAATGAAAAATTTTAAAAATGCCTCACAAGTAAAATAGAATATATTTAATATTTTAACACAAAAGCTATTAACTTTGCTGCTTATTAAGAATTTTCTATTGTTCTCGATACTTAGATACACTTTAAATCAGAGACTAGATAATTTAGTAGAAGTGTCTTAAAAATTTTACTGCTAAAGAATGTTATTTCTTTTTTTGGAGGCAATTGGGGTTTAGTGATTTGTGCAGGATCACATAGCTAGTATATGTCTGAGGGCAGATTTGAACTCAGGACTTCCTGACTCTAGGGCTGTTCTATCCACTGCACAACCTAACTGCCCTCCCCTGTCATGCCCAACCTCACCACACAGCCTGAAGGAAAAAAGAATGCCATTTCTAATCTCCTTGCATCCCAGGTTTTATTGTTCTGCACACAGCACTCCATCTTCTATGTCTTTTACCCTTATTTCTCCAAAGATTGCTTTATGACCAAATCAGGATTGGGATATAGGAAAGGGATAGTTATAAAAATAATGTATGATACTTTTTTCTTTCTTTATTTTTTTCTGTAAAGTATGTTCAGTTTGGAAGGCTTTTATTTAGGTTAAAACTTAAAAGCTTTCTAAAAATCAAAGCCTTAATTATAATCAGCATTGTTTTAGTTGGGGATGCTCCATAGGACTTCCTGGTTGCTGTTAAGCTCTAATTGCTTTGGGATTTGTTGAAACATCTGTAGGATTGCCCTAAACAAATAATACCCTCCTCTCAGTGCTTTTCCAGAGCAAGTGACTCACTAAAGAGAATTTTATTTGTGAGTGTTTTTTCTATATTAGTTTTTTTAAAATAGAATTATAATTAAATGCTATTTGTAATTTATTTCTTTTTTTTTGGAGGGGGAAGGCAAAGCAATTGGGATTAAGTGACTTGCCCAAGGTCACATAGCTAGTAAGCATGTCAAGTGTCTGAGGCTGGATTTGAACTGCGGTCTTCCTGACTCCAGGGTCACTATTCTATTCACTGAGCCAACTAGCTGCCCAGTAATTATGTATAGAATAAGAATTAGCTTATAGTATACAATTTGTGGGTAGTGCCTAAATCTACAAAAGAGTGAAAGGCAACTGGGTGGTGCAGTGAATACTTGTCTTTAAATCTTGTCTCAAACACTTCTTACATATATGACTCTGAGTATGTAACATAGACTCTTTGACATTCAGCATTCTCATCAATAATAGGGGGGTAATTATAGCATATATGTCACAGGGTTGTTTTGAGGATTAAATGACATAATACATCTAAAGTGCTTTACAAACTTTGAAACCTTATATAATTGCTAGCTAGTATCAGCTATTAATAAATGAGTATTGCAAATATTGCTATTTATATAATATTTCAAAGTTGGTTACATGCATGTTATGTCATTTGAACCTTATATCAATTTGGAGAGGTAGTTTTTTAATCCATTTTTTAAAGATAATTGGTAATGATGTCAGGTGGTATTGCGGCAGGATGTCTCTGAAGAATTTCAAAGACACAGGCTGACTCCAAGCCAGTTAGAGAGATTTATTATGATTTTGAGGTTTCATGCTCTGGTGAGTGGCTGAGTTCCTTAAAGGACTTATCAGTTTCAGTAAGCAAAGACAGACAATTTTATAGAGTATATTATTCTGATTACACAATCAAAATTTACATAGAATGTAGGAATATGGTTAATATTAAAAAAGCAGGAGGGGTTTGTTAAAGGAGTAGATATTAGGGAAAGTGTTGGTGGAATTACCATGTGGTTACCCACTATGCATTCAGAAAAACCTGCTGGGGGGATATGTATGTATGATAATGATATAATAAACCTCTCTGCATCATAAATTTACTCTAGGTCAGTTCTTTACTATTACTATATGGGTGCTATTTTAGGGTGGACTCCTTTTGTGATATGGTGGTCAAGTATCCTGCTTTGCATCTACACTGTTTTCTGATTGGCTAGCTATTGTGATCCTATCTGGTCAAGACCAATGGGTATTGTGGTCCTGTCTTGGGTTAAATGGATGATGTGGTTGTGGTTGAGTTCATGAACACATCTATTTCTGTGGGAAATATGTGAATTGGATCTGGGGGCAGAGGCTAGCTGGAGGATTGAGTCCAGGGGCAATGGCTAGCTAGGGGACAGTGGCTAGCTAGAGGCAGTGGCTAACCAGGGGCAGTGGGCCTACTGTTCACTGAGACCTATGATTGAGTATGGGGGAGAGGGCTATGATGGGGTTAAAGCCAGATTGTGTGGTCAGATCAGGGTATTCCTGATGTTAAGTGGGGTCCATAAAGAAGTTAAAATATCGGGGCTTCAATCAACTGATATTGTGAATTTCTGGTCAAGAAATGCTCTCTACCAGTGCAAATCCAGAAACTCTTCTGCAACTTTGAGAATTACCTGGTTCACTGTCATTAAGGGACTTAGCAAGGGTCCCACAGTCAGTATGATTGAGAGCCAAGACTTAAACTCAAGTCTTTCTGACTCCTATGCAGTTTTTTCTCTGCCACGTTGTCTCTTTAGAGTTAATATTATCCTCATTATACAGATGAGGAAACTGAGATTCAGAAAGGTTAAGAGTTTTATCAAGGCCACACAATATGTATCTGTAAAGTCAATCATGAGTAGTTCTCCTGAGGACTGCTGCTGTGAATAAATTAAAGGATCTAATAACATAGTGAACTCTCTATTTGTTCAGTAACAAACTAAAGCAAAACATTCAAGAAACTAAAAGCAAAACATTCACAACCATATAAAATAACAACTTATTACTTAGGTGGCCACATAGTCTTAAACAAAACATATCATTCAGTAAGTCACAGTATCCTCAATCAATACACAGAATCCAAGTAAAGTCCTCTTTAATCTTGACTGGAGGCTGGCTTCCAAACATCCTTAAGCCAATCATTCTTAAGGGGTAGCAGAAAGTAAAACACCATTAACCCCTAGGTCACACTAAGTCATAATCTCATCAGTCAACACAGAGTATCCAAGTATTCTTTCATCTTGACTCAAGGATGGCTTCCAAACCCCTTGACTCCTCTTCCATGGGCTGACCACTCCCAGATATTGCCTGGTTTCACCCAGCTGTGGCCTGGATTTACATATATGCAGCTCTTTGCTCCTGTTCTTTATCTCAGCTCATGGGGACTGCTACACTCCAAGCTCTTCACAGTTTCTGTTTTTAGGAAGACAAAGCTTAACAGAGGTACATTATTTACAAACATTAATCTTAAAAGAGCTATTACAATATTTATACACATTACCAGCACTATCATCTCAATTCACTTTCTGTATGACAAAGCAACACAAATCAGCAAACAAGGCTTCTACATGAGAAAGCAAACAAATCAACAGTAAAATCTTTCAGGACTTCTGTAACAACAGTAAAGTCCTCTTTAAGGATTACTGTAACAACATTAAAGTCCTCTTTCAACAGACAGAGTGCTTGTTTGAAAAAGTAATATCAACACAGACAGAACAACAGACAGAGTGCCGACATCACAAACATTCTCTCTCCAGCTGTGCTTGAGCTTTTGTCTTCTCTGCTCCTTGCTGTTCCACCTTTCCTGTTTCCCTTCAGCAAACTACTCCCACAGTGGACTCCATGTAATCACATTAGGCCCATTAAGGTCAGGGAATGTCTTCAAACTCCCTTAGGCCTCTTATGGGCAATACAATGTATAGTATTTCCTATGGAGACTCTTGATGCAATCAAAGGTGAGGCTCAAAGACAATTGAATAGCTGAAATAAGCAGCAAAGTAGAACTTTGCTTGCTATTACTGTATTAGAATCCAGATTTTTCATATTTCAAGTTCAACCAATTACCCACTGTGACATGCTAATGAAGCCTGTTAGCCTCTACTTATCTTGTTGAAAACCATTTATTTAATTACAAAATCAGGACACAGTGGGTAGACATACTGGTTTTTCTTGACCTGGCCTAACTTATGAAGACCTGTCCTTTAATGTGAAACACTAATTGCTGATGAATTCTATCAGGCTGGCAATAACATACTGTAAATAGTCATCTCTTTGTGAATTGCCACCCAATTCAACTGCAGTTCTTGGTGGTTAGTGATTTGTAATGAAGAAATTCTTGTCCAATATTCCCTATTTTTCATGTCAGTCTTCTGCTGTTCACTAGAAGACACCAACTCATCTCAAGCTGACTGAACCTGAGTCCCACATTCTCATCCTCATGGAGGAGTAACAATTATGAGAATCATAGATCAATATAATCTTTTTTTAAGGGGAGAAGAATAATTGATAAGAAAAATGTAGAATTTGTTGTTTTCTTTTAATTATTACTAATCATCTTAAAGAAATAGTTCAGAATTAAAAAAAACTCAGACTTTCTCTAGTTGGTTCCTTCAAAGAACTTCCAAGAATTTTCTACTTTTCTTGTCTCCCAAACTTTAATAGTCATCCTTGTTCTCAGTAGATCACCTTGTTTCCTAGATGATATCCCTGTAATTTAATTTCTCTTTCTCTTTATCTCATTGTTCCTTACTGTTTCAGAGGAAGATATAGCACCACCAGGAATACGTAAAACATATTCTTTCACCTATGCCTTGATACTTCTCCCTCTGTTCTCCCCACCCCAATGCCACCATATTGCATCTTAAATCCTTTCCACTTTCTAGTTTCATCTTCATAGTCTATAAATATGTTGAATTTACAGTGTTGCAGTTTCAAAAAGAAAAGTGTTTTTCAAACCCTTTCCCCTCTTTAGTTATGTTTAAGTTATTATATCTCCAATGCTGAAACTTATGTGGACTGGAGTTAGGTGAATGGTCAAAGTGCACCTTATACAAGGTCACTCAATTCAACATATTAGTATAGGACAGGAATAAAAGCAGTTACCAAAAAATAGTAAAGGTTTTAGGAGACAGTTGAGCCATGCAAATGGTCAACCATTTGTATCTGAGCACTTCCAATATTTTGTTTCCTCATCTAATTCCTTAATTAGCCAATTTATCAGTTATCTTAACCCTTTGGATTTAAACTCTGAGAGAAAAAATAGCTACTAAAAACATACTAAAATCATAGTATGACAAGAAGGGATTGTTCTCTGTATTGCAAAGTCCTTGAAGAATAAATATAACTCTGACTTTCACCTGTCTACTCCCTCTAGTACATTTTCTACATTGCTTGTAAAGTAATATATTTTTAAAATGCATTATGAATTTAAAATATAATAAAAATAAAACAAATAAGACCATTTTAATGTACAAAGAATACCAGAAAAGGCAAGCTGTTTGTAAAATGATCAACTTTTGTTAACATGGTTTGCTGGAATGGGTCAATGTATAGACCACAGGACTTGGAGTCAGGAAGTCCTATGTTTAAATTATGTCATAGACATATTAGCTGTTTCACTCTAGGAAAGTCACAACCTCTTAGCCTTGATTTCTTTACCTGTAAAATGAAGATAATAAGAGTAGCTTTCAGAGGTGCTATGAGGCTAAATTAGCTGATACATGAAAGTGTTTTAACAATATGTTTTATTATTGCTTTTTAAAAACATATTAAATGTTACATGATAATAAGAAAGTTGCTCTGCTTGTCTATGTCTCTTTCTGAACTATCTGTTGCTCAATGTTGTTTTTAAATATTTCAGTTTTGCTTTCCTCTTTCTTTTCATTTACCTTACTCTAAGTACTCACTGGGGCAGCTAAGTGGTGTAGTGGATAGAATGCCATGTTTGGAGTCAGGAAGACTCTCCCTGAGTCCAAATCTGGCCTCAGACACTTATTAGCTGTGTGACCCTGGGCAAGTCACTTAATGTTGCTTGTCTCAGTTTCCTCTTCTGTAAAATGATGAGGAATGTAAAACCATTCAAGTATCTTTTCCAAGAAAAATCCAAAAGGGGTCACAAAAAATTGGAAATGACTAAAGCAACTGAATAACAATAATAACATCTTTCTCCTCCCAACAAATTCTCATCCCTCAAACAGTAAACTTTTCATAAGAAAGTATAGTCAAGTAAAATGTTTTGATTTATATTTAATTTAAAAAATGCTGAACTTAATAAATCCAATCATGATAACTTCTCTATATAGTATATATGGCACTAATGTGCAGTATGTGGTGGCACACTGCCAGAGAGGTGGTCAAATTCCTCACATCTTGTTCAACATTGATTATTAGAGATAGAGGAATCCAAGACAAATGGTTCTGCACAATACCCTTCTTTTATCCTCCATACTGTCACTGGCTACTGAGCTCATTCAAATAAACTATATATATATATATATATATATATATATATATATATATATATGTTTGCTTGGGAGGAATTCAAGTCCCTTTACAACATGTTCTATAATCCGTACCTCAAAGTCCTCTCTCTGGTCTTTGTTTTTCTCTCTTATCACTTTGGTCAATTTCCAAGGGACAAGAGAGCCCAAGTTCAGCTTTAGAGCCCAGTCACTTGCTGAATATTCTATTGTCTTTATTCCAGACCAGCTTTATATTGCCTTTCTCCATATCCAGTTTTCCCCAAATAAAAATATAACCAAAGTTAACATGCTCAAATTATTTTTCATCTATTACCTCTAACATATCTCATTTTCCTTTTCTATCATGTCAACCAATATGATAGTTGTGAGGCAGAGCCTCAGAGTTGTTTTAATTTCCATTTCTCTAATCACTAGCAATTTAGAGCATTTTTTTCATATGATTATAAATAGTTTATATTTCTTCCTTTGAAAACAGCCTATCATATCCTTTGACCATTTATTAATTGGAGAAATGACTTGTATTCTTTTAAATTTGATTCAATTCTCAATATATTTGAGGAATTAGGTCTTTATCAGAGACATTTACCCAGTAGACATTTATTAAGTACCCATTATGTCCCAGGAACTTTGAGTAGCTGGCTTCAGTGGATAGAGCACTGGGGCTGGAGTCAGGACTAAATAACAACAACAACACGTGCTAGACACTGCACACTGATACAAAGAAATACAATAAACAGTCTCCGCCCTTAAGGAGACCACAATCTAAAGGGGGGAGGATAACACATTAAAGGAGCTGAAAGGGGGGAATGGAGGGCACCAAGCACAGGAATACAATGAAGTCTGCGGCTAGGGGGGAATTATGAAGTGATTGCCCTGGGATCCCTCTTTAAATGGAAAATCTTGGAGGAGCACTCCAGTATCCACATTCCACTTTCTCCAACCAAAGGGAGATAGGGAGCCCTTGGGGTGGGGCTCAGTACATTTTTAGAGTGGGAGTAAAGAGAAAGGATGGATGTGCATACATGCAGGCAGATGTGGTAGTCCTTCTAGTCATAAAGAATTAGATTAAGAAGCACACACACATGTGTATTATATATAAAGATCAAAATGCACAAAAATATATCTCTATCCTCTGTCTTTCTATCAGTTCCCACTTCCCTCTCTTCTAATTTTTTCCCCCTCACATCACCATAATTCATGTCTCTAGGAATCATTGCATCTTACCAGGAATTGAGCATACGGGATCTCTGGAGGGAGGAAAGATGGGAATTAGAAAAGTAAATCAAGTGGTTCTGAGCATATATTCCTAGCATTAAAAATACTCTTTAGCAAGTGCCAATCATGTGACTAATATAGGTGAGGAAGAGGTAAATGAAATTCAGCCATACGAAATTAAAACGTGAGTACCTTCAATTAAGAAAGCTGATTATTTATCAATATGGGAATGACTTGTATTTTTTTATAATTAAAAAATTGTTTATTTTTGGTTTACAACATTCATTTCCATAAGATTTTGAGTTACAGATTTCCTCCCTCTCTTTCCCCTCCCCACCACCTCAAAACAGAAATCCCACTGAATACCCCCTCCCCCAATATGTTCTCTCCTATATCCTCTCCCATTTCCCCTCTGACTTTCTGGTAGGGCAAGATGGATCTCTATACCCCAGTACCTGTATAACTTATTTCCCAGTTGCATGTAAAATAATAATAATAATAATATTTTTTTAAACATTTGATTTTAAAACTTCGAATTAAAGATTCTTTCCCTTCTTCCCTCATCATCAACCCTTACTGGGAAGATAAACAGTTCAATATAGGTAGTACATGTGTAGTTATGCAAAACATTTCCATAGTGAACATATTATGAAAGACAGACTACATTTCCCTCCATCCTATCCCACCTCCCACTTGTTGTATTTTCTACTTTGACCCTGACCCTTTTCAAAAGTGTGTGCTTCTAACTACCATCCCCCCAATCTGCCATCCTTTCTATCATCCCCCCTCTTATCTCCTTACCCCTCTACTTTCCTGTAGGGTAAGATACCGAATTTAGTGTTTATGTTATTCCATCCTTAAGGCAAATTCAATTACAATAAGGTTGACCCATTCCCTTTTGCCTTCCTATTCTCCCCCTCCATTGTAACAGTTTTCCCTTGCCTCTGTTATATGAGAAAATTTGCCCTATTCTGTCTCTCCCCATCTCCTCTCATTATATTCCTCTCTCACCTCTTAATTTTATTTATAAAATATAATCTCTTCCTATTCAATTGATCATGTTCCCTCTATGTATATATGTACACATATATACACTCACATATGTATCATACACACATATACGCTCCTAAATAAACATATATGTATGTGTGCATATATATGTAAACATGTATATATACACACATTTATATTCCCTTCAACTATGCTCATACGAGGTTTCATAAGTTATAAAGATCACTTTTCCATGTAGGAATGTAAATAGTTCAACTTTGATAAGTTCCTTATGATTTCTTTTCCCTGTTTATCTTCTCATGCTTCTCTTGCTTCTTGTATTTGAATGTCAAATTTTCTATTCAACTCTATTTTTTTTCATCAAGAATACTTGAAAGTCCTTTATTTCATTGAATGACCATGTTTTCCCCTGAAACATTATGCTCAGTTTGCTGGGTAGGTGATTCTTGGTTTTAATTCTAGCTCCTTTGACCTCTGGAATATCATATTCCAAGCCTTTTGATCCCTTAAGGTAGAAGCTGCTAGATCTTGTGTTAATCTGATTTTGTTTCCACAATATTCAAATTATTTATTCTTGGCTGCTTGTAATATTTTCTCGATCTGGGAACTTTGGAACCTGACTATAATATTCCTAGGAGTTTTCTTTTTGGGATTTTTTCAACAGGCAATTGGTGAATTCTTTCAATTTCTATTTTGCCCTCTGGTTGGATCTGTTTAATAGTATCTTTATTTCTCATAAAGTCATTAGCTTCTATTTGCTCCAATCTAATTCTTAAGGAATTATTCTCTAAAGTTAGCTTGTGAAATTCTTTTTCTATCTGGCAAATTCAGCTTTTTAAGGCATTATTTTCCTCATTGGCTTTTTGGGCCCCAATTGGTTAGTCTATTTTTTAAGGAGTTATTTTCTTCAGTTAGGTTGTTGACTCCCTTTTCATGATTTTCTTCCACCATTCTCAATTCTCTTCCCAGTGTTTCCTCCAATTTTCTTACTTGATTTTTAAAATCCTTTTTTTGCTCCTCCATGGCCTGTGACCAATTCATATTTTTCTTGGAAGCTTTTGGTGTGGAGTTTGGAATTTGTTGTCTTCCTCCTATTCCATAATTTGATCCTTTTTGTTCCCCCAAATGAAATCAAAGATTTAATTGCTCTGCTTTCTTTCCTTCCTTTGCTTGCTCATGTTGCCACTCAATTACTTGACTTTTGAGCTTTTTGTGACAGTAGAACTCTGATTCCAGAAAGGAGAGCTTTGTCCCAAATTGTTGGAGTTTTTGCAGCTGCTAGAGCTATTAGTTTGGTGCCCTCCATGCAGTCCCCACAAGCTCTGCTCCACTGGCCACACACCCCAGGACCTCTACCCAAGACAGTGATCCCGATGCAAGCAGGTTAAATCAAGAGCCATTACCCTCTGAATGGTCGCTTGGTCCCCCTGTGATTTGCAGGCCAGGAGCTCTGAAGCAGCCCTGAAGTGATGGCTGATGTGCCTCTGCAACTTCTCACTCCTGCACCATCCCCCGATTAACACAAGATCTAGCAGCTTCTACCTTAAGGGATCAAAAGGCTTGGAATATGGTATTCCAGAGGTCAAAGGAGCTAGAATTAAAACCAATGAATGAGGCCTTTATTAGAGATACTTGTTGCAATCCCCCCCCCCTTGTTTTCTGCTTTCCTTCTGATTTTAATTGCATTGGTTTTATTTGTGCAAAAACTTTTTAAGTTTATGTAATCAAAATGATCTGTTTTACATTTTGTAATGATCTCTATATCTTCTTTGGTCCTGAATTCTTCCCTTATCCATAGATCTGACAAATAAACTATTTAATATTCTCCTGATTTGCTTATGGTATCCCATTTTATGTGTAAATTACCTACCCATTTCGACCTTATATATGGTATGAGATGTTGATCTATACCTAGTTCTGCCATACTCTTTTCCAGTTTTCCCAGCAGTTTTTGTTAAAGCATGCATTTTTGTTCCAAAACCTTGCATCTTGGGGTTTATCATATACTAGTTTACTATGGGCATTTACTATAATGTAATTTGTACCTAATTTACCAAATGATCCATCACTCTATTTCTTAGCCCGTTTCAGATTGTTTTGATAATTACCACTTTATAATATAGTTTGAGATCCCCTAGGACTAATGATGAAACGTACTATCCACCTCCAGATACAGAACTGATATTGTTTGAATGCAGAGTGAAGCATGCTATTTTTCACTTTCTTTCTTTCTTTTTATTTTATTTGTCTTCTTGTACAAAAAGACTAGTATGTAAAAGTTTTACATGATTGCACATGTATAAGCTATATCTGATTGCTTACCTTCTCAGGGAGGGGGCAAGGGAGGGATAGAATTTGGAACTCAAAACTTAAAAAAAATATTAAATAATGTGTACTTAGGTAAAGTTATGTATACATGTAAGTAAGTATGTATGTATGTTTAGTAACAAACATTTTTCTTTAAAGGAAAGATGGTTCTATAATTCTTACTCATTCCAAAACTGCCTTTTAGTGTGTGGCATATGAAAGATAAAATGACTGGTGATGTAAAAGTTTGAGCTTCTGAGTATTTTAATTTTTAAGCAATACATGCTAATTGCCTGACAAATTGGGAACCAGCTCCTTCTTCAGTTTAGGACTGGAGGATGAGACAGATTTGTATATATTAAAAACATTTAATCAAATAAAATCCATTAATTAAAAGGAAACAACACAACATTAAATCATTTGATTTCTAACTGCTGGAAAGATTAGGGATTATCCAAGTGGGGAAGAGGAGAGCTAACATGTACAATTTCCTGACTTCAGAAAAAAGTATTGTACTCCCCCTAAAGTGCCTATAAACAATCAATGGAACACAGAAACAATAACTGACTGATCAGTATGGGGTCAATATTCAGATGAGACAATGGGGTTGCTTGAAATGTATAATTGTGAGAAAACTTGTATCAGTCTTTGGATCTGATTGGCTTTCTAGTCAGGATAACATAGTAGGTAATTAGTTAAGGGTAGAGGTGGTACAGTTTCCTAGCCACTCAGGACTAGGTTTAAACAGTGCAATGATGTGTTCTCTCACTTTTGTTTCCACACTTTAATTTTTTTTACCAAGAATGCATCTTGAGCAAAACCAAATGCACATTATAAACAATCAAAGAAAATTCTTCAGAATAGACTTTTTAAAGAAGTAAAATATATGAGAATATTTCTCTTGTTGTTTTTGAAAATAGATACATGCATATATGTACATATGCACAAATACATATATGTGTGTATATTTGTGTCTTTATATGTCTTTATGTCTCATCTATCCCTCAACACAGACTGTAAATAGAATATTAACTTTTATAATACCCTAAATCTTATCTTGACATCCAATCTCCCTGGTCAACTTTTCTCTCCTCTGGTTTAGTGTTTCAAAAATCTCTTCTCTCCTCCCAGAATATACTAATTTTCCTTAAGAGATCTTTTCTCTTCTTCCTTTGTGATCTTATTCAAAAGAGTCATCTTCTCAGTTCCCACTCTCTCTAAGAAACCATGAGGAATACCTTCCAGGAAGTCAGGAAAAGAAGGGCATATACAATCTGATACAGCATCATCTTCTCCATGTGAAAAATTCTTTGTTTTTTTTATCCATGAAGAAGCATTTCCTGACATTTACTTTTAAAAGAAAAATAAAATAACCCCCTCCTCTCTCTCAATTGCTTCTATATTTGTAATAGGCTTTTACTTCTTACCTTCATATACTTGTTTACTAATTAAAAGCTTTTCAATTGTTTTCATTATCAAAAATAGACTTCATATCTGGGCTATGTTTTTTTTTTTCCAGAAAGATTTCTTGAAGTTAAAGTATACTTTGCAAGAGAACAAATGGAAAATTAAACAAAAGCAAACTGGTTTCATCACAAACACTAAGGACAGAGCTGGACATAACAATCCTTTCTTCATGTATTATTAAATAGAATCTTGAAATACTCTGCTAAGGAAAAAAATCAACAGTTTTGGATGAGAAGTTATGCCATCATTCAACAATCACTTATCTTCAGCACTCATGCATGGCCTCTTTTGGAAATGAAGGACATTCATTTGCAAAGGAATATAGTAAGACTGAGTCTTTAAAGATCAATTTTGCTCATTCCAAGTCAATTGAAATTTAAAAAAAAACCCTCACAAATGTGGAAAAAATAGAAAAAAGAGTTAAGGATGATATCACAAAATGGAAACTATTCTTAATATTCCAACAAATAATATCCATAAATGCTCCTGCATTTTGAAAAGCTTAAGTAGTCCCAGATGTTTATGAAAAAGAAGTGATGGCAATGGGCAGACTCCCCAGAATAGTTCATTTGAATTGAAGGGAAGGGAAAGAAAAAGAAAAAAAATAATCCCAGAAAATTTTTATAGAATCAAAAGGCAGAATAAGAGACAATAGAAAATTTAATGGGGGAAACTAAAATTGGTAAACAAGTTAAGGTATTGCTGCAGTTATAGTTAACTGCTCTGAAATTGCATTAGATCACTGTTGAAATTAGATTCAGTAAGACTCCTTTTCAGTGAAAGGATTTTTTAAAACAAAATGCTAATAAATTGATAGAAAAAGGCTGACAAAAATGGTTGAAATGGCAACTCTACCAGAGTACTTTACTATGATTGGTAAAGGAAAATGAACGGTTTGCCTGGCTTTAAAAAGCTTATATCTTGGGAAATATGCTATGACCAAGGTAATGAGATGGCAAGGTAGAGGTTTTTCTCTTCTGAAGGAAAATAAAATATACTTGCAAATTTGTAATTTGTTTATGCAGACATTGTCTAGAGATAGTGAAAGCAAAATGAATCTGGGGAAAAATTTAAAACAGGTAGTCATTTTTTCATACTTCCAAATTCCCCCGTTCTGCCAGTTTCTCCTTTCAGTTTTTCCCATATCCTTCTTGCTAAGGAAATTCTTAGGTAATCTTCACCCTTGTTCTTTCTTTACTGTTACTTTCCCTCATTGACCTGGGTTGAAGTAAAGCAGTTGTGGCATAGGGGAAAGGGTGAAAAACTCATTTACGCTGAGATATGAAAAACTGACAACAATAAATAAACTTAAGGCTTTCCTTCTTTTGGGAAAATTTGTATTTCAACATGGGGAAAAGTTTGTTTAACTGTAGCCAAAAGAATTAACTAATTGTAGAACTTTGGGCCTTGTGTTAAAATTGTATCACAACACTGTTCCCATTCTAGTCAGTATAGTAAATAAATTTATATGAAGCCAGGATAAAGTAACAGTAGCAGGAAGTAATATTGCAAAGGAAAACCTAAGACAGGCTGCATAAGACTGATACAAATTACATCAAATATTAACTAATGATCACATTCTGAGTCTGTGTGCTAAATCTGGGGAAGCCATTTAAGCTTTGCTATAAGAGTCCTTTGGTCCTAAATAAACCTCAGATAAACTCCAGACTTCTGCGGTAAGACCAGCAGAATATAAAATGGTTCTGATAACTTTGAGATAATATTAATGAACTAACCCCAAGGTAGCATAGATAAGAGTTAGTCTGTTCTACCCCCCCCCAAAAAAAAAACAACTATAAAAATGAGACTCCAAACTTCTGCCCCTAAGCAACCTTTCTCAATCTGGGCCCATGCTGCTTAGTACTCCCAACTCTAATCCATGGTTATGTGAGTTACTTTCTGACTTTTCCTCTCTCTATTCTCTTTCCCACACTGTCTACCTTACTCTACCACCCCATTCCCATTCCCATGACATCTACCATTGTATTCCTCAGCCCCCCACCTTTGCTGCTTGTCTCTGTACTTTCTGTGCCATCTTTCCATGCCCCTCTGTGCTGTATTAAAGTGTTATTGAGGCCTTATAAGAACCCACTGTTGTCGTGGTTTTTCCCAGTGAGTACTCAAAGCACTTTGCTACCTATTTCATAATTCCATAAATAAATGAACAATTTAGGCATTATCAAACTATTAGAAGAAAATATATGTTAAAATGGCAGATATCTTCTCTGATTATTTTTTCTATTTTTCACAGCAACTAGCACCAAGTAAACATTCAAAATGATTTTGTTAAGTGAATGTTAAACAGTATAAGTCTAGCTCTGACTGAAGGGAATAATGGAAAGTTATGATCCATTCTAACATTAAGATTTAATTGGTGAGTGCAGATCTAAGAATTTTGGTAACAGAGATGACAATTACCATTATTACAGTCCCCAAGAAAGGATACAGTGAAAAAAATACAGATAAAAAGGATTCCCAAAATGGTTTCACTCATTCATATTTCATGGATCTTCACTGAAGCAGGAAACACGGAAGGTTGTCATGTTCACTTCCTTTTTCTGATTTAATGATGAACCAAAATTTTTTGCAGTCATAATTTTAATAGAAGCCATCTTAATACTACCCTCAAAGAAGGCTTTTCATTGATGAGTTCCCAAAAGGGGGACTGACTGAGAGCTGAAACTTTCACCTCTCTCCATCTCTACCACACCTCTCACAGAAGGCAGGGCTTTCATCTTTACCAATAAGTTAAGATTTCCATTCCAATAGACTTTGTGACAGAGCTATTATCAACTTTAGTTTCCAAAGATTCCTGGTAGAATAAGAGTTAATAGGATGAAATGGTATAATTACTGATACATCAATCAACCGAAAAGTATTTATTAATTGTATACGATATGACAGGCACTGTTAGTCATTGGGAATTCAAAGAAAAAGTTCCTGTTCTCAAGGATGGTACATTTTTAGAGGCATAGGTGAGGAGGAATTGTATTTCAGGCATGGACAATAGCCTGTATAAAGGCACCAAATGTCATGGAGGAGGAATAGCGAGGACAGTTTGGCTTTACTATAAAATGCATAGAGAAGAAAAAATATATGGAAATGTAAGTCTGAAACAGATAATAAATGGCTCGAAATATTCTTCCAAGGAGTTTGTATTTGATCTTAAAGGTAATAGGGAGCTACTAGATTTTATTGAGTAGGAGAGAAATATGTTAACATTTGTGCCTTAGGAAAAATCTCTTTAAAGTGAATAAAGGATAGATTGAAGAAAGCAGACAGTGGAAACAGTTAGATAAATTAGGATCTTATTTGCCATTCAGTTAATGAGAAAGTGAAGTAGGACAGTGGATATTTGGATAAAGAGAAAGGTGAGTGTTAGATGTTGAAAAGAAAGAAGAGCTAAGTTGGCAACCAGATGAATAAGTGAAGTGAGGAAAATGAGGAGTTGAGGACAATTTGAAGGTTGTAGACTGGGTAACTGTAGTGGCAAGCACCCCAAGCGCATCCTCAGGGTTTGCTGCCCATACAAGTTCTTGGATCTGCTTTGTTAAAGGAAAGCAACTCAAAATGGGTTAACAAGCTTACTTAAATCAGTCAGACATGTATCGTTTACCTTGTTCAGGGGAAAAGGTCAGCACCCCGAACTTCAAAGTATACAGGCAGAATTATCAAGACAGAAACAGATCAAGTAGACAGATTTCCAAACTGTCCAGCCATTACATCCATACCCAGTCAACATCTGGGTTTCCACATCTGGGTTTTTCAAAGCTGGGGGGACCCTGGACAACGGCTTCCCAAAATACAGATCAAATCACAGAACACTTCTCAAAGTGAGCCCCCAAAACAAAGCCTCACATCAGGGCTTATATAGCCTTCTCCTGGTTCAGAGAATGTAACAACCTTATTGACCCACTGGCCAATCAAAAAGTATCTACTGAAAAACAAGCCTCCCTCCCCAGGCTTCAGGTGCACTTTAGCCTAGGGGCAGGGAAGATCTTCCAAATTTGTATTCCCATTACAGTAACCACAAAGATTTGTATACTCAACATAAATAGGGAAGCTTGGGAGAAAGGTGTATAGGTGAAAGGAGTGAAAAATTATGAATTCTATTTTGGCTGTGCTAAATTTGAGATATCTATGAAACATACAGTTTGAAAGGTTCAATAAGCAGTTGGTGATGTGAGACTACAAGTCATTAGAGAGATTAGGGTTTAATCACTTGAGTATTTGAGTGGTGAAGAAAATGTCATCCACAGACTCTTCACCAATTCGTATTTTTATTGTGTTTGAATATATATATATATATTCATTTATTTATTGAAAAAGTGATATTTATTCCCTTTTCCTAGGGACAGAAGATAGGGCCTAGATCTGAGATTTTATTAACATAGGGAACTTTGGGGAAAACTCCATAGGCAATTCCTTCTAACAATGAAAGTTGGCACATTTTTTTTTTTCACAAGGTTGACTTAGAGTATTTCCTGGATTGCTGAGAGATTAAATGACACGCTCAGAGTCACATGGTCAGTTTATGTCAAAGACAGGGACTTGAATCTAGGTCTACCTGATCTCAGTGGTAGTTCTACATCCACCATGCTATCTGTCCCTATTTATTATTTGGTTTTAATAATCAAAGATTCATCTATATAGTTTTGGGTGAAATGCAACTAATGTGCCTTGTATTGTTCTCTTATGTATGACACAGACTGGATATATAAATTAATTGATATAGGGAACTCTACCAATGCAGGTTAGTCCTTTTTTCTGTACCATATTTTTAGAGAACAGAGATTTTAATTGACTTGTTCAGTGCTGCATATTATGTGACGGGTCTTCCCGATTCCTAGGCCAGCTTTCTCTATACTATGCCACAATGTCTTTCTCTTTTAAAAACAAAATGATATCAAGATTTAATTTTGTCTTCCATTAGAGCACATTTATTTTTTTAAGCGATGCTTGAGATGAGTGTAGAGAAGTTGAGTTTCTTTTGTAAAGTGATCTAGTGGAAAAAGCAATTCTTCATACTAACTAAGTATGTTTAACTAACAACATCATGTTAAACAAATACACTTACATGATGTATGGCTTGTTCTATAGAAAATAGTGGCAAATTATATTAAATCAAAGAGTTTCTCAAAGCAGAGTTGCTCTGGAAAACATGCTTTGGAAAATAGATTTATTCTGTTACATTTGATTTATTTTTCTTTCAAGATAATATAGTGAATGAAATATATTTCTACTTGTATATTTGGATTCAGAGTCACTCTTACAAAGCCTACCTGAATTTTTATGATTCTTTTTCTTTGCAAATGCTTTTCTTAAAAAAAATAAATCAGAAAAGAGATAAAGTATCTTAAGACATTAAATAAAGTCACATGGCAAGTGCTTAATAAACATTGGTTAAATTGAATTATTTAACTGCAATGTTATTTAATGTCATTTTTTGGATTTTATTCAATAAAATATGAAAATTTATATGTAACAAAGTCAGGTACTATATATATGTGCGTATATATGTGTGTGTACATATACACATACATGTACTCACACATATGTATGTACATATACACATATATATGTCAATACATAGTCAAATACCTGACAGCAAATGGTCAACTGGCAATTCCATATCTACTTCCATTTTATACAAGAATTCATCCCATTCACATTCACAGTTATCATTACTATCTGGGTCTTTCTTTCCATCCTATTCCCCCCACTCATTTATGCTTTTATTTCTCCCTTCCTCTTATCAAAAGTTTTGTTTTTGACTATTACCACCCTCAATCTTCACTTCCTTCTATCAGCCCTCTTATTTTTCTTTCCCTCTTTCCTTGCTACTTCTTCCCTCCCTTCTCTCTTCCTGCCACCTTCCCTTTTTCCCCTTTCCCCTCCTATTGCTTATAGGGCAAGGCAGATTTCTACACCTGAGTATGTTATTCCCTCCTTGAGCAAAATCTGATGAGAGTAACATTCAAACAATGCTCATCTCCCTCCTTTCTTTCATTTTACTGTAATGTGTTTTTGTGCCTCTTCTAGTGATGTAATTTACCCTTTTCTGCCTCCTCCTTTCCTCTTCTCCCATTACAATTCCTTTTCACCACATAATTAGTTTTTTTCTTATAATATCAGAGTCAATTTATACCCACACCCTTTGTCTATGTATATCCCTTCTAAATGTCATAATAAAGATACAGTTCTCAAGAACTGTACGGCTCTACAAGTATCATCTTCCCATGTAGGGATGTAAATAATTTGTCCTTATTGAATAACATGTTTGTTTTATTTTTCTTTCCTGTTTACCTTTATATGCCTATCTTGAGTTGTATTTGATGATCAAATTTTCTGTTGAGTTCTGGTCTTTTCATCATGAAGGTCTGGAGGTCCCCTATTTCATTGAATTTCCATCTCCTTTCCTGAAAGATTATGGTAAATTTTGCTGGGTAGCTGATCCTCAGTTTTAACCCATGCTCATTTGCCTTATAGAATATCATAAACCTAGTCTTTTAATGTAGAAGTTGCAAGGTCCTATGTAATCTGACTGTGGTTCCATGGTATTTGACTTGTTTCTTTCTGGCTGCTTGCAATATTTTCTCCTTGACCTGATAATTCTGGGATTTGGCTATGATATTCCTTGATGTTTCAATTTGGGATCTCTTTCAGGAGGTGATCAATGGATTCTTTCTTTCTTTTCTTTTTTTTTTTTTTTGATATCGAAGGTTTGTTTTATTTCCAGAAGAAGGCACCATCACCACCTGAGGCACTGTTTCCCAGTACCAAGTTCTCCTGGCCCTGGAGCCATCAAGAGAACTTAAAGCGCTTTCCTCCTATGGTGGGCATGCTGTGGTCTTGTCCTCTGCAGGGTTGGAGGGCCCAAGTGGGAAAGAGCAGACTCAACATCCTTCTCCTTTATGGGCTCAATGATGTGGCCAGGCTTGGTCACCACACGGGGAGCGGTCAGCTTCTGGAAGCCTCTCTGCGTGTTCCATGTGGTGCCCACTGGCGTCTTGATGGTGTCTTTAAACTGATACTGGTGGGTGAACGGGAATGGAAGCACGTTTACCTGGTGGGCTGCCGCCTGGTTGTTCCGCTTCTCACTGATGACCACATTTGGCAAACGCTTGTCTTTCCTCTGAGCAGCCTTAGGGGCTTTGATGAGAAACCGGCGTCTCTTCTTGGCACTGATCACTAGGCCCGGACTGCCCCACTGTCCCCAGCCTGGCAGGCTCAGGTCAGTATCTTTGGGCTTGCTTGCTTTCTCAGCTTCAAGCTTCTCCTTCTGGAAGTCGGCGATGACACCGTCCCCAGCGAAGGCCTCCTTTATCATCTGCTTTTGGGCTACGTCTTCGTCACAGTCCTCCTCGGCTACCATGGTGGGGACTGATCCGGAGGAGTTTGCCTTGTGGGTCTTTGCTGTGATGATGGGGTGCAGATCAGTCATGGGCTCCTGCGGTACCTTGGGAGGACTCCTCTGCTCAGTCTGACTACTCTGCTGCTGCCTTTCCACTCCAGGCCCGAGCTGTTTCTGTTCTTGGCTAACTTCTTCCATGCCAAGTGTCTCTAGGGCCTCCATGGTTTGTGCTCTTTCTGGCCTCTCATCTAGCAAGGACTGCTCCTCTCTCTGGACGCTTGGCTTACTGGGGGAAGATGGAGCTGAGCTCACATGCTCTAAGTCTTCTTGCTTCATCTTCTCGTCCTTCTCGTTTATATGCTTAGAGAGGGTCCTCAGTTCAGCCAACACCTCCTCATCTTCCTTTGTCCTCCTGAGTGCTTTTGTTCTGTATTCCTGCTTCTGTGACCCCTGATTGACCTGTGACCCTTTCCAAAGGGATCGCATCTCTTCCACTTCCTGCAACAGAGTGTCCTCCTCGGCCCTAGCCTTTTCTTCCTCATCAGGCCCAGACTCTTCACTGGCAATAGGCTTCTTCTGGATGGGAGAGGCCTTGGTGTTGACCCCACGATTCTTCTGCATCCAGGAGTTTGGTCCTTCAATGCTCGTCTGCACTTCATTCACAATGTCAGGGATGAGGCCACCATCTTCTTCAGCATCTTCATCATGCTCACTCTCAGAGGGCACCTGAAGTTTCTGGGTCAGTTCTCTGTTCTTGGTCAACTGTTCCTGCATTGCCTTACGGGCATCCAGGTCATACTTGGCCATAATAGCCTTTAACTTGGCCCACTTCCCACTGTTTTGGTGCCTGAGGCTCATTCGCTCCTCCATCCTGGCCTTTTCCATTTTTTCCAGCTCTTCCAAGGCCGCAGTGGGATTAACCTTCTGCAATTCTTCAAACTGCTTGAGAATCTCCTTGGCCTTTCTTTTCTTTAGTACTTTGTGAAACTTTTTGCTTTTGATTTTCTTCTCTCTTCGAGCCCTGGCCTCGTAGTAGGACTACAGGGCCCGGGCTTTCTGGAGCTCTGCTCGGCGCTGCTTGGCCTCCTCCAGGCTCATGGCTTTCAGGGAGGCCTTTTCCACGGGTGTCAACAAAGGGTCAGTCAGAGGCTGCTTGTTCTTGTGGAGAAGGTTAAAAATTTCCTGTTCCAGGGGAGTTCTTGCCTTCCAGCCCCCAAGCACCTCCTCAATAGGGGTATCTAGTACTTGCTCTTGCTCCAGAGGAAAGACTAGCTGTGGTGCACTCCGATTCTTCAAGACTACTGGGTCCCACTTGCCCATGTCTTGGGAGGTTTTGCTGTAGGCAGCTTCCCTGTGGATCCATTCATTCTCCTCTTTGCTAAGGGGTAACTCCACAGTCTTCTTATTTTTGACCTTCTTCAGCTGCTTCTTCACAGTGCCCAGTGAGGAAGAAGGCTTAATGGATGCCAGCAGCTCTGCAAGTTCCAGTTTCTCCCCTGTCCCTTCAGTGCTGACATTGAACTTGGACACCTGCAGACTGGCTTCTGATCATTCAGCCAATCTCTGCCTGTTCTTTCCATCCAGGCTACCAATGGTTTCCTGAAGCTTTCAATGTGTCCTCTCTCCATCATCGTCCTCCTCATCTTCACTGGCACTCAGTGGGTATTCTTTAAGTAAATCTCCCACTTCTTCCCGTTGGCCCAATGCCAGAAAGCTCTTTTCAGGGACCTTCCCGTTCATGTTGGCAAGCAGCTGGTATCCTCACATGGGCCTGGGAGTCGGAAGTCATCAATTGATTCTTTCAATAATTATTTTGCCTTCTGCTTCTAGGACCTCAGGGTGGTTTTCCTTGATGATTTCTTGGAAGATGCTGTCCAGGCTCTTTTTTCATCACAGCTTTCAGGTAGAACAATAATTCTAAAATTATTTCTCCTGATTCTATTTTCTAGGTCATTTGATATTTTTTCTTTTTTTGTGTCTTTATTAATTTTTTTGTTTACTTTTAGTTTACAAGATTCAATTCCACAATTCCTTGAGTTTCAAATTTTCTCTCCCTCCCCCCTCCCCCCAAGATGACATACAAATCACTTGATTTTCTAATGAAGTATTTTATATTTTCTTCTATTTTTTAATACTTTTGATTTTGTTTGACTAATTCTTGATGCTTCTTAGAGTCATTAGCTTCTACTTGCCCAATTCTAATTTGTAATGAATTGTTTTGTTAATTTAGCTTGTACACTTCCTCTATTTGCTCATCTTGCGAGCCAATTACTTGATTTTTGAGCTCTTTGCCAAGGTAGAACTCTGCTTCCACCATAGAGAGTTCTGTGTCCCAAATTTCTGGGGTTTTGAACAACTGTTGTCAGAAAGCTGTTGTGCCTTCTTCTAGGCACCTGTCTCAGAACTGTGAGGAAGACTGCCTTTCCACAGCCTCAACAAACACCTTACCACAGCACTGCCACCCAAGACTATGACCCAGATCCAAGCAGGACAGAGCAAGAGAATCCTGTTTCAGCACCAGCATAGAGATTCTTGCATATGCCCTCTGGTTGGCCACTTGGTCCCCCCACGATCGGTAGGCTTGGAGCTCAGGAGGCTGCAGCCACTACCACCTCCTCCACCACCCCAGGGGAAGGGACCAGGCTGCTCTCTTCTCTCACCCAGAATCGACAGAGGCCCCCAGTGACCTTTTACTTTCTCTTTGGCATTTATGGGTTCAGAAGTCTGGAAACTGCTATAGCTGCCAGTGATTCACTCTCCTAAAATCTACTGTGGCTGGTCTGTGCCATGGGTCTGGGTTGGCCTAGATCACACAGGACTCCACTCCACTTCCATCCCGGTGTGATAGATCCTTCCTGTTGGCCTGCCAGGATGCCTTCAGTGGAAGATTTATTTCTTTTTGTCACTTTGTAGGTTCTGTAGCACTAAAATTTGTTTAGAGTCATTTTTAAAGATATTGGATGTGATTGGATTGGGAGTTTAAGCAAGTTCCTGTATTTATTCTGCCATCTTGGCTCTGCCCTCCTCCAACATTTATAATTTTCTTGTTTTGTCATGTTAGCCAATCTTTTTTATTTTTTTGCCTTTTTGGAGGGCAATTGGGGTTAAGTAACTTGCCCAAGGTTACACGGCTAGTATTTTTGTGCGGGTGTTAAGGGTCTCAGGCCGGAACCAAACTCGGGTCCTCCTGACTCCAAGGCTGGCGTTTTACTCACTGTGCCACCTAGCCACCCCATGTTAGCCAATTTTATAGGAGTGATGTGGTGCCTCAGAATTATTTTGATTTTTTTTAATCTCTCTGATCAATAGTGATTTAGAGCATTTTTTTCATATGACTATAGGTAGCTTTAATTTATTCCTCTGAAAACTGTCTATTCATATCTTTGATCATTTATCAATTGGGAAATAACTCACATTCTTATAAATTTGACTCAATTCTCTATATATTTTAGAAATGAGGTCTTTATCAGAGATACTGGTTGTAAAAGTTCTTTCCCAGTTTTCAGCTTCCCTCCTAATCTTGTTTGCATTGGCTTTGCTTCCACAAAAACTTTTCAATTTAATGTAATACAATTTATCCATTTTGCATTTCATAATATTCTCTATCTCTTTTTTGGTCATAAATTCCTCCATTCTTCATAAATGTAACAGAAAACTATTCCTTACTTCCCTAATTTCTTATAGCATCAGCCTTTATAACTAAATAGTGTACCTATTTGGACTGTATTTTGGTATACAGGGTCAGATGTTGATCTATACCCAGTGTCTGTTTTTTTTTTTTATATTTGCTATTTTTCCCAGCAGTTTTGGTCAAATAGTGAGTTCTTATTCTAGAAGCTGGGATCTTAAGGTTTATCAAACAGTAGATTACTATAGTTATTGACTACTGTGTCTTGTGTACCTAACCTATTCCTCTTATCTAACTCTCTATTTCTTAGTCAATCCAAGCAGTATTGGTGATTGCTGCTTTATAATATAATGTAAGATCTGGCAAGGAAAGGTCATCTTCCCTAGGATTTTTTTCATTAATTCCCTTGATATTCTGGACCTTTTGTTCTTTCAGATGAATTTTGTTATTATTTTTTCTAGCTCTATAAAATAACTTTTGCTAGTTTGATTGGTATGACACTGAGTAAGTAAATTAATTTAGGTAGGATTGTCATTTTTTAATATTTTTTTATATTAACTTGACCTGGCCACAAGCAACTGATGTTTTCCCAATTATTTAGTTCTGACTTTATTTGTGTGAAAAGTGTTTTTGCCATTGTGTTCATATAGTTCCTGGGTTTTTTTTGGCAGGTAGATTCCCAAATATTTTACATCTTCAGTAACTGTCAATTGCATTTTTAAAGGAATTTTTCAAGTTTTCTTCTTCCACTCTAATTTGCCTTTACAATCCTTCTTGAGGTCTTCCAAGAAGACTTTTGAGGCTTGAGATCAGTTCAATTTTCCCTTAGCGGTTTCATATGTGGGTATATTGACAATGCTATTCTCTTTCAAATTTTTTGTTTTGATCTTCCCTGTCCCCATCATAAGAATCTATGGTCTTTGTTTTCCTGTGTGGCTTTTTGTTCATGGTGTTTGCCTTCTTCCTGTCTTTTAAAGTTTATCTCTGCTCCTGGGGCACAGGGAACACTGTCCCTTGCTTCTTATGGTGGAGGCTAGGGGCCTGGTTACTGACATTGTGTGCTGGGGCCTCAGGTTCTGGTAGCTGAGAGTGTAGAGGCTGTAGTTTACCTGGTGTCTACCTGGTGTTTAGCTGGAGCTAGTGGTGACTGGCGTATGCTGATGCCAGATCATGTTGTCTACATTTCCCCGGAGATTACACTGACACTCATGGAGTGGGATGTGGGGGTGGGGAGTGGTCTGGTCACTGGAGATAACCTCCTCACCAGGGGCTGTGCTGGAGCATGGGTAGACTCAGTTACTGGTGGACACCATTCTGCTCTGCAAGTGGTAGTTCTCTGTGCTGGTGTCTGCTGATTCCCCTGGCTGTGAAAAGGCACAGAGGGATCCTGCTGTTGTCACTTGCTTGCTCTACCACTCTGGCACTCAGGATCTCCTGCTGGAATACTGGGGTAGAGTTTGCTGCTGGCTTGCCATTACACATCCTATCACCTTCATCCACAGCAAGAGGGACCTTTCCCATAAAACCCCCTAGCCTCATGAGCTTAAAAAACTGTTATATTCCACCTTTCCTCTGGCTCCACTGTTCCAGGATTTTTCCCGGATTGATATTTCCTGGGTTTTTCAAAGTCAGTAGGGGAGAATGAGAGTGAATTGTTGCTTACTCTCCCATCTTGGCTGCCAGAAGCAACTTATGTTCTTATACTTAATTTTTGTCTCTGTGCTCCCTGCACCAACTACATCATGTTACACATAGATAATTGTTAAATGATTGATGGCTGAGTTAAACTGAATAAAGAGTGAAGCTTTATAATGAAACTATCTGATAATATGACTTAATGTGAGAATGTTGAAGGCTAAGCTTGTAGTCAGGGATGTCAGTAATTTGTACTTTCCTTTCCCTCACCCTCATACCCCCTTTTTGTGGATTAGGCTCCTTCTTTCCTTGGAGAGATTTTTTTTCCCCTCTAGCAAATTTCTTAACCCTTCCCTTCTGGAGAAGCAGCTTTTCCTTAAAACCAGACACAGGTCATTGTGGATACCTCATTTAGTGTCTATCCAATCATTTAATTACATAGTCAGTATTGCAGCTTCAAGGTTAGAGAGATGGTGAAAATATACTCTCTGCCTATGGAAGTTTTAAGAAATTAATCAAATGCTCCTTTTTTTTTTTTAGTTCCAAACAGATCTCACTCTAGGAAAAACCCAAAATGTTTATAGTATGTGAGAAATATTGCAGAGGTAAAATCAATAGGCCTTGGCAATAGATTGGATGGGAGGGGGAAGATGTGAGGTATATTGAGCAGTACAGGTTAACTCCAAGATTGTGAGCCTGAGAGGCTGGGAAGATGTGTTGCTCTATTTAGTAATGAGGAAAGTACTGGTGGGGAAAGTTTAGTGGGAAATATAATGATTTCTTTTGTGGATATGTTTAGTTTAAGAATTCTACTGCATGTCCATTTGGACATCTGGGAGACTGGAGATCACCAGAGAGATTAGGGCAGAAGAGGTAGATTTGTCATTGGACTAGAAATGGTAATTAAGTCCTTGAGAACTGATGATATAACCAAGTGAAGCAGTATAAAGGGAGAAGAGAAGAGGCACATGATAGAACTCTGAGGGAAATGTATGATATGGATGAGCATCCAGCAAAGAGACTGTGAAGGGACAGTCAGACATGTAGAAAGAAAACTAAAAGAGAGTGGTGTCCCGAGGTGAGAGATGACAATATCCAGGAGAAGAGAGTGGTGAACAGCGTCAAAGACACACACACACACACACACATATATATTATATATGCATCTACATAGAAAAAAATATAGTTGGCAGCTAGGTGGCACAGTTAAAGAGTGCCAGAGTTAGCAAAACCTGAATTAAAATCCAGGCTCAGATTTGCTAGTTATGTGACTTGGGTAAGTCACAACTTCTATTTTCCTCAGTTTCCTCATCTCTAAAATGGAAATATAAATCAGCACCTCCCAGAGATGCTATGAGGATAAAATTAAATGGAATTTATAAATAACTTTTCAAACGTTTAATAGCTTGATAAATGCTACCTGTTATTATCATTATTATATAGATGCACAAATGAATTCATATATAAATGCATATAATTCAAAATTTACTTAAGCTTTTAAATTTTAACTAAATCAAAAGCATGGTATGCAAATAGGTCAACTCCTCAACTACCACTTGATGGTTTTAAAAGAAGCACATGTTTGTTGCTTCATATTCAGTTATCTTTGTAGAAAAGTATCCTATGATATTAACTGGTTAGATAATAGGTTATAGTGTTTTGGTTACTCAGATGTCATTTCTTAAAAAAAACTCTCTTCCATTTTACATGAGGTTAATAGAGGGGGGGTTTCATTACTTTTTATCCCTTTGCAGGCCATCCTCTGTCTCTTTCACTAGATTGAGATCTCATATGACATAAGAAAAAAAATCTACTTTCTACCAGTTATTTTTTCATAAACAAAAACACAGACTATTTTTTTTTTCTGGTTAGAAAGCTAGCTCTTGCAAAATAAGTTCATGGTCATGTGGCAATAGGAAAAAATATACTTCATAAATAGTCAGCTATCTAGATATTTCATTTCTTTATCTTTTCTTTTAAAAAGAACCCAACTTTCTAAAATAGATAATGAGTTCAAGTGAAATCAGTGAGGTCTCATTATTATTGTTGTTTATTCATTTCAGTCGTATCTGGTTCTTTATGACACCATTTGTATTTTCTTGGCAAAGATACTGAAATGGTTTGCCATTTTCTTCTCCAGCTCATTTTGCAGATGAGGAACTGATGAAAACAGGGTTAAGGGACTTGCCCAGGGTCACACGGTAAGTTTCTGAGCCTAGATTTGAACTGAGAAAGATGAGTCTTCCTGATTTCAGGTCTGGCACTCTATCCACTGTGCCACCTAGCTGTCTGTCATTTCATTTCCCTAAAAAACAAAAGTTTGAAGAAAATGACTGGAAAGACAAACCATTTTTTTTTGCAATATTCAAATAAATGAAAACGACTATATCCTTTGTAAAAATCATCACCACTCCATCTCTCCAAATTCTGGTTATTAAAAAAATTCTTGGCTATCTGTCCAAATGCTTCCTTTCAGTTAGGAATTATGTTAACAATTAGCCTAATTATTGTACCTTTGAAGTTTCCTTTAGGTATGCAAATCTGTATTCATGATTGGAGAAATATTACAAATTTATGACCACAATAGCACATGAGAAAAATGGTCATTTTGTTATGGTTTGTACTTATTTCAAAGTTTTATTTGTATGGGTCAAATGTTGCACAATTTCTTTTTGTAAGGTATAGATTAGAAAAATATAGTAGCACAAAGAGGTCTTGAAATTTTGCACCTAAAAAGCTAATATAGTCAAAATGAGGTGGACTTCAGTGAAATATTTTCTTAGTATGTAAAGTTCTCTGTGCAATTTCAATTGAGTAATGGATGTATTTCAGGCAATGCCCTGGAGGCAACTTTCTCTGTAAAGAGAGCCTTCATATTAAACATGCATTTTATGCTTCATTCAAGGACACTGAATTAGTACTGTTAATCCATTACTTGACCTTGTGGAGATTATTTTAATATAAAAATAAAGGAAAATATAGAAAACTAATAAGCCAATAACTGACCTTGGTGGTAAGTAAAGTAGACAATTCATTTAAATGACAAAAGAGCTTACAAATTAAAAGCAAAAGGTAAATTTAATGTGATTATTAAGTACCAGAAACTTTCTAATACCTAAGCACATGTTGACAGCAAACTTCTGCAGAAGACATGAAGCTGGAATGGAGGACTAAGATATCGAATGCTAGTTTGTTTGTTTGTTTGTTTGTGTGTGTGTGTGTGTGTGTGTGTTGTCATTATGACAGACTAGAATACTGGGCTGATTTTAATGATATGCAATTTAATAAGGTCAACTATAAATTCTTACATTGAGTTAAAAAATAAAATCAGTAGAAGATAGGAGAAACATGTCTCAACATCGGCTCTACTAAAAATAGAAGTTTTGTAGGTTTTATGCTGATTATGAGTCATAAATATGACAGGAAATCTAAGAAAGATAATGCAGTCTTAAGAAGTATTAAAAGAGACAACTCTAGAAACAAAAAGGTTATATTCCTTCTATATGCTACCATGGTAAAATAACATTTGATCTCAGGCTCCACATTTAAGAAAAGACATTGACAAATTACAAAATATGCAGAACAGGGTAACCAGGGTGCTGAAGAGCCTTCAGTTCATGTCATTGAATAAGAATGAGCTGGGACTATTTAGCCTCAAAGAGAAGGTCATGGTATGCTTGGGAAGGATACATAGAATGTCTACCTCCAAGTATTTGAAAAGCTCTCACCTAGAGGGGGAATATGACTTGTTATATTTGGCTCCAGATGGTAGAACTAAATTATGAAACTGGAGTTTTAGCTTGGTATAAGGAAAAATATGCTAACAAAGATGTCCACATGAGAAATTAACTGCCTTGGGAGGTGATGGCTTTCTCCTCACTGGAAGTCTTCAGTTAAAGACTGAATGATGCCTTTTCCACTATACTATGGAGGGAGTTGTTATTCAGGTATGGGCTGGATTATAAAATCACTGATATCCCTTCAAATTCTAAATATTTTCTGATTCTGTGAGCAAGATAAAAGAATAAAAAAAGTTTGTTTCTGGCTTTCATGTAATCTTAGAGTACATGAGGATGACATGATGAAAGAGAAGAACAAAGTATGACCCACTGTTTTCTCCACACTCTTTACAACTTATAATTTGATATAGACTGAAATAACTCCTAGAAGATCGTGTCATTGCTTGCCACTGACTTCTTGCCTAGCAAACAGCACATCATTTTGGACTGTATGATTGTGTTTCAATTTGGCCTACTTGGTGCTGTCACTTTCCAAAAGCAACTGGCATTAATCCATTGTCTCATAAAGTGCCTGTGTGTGTCCTTGACTTTATTCTGTTTCTATTATTTGGGATTGTGCTCTTGCTAATGTTGAACTGAGGTTTTGGATCAAGTTGCTTTTGTGTCAGGACATCCTCCATCCTCTTCTTCCTATCAAACTAGAAAACTGACTTTTGATGGAAAATGTATCCTAAGTAGACCTAAATATACTCCTGAATCTCATTTCTATTGACTGCCTTGCCAGATAGATGTAACTGAATTATTGATGGAGTACAAAATAATGTCTCTGGTATAAACCTCACGGAGGTTTTACAGTGTGTTAGGATTAGATTTTGTTTGGGAAATAATTGGTTAGAATGTATCATAGGAATCACACTTTGTAGATGAGGAAACTAAGGCACAGAGAGGATAAGTAACATGTTCAAGGCCACCCAGTGAAAAAGCCAAGACTCCAGTCGGGTCCTTAACCACACGTCTTTTTTTGGCTAATTTTTTGACATTATAAACTGTCTACTCAACTAGAATAAAATGTGTTTCCTAATATGGCCATTTAACCATGTTTAATATGTATTCTGCAACATTTCTATAAATAAATGGAAATATGACTTCATTATTTTTAAGTTTCTAATATAAAAAAAACAAGGTATGAAAGCTTAAAATGTGTTAAAAGTTGTAATATATTTTGTATGAATGGGTAAAGTTTTATGTCCAAAGACTTTTAATAAATGTTTAGAGGGTAAAACAAAGTCACATTTGCTATTTTTCTATAAGGCAGTACTGCTGATTTGACAGCATCAGTCACAAAACTGACTTTTTCAGTGTTATACCTCAACAAATGTTAGGATATCAAAACTAACCAATGTCAAAATACACCCATAACTGAACTGAAATAGCCTTGTGCTTTAGAAGTAAGATTTTCTCATTAAATGGAATTTGGCATTAGAAAGAAATGGGGGAAGAATCTTAAGTGAATTGTTAAAGTACTTAGCAATTTTTTTAAGAGTGAAATATTAAGTATAAGATCTTTTGAAAGGGAAACAATTTTAACTCAATAAATTATTTGAATAAAATATTTTCACATGTGACAGTTTGCACACTGTAACATAAAACATTATTCTCAGTAGATCACCACCCCAAAGCTGATGGTGAATTTAATATACTGTGTAAAAATTTAGGATATAACTATGTCTCAACTTTATTACTTTTATAATTTTCCATCACACTTGGGAAAATTGTAAGGAAAATAAAATATTATTAAATAACTCAACATTCAAAAAACATTTATTAGACTCTTCCTACAAGCTTATAAAGTATGAAGAAACCTTTTCTAAGAGATCTGTATTAGCATACATTCTACTTTAAGTAGCTAAGGACGATATTGCTTGTCAATTTACACATCCTGATAGTACATCTCTGAAGTTGTTTTCTTTGTAATCTATTACTGAGGAGGACAGTTACTGGCTCTTTAATCTTGCTTTCCTGCTTTAAACACTTTCCAAAATCCACATATATATTCCTCTCTTCCTTTCTATCTCTCCAACCCCCAACTGTCCCTGCACCCTTCTCAAGGCCAAATTATACTCAAGACATCCAAAGACTTGTTTCTCTTTACAGCTTTTGATTTACTGTGTATCATTAGGCACCAACAATATTTTTTTCTCCCTGAATATTTACATTATTTTTGTTGACTGAAATGTTTAAGCTCTGAAGATAAACTTTCAACTCTTTTTTTCTGGTGATAGAACAAATCAAAAACTTCAGAGATGAATAAATATATTAATAATCTTTGCACTATATAAAATATAATGAACTAAGGGTTATTTGTATTTCAAGCTGTTACTGAATCATAGAACCTCAGAATTAGAAGGAATCTCAGAGGTCAGTTAGTTTAAACATCTCCAAGTGGTTATTTAATCTCCAGCTAAAGATCACCAGTAATAGGGAATTTATACTGCCTCTTGAGACAACCAGTTCATTCCCTTTTGGAGTGATTGAATTATTATGAATATTATCTTTGTACACATCATAAATATGCATCCAATTTTGCTCTCTAGGCAAATTTTGTTATTTAGTTTAGTACAATTCTTTGTGACCCCATTGGGGGTTTTCTTAACAAAGATACTGGATTGGTTTGCCATCTCCTTCTCCAGCTCATTTTACAGATGTGGAAACTGAGGCAAACAGGGCTAAGTAAGTAGCTCAGGGTCACACAGCTAGTAAGTGTCTGAGGCCAGATTTAAACTGCACTCTTCCTGACTCCAGTCCCAGTAGTCTCTCCACTGTGCCACCTTGCTGCCCTCTAGATGAACAAGAATAACTAAAATTCTTTTCCACACAAGAGCCCCTGAAATATTTGAAGAGAGATATCATGTCCCACAGTGTATCCACTTTTTCATGATAACAGTGAAGCAAAACAGAAAAAAAATGCCCAATTCTTTAAATTAGTCTTTTTATGGAATGCTTTTCTCAGGTCTTTCTAGTGACCATCAGTAATTTTCTTTCTTTCTTTTCTTTTCTTTTTTTTTTTTAAGCAATCAGTGTTAAGTAACTTGCTCAAGGTTACACGGCCAGGTGTTTCTGGGTGGGTGCTAAGTGTCTGAGCCCGGATTCAATCCCCAGGTCATCCCAACACTGGAGTCGGTGATCTTACTCACTGTGCTACCTGGCCGCCCCCATCAGTAATTTTCTACTTAATTTTTCTAGTCTTTCCTAAAATATGGTGCTCAGAACACAGCACAGTTCCAGTTCTATTCTGAACAACACACTCTTGGTTATTGCAATGAATAATATTTCTCCCTGTCATAATATTTGCATTATTACTATTAGTTTCATTATGTGGAGATATTTCTCATTGAGATCATAGATGCAAACAAATTTTTGCTTTTGTGGCCACAGAAAATTTTAACTTGAATTTTTATGAATAAAAATCTTAATTTACTCAATTTACCTATATGATACTAAATCCATTAATTTTACCTAAACATATTTTCATTTTTAATACGTAACACAGTGCACATGTCAATATTGCTTCCTCCCAGTTTGTACCCTGACCAATTAAAATCTGAGTACTCTGTGACTCAAAATACTCTCCAAAATATAACTGATATGTTTATTTTTATGATTCAGTCAGAGGACAAACAGTACAAAACAATTCCATTTCAATTAAATGTGTTAAGAATAATAGCAGAAAATTTACTGCTCATGCTATGCTTCCACCTACAACCTTGCCATTTCCCTGTTGATTTTCAGTTCATTCTCATAAATAAAAATCCACATTTTTAAAGGAGGGAGTGGATCTGCACAGAAATTGTATGTGTGTGATCTATGCAGGTGTGGTACCTATAGCTTAGGTGCCATATATATTGAATGCCACCTACAAATCTATACTCTGTCTATGGGAATTCGTTATGATTGCTTAGCCTATTTCCTGCAGAAAAGAGAAATCATTTTTTCCCCTTCAGTCTCCTAAGGCAATGTCTAAGAATCTCTTCCCTTTAGCTTTTTTTGCACTAGAAGAGAGTCCTTAGGATATTTTTTTTTAGAATTTCTGTTTTTACTCTCCTTTTTTTTAAACTTATCTGTTGACTTCAGATCTCCCCTTGACTTTACTTCCTCTAAGAACCATTTTAATTTTCTATTGTTCACTCCATTAGGTAACAACAGATGTTATTATTATCTTCATTTTTCAGATAAGTAGCCTAAGGCTAAGAAATTACCTTGCTCAGTCACACAGATAATAGTAATAGAGATTTAAACCCAAGTCTTTTGATTCCATAGAGTCCTCTGTCTTTTTGAGCACTGAAACACTTTTTATATCTCTCATTAGATTCAAGACAGGGACCATTTTGGCCTCTTTTTGTATGCCTAGAACTTAGCACATAGTAGGTGGATTAATAAATGTTTGTAATTGGTGAATTGTACTTTTTACTAAATCTAGATGTCACATTTTCTTCTGTTGTTAATATTTTCTTTGTTGATTTATCTGCTCATGTTTAATGGCTTTGAGCTTTCTTTGGTAATTTCAGTTTTCTATTGGCTTTCTGATTCTCTCCCATCTGATGATGGTAATTTCCTTTGAAATGGATCTCAAAAAGTCTCAGCCTCCTCCCATGCAGAGCAATTTATACTTCACCAGTTTATGGTCCTAGCTTCATCATGAGCTTTCCCCCCTCGGGTTTAGTGGAGCTCCACATAGTAATACCACTCCATCCCTAACACATATGGTGTCTTAACCTAGCATCTAGTCTCACTCTCTATGTTTCTGTTTCTTGGTCTGAACGTGGTTATTTCAGAGCTTTGCACTACTAGTGCTACAGGATTTTTGGGGGAGTGGCTGGCTTTTATTGTAGCAAGTGCAGACTTTCATAGCCTGGCACCTGGGGTATCCAGGGGCACTTGGAAAAAAAGAGGGATCCAGCGTGGGGGGAATGGGTTTTGTTGTAAACCCACATGTTAAGGTCTTGGGCAGTAGCATGGAAGGTAGAGGAGGGGTACTGAGTGAGCTCAAGTTCACTGAGCATCAGTTCATGTTTTTATTTTTTCTTATCTTCTTTTAGATTCTGGATATTCTACACTATGGAGGCAGCTGAAGTTACTTTGTCTTTGACACATTATTTCTATTTTGGAGAGGTCTCAAAGGTCCTGGGAATTGTAAAAAAAAGTCTGGATCACCATCTTGTTGTTCAAATGACCTGGAAGTTGTTATGTTGCCATTTATACATATAAATAATCATGTACAGGGCTATAGAGAGATAGTACAGTTCTGTGTATAAAGGGCTCAGGCTTAGGAAGATCTAGTTTCAAGTCCTGCCTCTTTTTTTTTTTAAGCAATCGGGGTTAAGTAACTTGCTCAAGGTTACACGGCCAGTTATTTCTGGGTGTGGTGCTGAGTATCTGAGCCCAGATTTGATCCCCAGGTCATCCCAATACTGGGGCCGGTGCTCTTACTCTCTGTGCTAACTGGCTGCCCCCAAGTCCTGCCTCTTATATGTGTTATCTGTGTGACCCTGGATATGTCACTTCATTTCTTGGTACACCAGTCAATATTTTAAAACTGTAATTTGCAGAATAGTTTCAGATATACACTGGTAAACAGAATTTCTTTTTAAGGAGTTATCTGCTTTGAAGAAATTATAGATTTGTAACAAAAATTAAATTACATATTCCACCTAATGTGTTATGCATACAATATAATAAGAAAGACAATATTAATATATATTTTGATTTTAGTATTCAAGCACTTTATATGAAATGGAAGGAAGTTAGTTAATACAAATTGAAGATGGGAAGTTCAGCTGTACTTTGGGTTAGTTGAATCTCTTGTGTCATTTTTTTCAAATGTTTTGAGTTAAGGAAACCCCAAATGTGTTTTGTTAAGCTCTTTACCCTTAATTTTTAAGCTCAAGTGTAACTTATAAGAAAGTCTTTCCATGTGTTTATAATTTATAAGTCATCAAAATATGTAGGGTTTTATTTTTACATTATTTGATGTTGGAAAAAGCCTCTTGAGCCATTTATTTCCAGGGGCTTTTGCTCTATTTTTGGCAATATTATACTAAGCCAGAAACTAAAAGGTTTGGTTTGAAATTCAAAATACATCAACAAAATATAGAACTGCATCTTAGCTAAATATTCTTCTCAGTCTACATTTTCCTTATTAAGAAATTGAGAAAATAACCATTTGAAATTTTCTCCAAGGACAAGTAATGATATGAAGGTAAATTTTGATTACTTTCTACCTAGAGCCTTGCAATGATCCTAAGTATTAACAGACACATTTGTTCTTAAGTTTCTCTATTTCCTCTTTGATTATTCAAATGCACATGGACCAGCAATTAAAACCTTTAGAAGCAGGATATTTCAGCCCTAAAGTTTTTACTTTTTGAAAGTCTGATTCTATCCTACTTTGAAGAAATTATACATAATTATATTGTATTATACCTATATATGTATACATATACATACATACATATGTATACATATATTACACATAAGCACACAAAAGTGCTTATAATTTGTTTGTTAGAACATAGATAGGAGGCAGTTAAGTGGCTCAGTGGATAGAGTGCTAGGCCTCTATCTCAGGAAGATGTGGTTCAAATATGGCCTGAGTCACTTACTAGCTGTGTGACCCTAGGCAAATCACTTAACCTCTGTTTGCCTTAAACCACTTATAAAGGAAATGGTAAACCACTCCAGTATCTTTGCCAAGAAAATTCCATGGGCTTGGCTAGGTGGTGCAGTGAATAGAGCATTGGCCATGAAATCAGGAGGACCTGAGCTCAAATCTGGACTCAGACATTTGACACAATTACTAGTAGTATGACTTTGAGTAAGTCACTTAACCCCAATTACCCTCCAAAAAGCAAAAAATAAAAAAAATTCCATGGAAAGTACTGGTATGCTATGGTGCATGAAGATTTGGACATGACTGCATAGCAGCAAGAGAACATAGAATGAGTGGACAAAGAGAACTGCATACTATAACTGGATGTTCAGAGTAAAAATTCCTTTATATGTCCACTATTTATTCATATGTTGCGCACTTTAAAATCTGAAATGGGATCATAAGCATAGGAAATGAACTACTGACCTTGAAAACAAATAAGGAAAATACAGCTACTCATAATCCAAAAGACATTAAAAAATAACTATGATTTTCCCTAAAGTCTTGGTTTGCTTGTGTATGATTTTTGTGAAAATGGATTGAGCATAAAGGTAACATTAGAGGGGAAAATATTTTCTCCATGTGTTTCTGAAATTCCTAAACATATACAATATGTCAGCACAGTTTATTTTGATTATGTGATTAAAATCAGACATAAACAAGTGAAAGGAAATGTCAAGTGAGAAAAATATAACCCTCTTCAATTTGCAAGTGGATAAATTTTTATGGAATTTCTGACTCCATGTATTCCATAAATGAATAAAATCATAATGAAAGGGAGTAAAATTTATTTTCTGAGCATTTCAAACAGGTAAAGTGAAAGCTCCTTTTACATAAAATGAATTTCTTCATTGAATTTTAAAAATGAAGACAATTAAGTTCATATTCCTTTAATCTTATTTGCATGGTGATACCAAAAATTTTGCAACTGTCCAGTTTTATGCAAGATACAGTTTTAGATATATCTAGTATTTTGGTGAATGGTATCCCTGGGAATTATTTGCATACCCTGGATTTCATACTAAGTCAGAATTGGTCCTATATGTGTATTACAATCTATCGTGGTTTTTTTTTTTCCTTAATTTTAAATGATGTATTAACAAAAGTGTGATTAGGATTTTTTATACCTGGGACAGGAACCACAAATCATACCCAAAGGCAAACAGCATGAAAATTCCCCTATTTTGATAAGGAGGATGGGCAGTGCCCTATCAAGATGGGATATAGAGAGAGCAGCACACCATCTTCTGGGGATGCTGTTTCTCCTCTCCTTCCTCTGGGAGGGTCATTTTAGGAACAGGTCTTGGTATACAGCCCCAAAGGGTGAGAATAAATTAGTGTAGTGATCCTGTGGCAATCATATTTATTTATCAGGCAATTTGGAGCATTTTTAATCCTCTTTTTATGTTCAATATAGAGAGTGTCCTAAGAACTTCAAAACATTTTTATGCTTTTTTTTTTTTTTTGCTTTTGGGAGGGCAATTGGGGTTAAGTAATTTGCCCAAGGTCACAGTTAGTTTTTGTGCATGTGTGTTATGTGTCTGAGGCCGTATCCACACTTAGGTCCTCCTGACTCCAGGCCTGCACTCTTACTCACTGTGCCACCTAGCCGCCCCCATTTTTATGCTTCTTTACCACTCTGTGTAGTGTCCTATTATGATTCATCTTAAAGAAACAATACAGAGCTATTTCCAAATGTGCTATTTAGGATAGAGCTAAAGCCACATTTACAAGTATATTTAATTTAAACTAATTTTTAAGAATATAATTTGGAGCTAAGTTTATTTGTTTTCTTACTCCTTGACATCTAGGAAATTGTTTTTTGGAGAATGTGTGTGTGTGTGGGAGGGGTGATAGCAATTATAAAAAAATTGATATTGAATCAAAAAATATGAGAGGCTTTGAGGTTATTTCCCATTGCCTGTCATTTACAAAAAAAAAAAAAAAACAGAACAAAGTCCAATGGCACTTAAAAATGTTATGTTAGAAATGTAAGGGACATTAAGGATCTTCTATCCCAATTTCATGATTTTACAGAATGAGAAATTGAGGTTGAAAAGAGAATACTGGTGCATGCTCTCTCTCCTGTTTTGTCCTCATCGAATCACTCCCACCACCCCATTCTTAGTGTAGATTTTGTTGAGAAGTATCAGAAAATTCCTAGGTCTGAGGAAGGTTTTTTCCACTCCCTGAGGTGACTGAACTGACCTTTATAGGTTTTTAGGAATCATAACAAGCATTCAGGAATAAAGGGAATACCTATATATGTTTCTAGACATACCATGGGTTCAAACTTGATTCCCTTTTCCCCTCCTCCACTTTCATTCTGTCAATAGGGCAGTTTGAAAAGTAGAGAACTTGAAGAAAAAAAAAGGCCTCTAGGAAGGAGTGCCCTTCTTCCCCCCAAGTTCTCCCTTTTAACAGGATGATTACACATAAAGGATTACAAATTACAAGCAGTTTAGTTAATCTACCAGCATTTGTTGAAGTGCTTATATATTGTAAGTATATTACCAGGCACCATATTAATCATTGAAGCTAAAATAAAGAAGGGCAAAAATATGGTTCATATCCTCAAAGAGCTTACATTCTAATAAAGGAGCCAATATATCAAAATTTGGGCACATAGATGACATATAGAGAACATTAGGACACAGTCTGAAATAGAACAGCATTAGTAGCTTAGGGGATGGGGTGGGAATGGCAGGAATGGCCTTCTACAAAAGGTAGAAATTCAGTTGGGTCTTGAAGGAAAAAGGCATGTGTAATGGGAATGCAAATTTGGAAGATCTTCCCTGCCCCTAGGCTAATGTGCACCTGAAGCCTGGGGTGGGAGGCTCGATTTTCAGTAGATACTTCTTGATTGGCCAGTGAGTCAATAAGGTTGTTACATTCTCTGAGCCAGGAGGAGGCTATATAAGCCCTGATGTGTAGCTTTGTTTTGGGGGCTCACTTTGAGAAGTGTTCTGTGATTTGATCTGTATTCTGGGAAGCCGTTGTCCAGGGCTCCCCCGGCTTTGAAAAACCCAGATGTTGACTGGGTATGGATGTAATGGTTGGACAGTTTGGAAATCTGTCTGCTTGATCTGTTTCTGTCTTGATAATTCTGCCTGTATGCTTTGAAGTTCGGGGTGCTGACCCTTTTCCCCTGAACAAGGTAAACGATATATGTCTGACTGATGAAAGTAAGCTTGTTAACCCATTTTGAGTTGCTTTCCTTTATCAAAGCAGATCCAAGAACCTGTGGGGGCGGCAAACCCTGAGGACGCTGGGGTGCTTGCTGCTACAGCATGGAAGATCGAAGTGGAATGAGGAAGAAAAGCGTGGGGGACAGTCAGTGCACAGAGTTGGGCAGCGTAGTTGGATCATAGAGCACATGGAAGTAGTTATGTGCAAGAAAACCAGAAGAGGCCAGTCTGTGAAGGACTTTAAATTTCAAAGGGAGGCTTTTACATTTTATACTGCACTTATTACCTTTGAGGTAATAGGGACCCACTGGATTTTAATTAAGTGCTGTCCTTCTAACAACAGTGTGGGTATTTTACCCACTTACCTATAATGACATCTTGGGCTAATGCCGCTTCTGTGCCTGTTTCCTCATGTGTAAAAATATAGGTATTGCATTTCATCAGCTGTAAGTACTATGATTCTAAGGTTACCTGACTTCCAGCCTAGAGCTCTTTGCAGTCTTCTCATGCTATCTCCTGAAACAACCAGTAAATGCAGTGTGTGTGTGTGTGTGTGTGTGTGTGTTTATGTGTTTAATTAATTTATTTAGGTTATAGAACTGAATTAATGGAAAATTCTTGATCTCTTCAATTCAACGTTTATTACTTGCCTACTATGTCCAAGGCACTGTGTTAAGCACTAGTAATACAAAGACAAAAATTAAATTGGGTCTGCCTTCAATGGCATTACATTCTAGTGGGGAGAAAGAATATGCAGAGAGAAATAGGTAAATATGATGTTACTTTAGTGAATAGATGAATTTGGGATATCAAGGAAGGCTTTGCACATGGTGGGGCAGTTGAGATTAGACTTGAAGGAAATTACAGATTCTAAGAGGAAGAGATAATGAGAAAGCACCTTCTAGGTATAGGCAATAGCTTGCATTATTAATGTTGTTTAGTCATAGGATCATAGCTTTAGATCTGGAAGGGACTGCAGATATCATCTGAAATTTTCATGTTTTTAATGAAGAAAAGGAAGTACAAAGGGCTAAGTGACTTGCCTGGAGTCATAAGGTGGGTCAGGATTTGGACCAAAGTTCCCTGATTCCAAAGCCAGTAATCTTCCTATCATATCTTGTTATTATTCTCGCTGTATGTCTCTCTCTCTCTGTCTTTCTCTGCACTCCCCTCAAAAGTTAGACAATTTACAGAAAATCATACAATCAGCTGGTGTCACTGTAAGAAAACGAATTTCCTCTGAGCCTTAATCTAGTATAATTTCAAATTACATAAATATATCTAAAATATTGATAATTAATCACTGCCAGTAATTTCCTGAATAAGAAACCCCTCTAACACATACTTGGCAAGTTTCATTCAGCTGTTGATTGAGGACCTCCAGTGAGAGGTAGTCTACTCCTCCCAAGAAAATCCATTTCCCTTTTGGATAGCATTATTGTAATTGTTAGGAAACCTTTTCTTACCTTAAGTCTAAATTTTTCTCTTTCAACTTCCCCCATTTTTCTTTGTTTGCTCTGGGGCCAAATAGAAGTAGACTCCTTCATCCATATGACAGCTCTTCAAATGCCCCTGACCCCTCCAAATCTTCTTTTCTTTATACCAAGCATTTATTTTTGGCAAAAATTGCAGTTCAGTTAAGTCTACTGCAGAAGATTACTTTCTGATTTATTTTATTCTTTTTCCCTTTACTTCTTTTATTCAATCCATGCCTTATTTTGTCCTTTTTCTATTATTTTGTCCTCTTTCTATCACACTTTTAAGCAAGGGAAGGGACCCAATCTTTGCAGAGTAACTGTAAAAGTAGTGATAGTGATACATATGCATCAAGGAAAGGAAAAAAATGGATGGATGTTGTAGAATGAAAATCACATTTCAGTTTCACATAAGGAAAAATTTCCCAATAATTAGAGTGGTCCACAGGTGGTAACAGATTCTTCATGACTGGAGATTTTCATGTGAAATTTGAAGATCACCTGTTAGGGATATTGTAGAGGGATTTCTGTTCAGGTTATGGGTAGGTCTAGAAGTCATTTGGATGTAACAAAGTACCATGGATACTCACTTCTTAGCTGTTCTCAGAAGTCCCAGCAGATTTTTCACTGACAGTTGCCATATCTCTTCATCTGCCTCTAATGAAACCTCAATTTCCTCAATCAACAACTTTAAAAATAATTTTAAAATAATCTCAAATTAATTTTTTTCTTCTTAATCCTCTTTACTAGGGCCACAATAATTTGTTGTCTATCTTTCCCCCCACTTTCACGTGTGAGCAATAATGGACTACTGCAGTGATGTAATGATGTATGCAACAACTTTTGTAGGTCAACTTGTGAATATAACAATTTATAACACTCTATTAATGTTCTGTGTTCAATGTAACATAAAAGCAAACCTTTTGCGTGGAACTCATTTGTAAATTTGGAAGTTCTGTTATCACAATATTGCTAGAGTATAATTTGGTTAAAAATTATGTACCTGTTTCTGTCAGTGGTCTAAATGTGCGTTTTTCAATACTAAAACTTTCCTAACCATAGGGTTGGCAGAGGAAGGGAAGGGAAATGAATTTTTATTCAAGTCAACAAATCTTAATTGCATAGCTACTGCATGCCTAGGTCATATCTCTCCTGGCATTTACTCTGGCTATCCTCCATGCATGGCATTTTCTTCCTCTTCTATTCTGCTTATTGACCTACCTGTCTTCCTTTAAGTCTCAAATAAAATCTCACCTTCTTTAGGAAGCTTTCCTCAATCTTGTTTAATTCTAATGCCTTCCCTCTGTTAACTATTTCCTCTTTAACTTGAATATGATTTTCTTTGTATAGATTTGTTTTCATGTTGTCTCTCTTATTAGAATTGTATGTTACTTGAGAACAGGAATTGTCTTTTGCTGTTTTAAAAAATTCTCCAGTTCTTAGCACAGTGACTGTAACATAGTAGGTACACAATAAATGTTTATTACTTGATTGATTTTGTCACTGGTGGTCAAGGCAGACATCATTAAATGAGTCAACAAACATCTATTAAGCTCTGGGGATACAGAAAATGACTGAAACACTGTTTCTGCCCTTAAGGAGATCATCATTTTTTTAAATCAAATGCTTTATTAACTTCTAGTTTACATCATTCATTTCTGCAAGATTTAGAGTTACAAATTTTCTCCTCATTTTTCCCCTACCAACCACCCCAAAATAGCAATCACACTCAATATCCCCTCCTCCAATCTGCTCTCTCCCATATCTTCTCCCATACATCCTCTGACTTTCCAGTAGGGCATAGTGGATCTCTATGCCCCAGTGCCTCTATATCTTATTTCCCATTTACATGTAATATAATATTAATGATATATTTATATTAAACATTTGATTTTAAAATTTTGAATTCCAGATTCATTCCCTTCCTTCCTTGTCACCCACCCTTACTGGGAAGATAAGCAATTCAATATAGGTTGTACATGTGTAGCTAAGCAAAACATTTCCATAGTGGATATATTGTAAAAGACTTACTATATTTCCCTCCCTCCTATCCCACCTCCCACTTGTTCTATTCTTTGCTTTGATCCTGTCCCTTTTCAAAAGTGGGTGCTTCCAACTTCTCTCCACCCCCAGCCTGCCTTCCCTTCCATTATCCCCACTCTCATCCCCTCCCCACCCACTCTCTTGTAGGGTGAGATACCTATTTAGTGTGTGTGTCATTCCCTCCCTAAGCCAAATTCAATGAGAATAAGATTGACCCATTCCATTTTGCCTTCCTGTTCTTCCCCTCCATTGTAACCAATTTCACTTTCCTCTTTTATATGATATAGTTTACCCCATTCTGTCTCTCCCCATCTCCTCTCATGAGATTCCTCTATCACCTCTTAATTTCACCTTTTAAGTATCATCCATTCCTATTAGATTCGTATTGTGCCCTCTATCTATGTATACCAGTACACATATACACACACACTCACATATGTATTCATACGCCCATATATCCTCATATATATATATACATATATATGTATATATATATATATATATATATAATTGCGAATCCCTTCAACTATTCTCATACTGAGAAAAGTTTCATAAGATACAATTATAATTTTTCCATGTAGGAATGTAAATAGTTCAACTTTGATAAGTTCCTTATGATTTCTTTTCCCTGTTTACCTTCTTATGCTTCTCTTGCTTCTTTTATCTGAATGTCAAATTTTCTATTCAACTATGTTTTTTTTCATCAAGAATGCTTGAAAGTCCTCTATTCCACTGAATGACCATATTTTCCCCTGAAACATGATACTCAGTTTTTCTGAGTAGGTGATTCTTGGTTTTAATTGAAGCCCTTTGAACCCTCAGTGTATAAGCTGCTTGATCCTGTGTTATCCTGATTGTGTTTCCACAATATTCAATTTTTTTCTTCCTGGTTGCTTGTAATATTTCCTCTTGATCTGGGAATTCCATAACCTGGCTATAATATTCCTAGGAGTTTTCTATTTGGGATCTTTTTCAGGAGGTGATGGGTGTATTTTTCAAGCTCCATTTTGCCCTATGGTTGTAAAAATCAGGGCAATTTTCCTTGAGAATTTCTTGAAGGATGATTTTTAGGTTCTTTTTTTGATCATGGCTTTCAGGTAGTCCAATAATTTTTAAATTATCTTTCCTGGATCTATTTTTCAGGTCATTGGTTTTCCCAATGAGATATTTCACATTGCTTTCTATTTTTTATTTGTTTGGATCTGTTAAATAGTATCTTGATTTCTCATAAAGTCACTAGCTTCCATTCACTCCAATCTAATTCTGAAGGAATGATTCTCTTCAGTGAACTTTTGAGATTCTTTTTCCGTCTGGTAAATTTGTCTTTTTAAGGCATTCTTCTCCTCATTGCCTTTTTGAGCCTCTTTTGCCATTTGAGTTAGTCTATTTTTAAGGTGTTATTTTCTTTAGTCAGGTTGTTGACTCTCATTTCATAATTTTCTTGCATGGTTCTCATTTCTCTTCCCAATTTTTCCTCCACTTCTCTTATTTGGTTTTCAAATCCTTCTTAAGCTCCTCTATGGTCTATAACCAGCTTGTATTTTTCTGGGAAGCTTTTGGTGCAGGAGTTATGACTTTGCTGTCTTCCTCCTCTTCCATGCTTTGAGCCTTTTTGTCCCCAAAATAGCAGTGTAAAGTTGGATTGCTCTGCATGCTTTGCTTTCTTTGCTTGCTTATGTTGCCACTCAATTACTTGACTTTTCAGCTTTTTGCCACAGTAGGACTTTGCTACCAGATAGGGGAGCTTTGTCTCAAATGCTAGGGTTTTCTCAGCTCCTGAGGGTATTAGTTAGGTGCCCCTTCTGAAGCCACACTCTGGCAAGCTGGTCACATACCCCAGGACCTCCACCCTAGACTGCAATCCAGATCTAAGCAGGTTAAAGCAAGAGCAATTACACCTCAAACTGGTTTGTTTTGTCCCCCTACTGTCTGCAGGCCAGGAGCTGAAGCTGCCACATTAGTGGTGGCTGCATGGCCATAGTGCCTCACCTGCTTCTCCCTCCAGGGGATAAAGGCTGGACCACACTCCCAAACTACCGGATCCCAAACTACCGGATCCCACTGCACTGACCTCTCACTTTGTCCTTAGCCTCTATGTGTTGATAATTCTGAAAAATGCCCCAGCTGCTAGTGATCTGAAGTTCTTCCAGCCTGTGGCTGGTCAGGACACTCTGAGGTTAAAACCTCGGGCCCATGCAGGGCTGGGCTTGGCTCCCAGAGTACTGTGCTGGCCACTTCCTTCCAGCCTGCTGGGCTGTCTTCAGTTGGAGGTTAGCTTCTCTGTGTCATTTTGTGGGTTATGGATCCCCAAAGTTTGTTCAGAGTCACCTTTTACATGAATTGGAGGAGGTGGGAGCGGGAGCCCTGGGGAAGTTCTGTTTCTACTCTGCCATTTAGAATCCACACCCCCCATCCTCCAGGAGTTCATCTTCTAATGGGGAAGAAATCATGAGATTGATTCAATATGACTGATAAGATGTATACATAATAGATGGAAGGTAATCTTAGAGAAGAAAATAGTTTGTAGGAAGGTAGGAACCGAGAAAGGAATACTGGAGAAGATTTTCTAAGTCTGTATTTTGTCCAATGCTAAAATAATTAGTACAGACCAACGGATGTCAAATAAATGCAATCAATGTGATTATAATATTCATAAGAGTATCTTAAATGATGGGGCTAATTTTGTCTCATGAATGCTACATAAATACAATATAAAGAACAGATATAGCAAGAAGGGATGACTCAGAGAAAAATGAGGAAAGTGGTCTGGCTAGAATGGAAGCTGGCTTGAGTATGGTAAGAATATTGACTAAAATAGTGGAAAATGGAGTAAATAACACAAAAGTGGCAACTCACATTAAAAGAAAAAAAATTGCAGTAAGTACTTCCACACTTGACATGTTTCATCATCTCCCCTAAGATTTCTCTTATGAATCAACCCACATTCTCTTTGCTGAACTCTTCCTATATTTATAATCAGTCTTTGTAGGTGCATGTTTTTACAAGTATCTTGTTTTTACAGGTATCTTGCAAATTTGTTGAGGGCAAAGAAATTCTAGACCCCTTTCCAGTTTTTTTTGCCCTCAACAGGGCTGAGTATAGTGCTAAACAGTGTAGGAAGTAAATGGTTAAGCTTTTAGAAAGTGGAGTTTATTACATATTCTACATGGTATAGCGATGAAATTGCCAGTTAATTGCCAAATATCCATGTGTCTATAAATGATGCCTTAAGGTAGCAATTTTTCAGAGTGTTACTCATAGGCCCCAGGATCCCTAATACTGTTTTAGGAAGTCTAGGAGATGCAAACTATTTTCATAATAATGCTGACATTATTTGCCTATTCAAATACAACTTATTTTTCCAACTACATACTATATATGTTTTCCTCATATGCTTACTTCATTCAACTAAAACTTCACCACTCATTGAATTCAGGAGGAGAATATAGCTGAGTTCAATTAAGTCAGACTTTTAAAGAAATTTGCAAAATATGTAAAACAACATTACTCCTCATGAATTATTTTGTGTTGGAAATTTGTAACTTTTTCATAAAAACATGTTACGTATTTTAACATGTAATGAGTGTTTTTATTTATAAATTAATAAAAATTAAAATTTTACCAGTTTTAATTATTTAGTGTGGTAAATAAAAGCATACATAACCCATATAGGCAAAAACTTTTTGGGGTCATCAATAATTTTTAAGAGAATAAAGAGGTTCTGAGACAAAAAAAAAAGATTCAGAATTACATCTTCAAGGAAAAATTCAAGCAGCTTCCTTTTTTTCAAACGAAAGCTATGTAGCTATTCTGGGTGGTACTTCAGAACTCACACATAAATCCCAGGTCTGCAGATGGATAAATGCTTTGTTCTTACTGTGTCAATCATAGTATACAGCAAAATGACTCAATAAAAATAATCAAATCACCAAGAATAGATCAATTTTTATTCATTACTTTTTTTTTGTTATCAAGAATTTGGTGGCTCCTGGAAGACTAAAATTTTGTCCCGTGGATGTAGAAGTAGGAATATAGTAGTGTCAATTGCCAAATTACCAAATCCTTTCCTTTTCAGTCAACTTTTTAGTTCTCTTTTAAAACAGATACTATTTGAATTCAACCCCAAAGCTGTGGCTTCTTATCTCAACTGACATCTAATACTATTATATTCATTCTTTTTCCACAAAGTGGTTGCATTTTGAGATTTACTTCTTATATTACTATCCTTAAGAAATATAGTTCAAAAGCTGTAAATACACAATTGAGATGGTCGTCTTTTGGGTCATCATGTATCCAAAATGTATAGTTTACCCCAAATTAAATCTAATTTGTGCATTTGGGTCACAAATTTTCTCTGTCACATGCCAATAAATATTGGCTTTTACATTATAGTACTGCACAAAAGAAAGATTTTTTTCCCTTTTCCTGTTTATTTTTATTGGTAAATTTTCCTGGCAATATTTATTATAAAATGGTATTTTATAAGAAATGATGGGTTATAAAGTAAAAGATTAGTGATAATAGTAAAACATTCATAACTTGAGGACATCTTAAAATGGTCAAGTTTCAGATCTGACATGACCAATATCACCTACAGAGAGCAGATGAAAGAAATGTTAACATCCATCTTACTTGCCTATAAATGAAGTTAACACTAGAATTGTTCCTAACACGAAAAATATTTTAGTATCAAGTATAAAATTTGATTTGCCATATCCTGGCATGCATATATAAAACTGACTTTAATAAATACAGATGTTCAATGGCCCGAAATCAGTCATGGCTGAACTTTCTAGAGCTTATGCTTTATTGTCATTGCCATCAAGAACTCAGGGTCACCTCCAAAGCACTATGAGGCACTGAACTATAACGCATTGTGGAAAAAAGGCCAGAGAGAATTAAAGTATCACCCCAGCAACAGACAAGTCTGTTTTCTGAAGACTACCTAAACCATGGATGTATCACCAGTAGATTGACCCTGTTTAACTCTATGGCCATGGCAACCCATGAAATAAAAAGAAATTTTAAAAGGCCTTTTTTCCTGTGTAGGTAGTCTCCATATGTTTTTGTAGTGATGGCAACAGAAAAGGAAGCAGAGGACACTGATAATCACAATGATTTTTAGGCCATCTATAAACTTTAAAAAAATAGGGTTTTATTGATTTATTTTAAAAATCATCTATATTTCCTACTGTATCCTAGAAAGCCATTTTTAGTTAATTGTTTTTTTTTTTTAATTAAAACTAAGAAAAAACAAAATTTAAAAATTCTGTGTCTGTGGACTCTGGACCTATGCAAATGACCATGGGGAAGAGTCTTCTTACATCTGACTTTTTTTTAATTTTCATTTTTAATTACAACTGTACAACACACCATTTTCTTCTTGCATCTTTTCAATGGTTTCTTCTTTATATTTGCCCTTCTCCTTTCCAACTTGTCGGATTTGGCTTTAAGCTCAAGAATCTTTTTGCGATCTTTGTCCAGTTTCAGTCTGGTGATTACTACCTCACTAGTGTGAATTCCCAGATGGACAGTTGTGCCATTAGCTTTTTTTCACCTTGCACACGCTCAATGTAGATGACGTATTTCTTTCTGAAACCTGAACTACCTTGCCAATTTATTGACCTTGGTAGTGTCCACGAACCACTTGGACCTCGTCGTTCTTCCGGATGGGCATCGAGCAGACGTTCTATTATTGCTTGAGCTCCTTGGAGAGAGGCAATGACGTGATTTTACTCAGGATGTGCGAGGGCGCATTGAAGTGTATCTTGCGGTTTTTGCTTCTGTCAGAGGTCACGAATGAATTGAAATTCATTTTGGATAAACGAGGAGGGAAGGGACCAAAGGAGGTAAATAAAGACTAGCATCACCGGCTCTTTAACGTTCTCCCAACACCCCCCACCCCCAGCCCCCCAACTAGGGAGCAGGTATCACTCTGCCCTTGACGATGGGGAAGAAGCTGGTGGGAAGGCGAGGCCCCGTAGGGGCTTCCTGCCTCCACCTGGAGGGGTCTTCATCTCACCTGACATTTCTTTTAAAGGAAGATTGTTATTTGTAATTTTGCAACATTCACGTTTTATGATTGTTATTTTTTCCACTTATATTGACGTAGTTATTATATGCATTTTTTCCTTACTCTGTTTACTTCACTTTACCTCAATTTATAGAAGTCTTTCCCTTCTTCTCTGTATTAATCATGTTCATTGTTAATTAAAGCATACTAATAATCTATTACAGTATTGTTTCATGATCTGTTTATACATTCCCCAATAGTTTGCGTGACTACTTTATTTCTAGTTCTTTACTTCCACAAAAAGTTCAGATCTAAATATTTTGCTGTATATACAGCCTTCCTTTTTTCTATGATCTGTCCCCTTGGGGCATATGTCTAGCAATGGAATCACTGGATCAAAGGGAATAGACACTTTAGCCAGTTTATCTGTATAATGACAAATTGATTTCCAGAACTATTGTAGTAATTCAAAGATCTGCCCAAAAGACATTATGCGTGCCTTTTTTTCCACGCTCCAACACTGACTCTTCCAAATTTTTTGGTCATCCTTGCCAATATTTTGGATTTCAGGTGAAATGTATGACTTATTTTGATTTGCATTTCACTTATTAATGATTTGGAAAGTTCTATAATATGATCAATAATAGTTTGCAATTTTTTGAGAACTCTTTATTCTTGGCTTTTGACTACTTCAAGTTTTGGGAAATGAATTTCGTTTTTATAAACTTATGTTGATCATTTATATATGTACATATATGTATATGTGTGTAGTATTATATGTCTGCATATATATACATATATACACACACACACACTATAGCTACCAAATGTTAATCAGAGAAATTTGACATTCAGCTTCCCCATTTGACTGCTTTTCTTCTTATACTAGATGATTTGATTTTGCTTTTCCAAAAGCTTTTCAAATTGTTTTATAAAAATGATCAATCTTATAATGCACTTTCTAGTTTGTAGTTGCTTCTTTTTCATTTGGTTAAGAATTTATCTGTGAAATGTAAATTTATGTGAAATGTAAATGATCTTCCTTGTCTAATTTTTTTTTTTTGGTATGATCTTTTGTATTCCAGGTCACATTTCTATTTTTATTTTATTGTAACTGTCTTTAAACTTTAGCCTTGCTGCTGGTAGTCTAAATACAAGATCCTTGTTCAATCACCAGCATGTAGAAATACCAGTAGAGAAGCTGACTCATATCCATCTTGACATTCTTGCTATAAATAAAAACAGAAGCTATAAGGAAGTTGCAGCTCCATGAATGGATAATTCATAGGTATTCCTTGGAGAGTGAAAGAAAGGAATTGGTAGAATTTGTGTTATTATTTGCCTAAAGGCACACAAAGTTTCTTTTTAGAAAATATTATTTCATAGAACATTTTGTCATCTCATGATGCAGAGCACATGACAAGTGTTTGAGAAAATTACCAAGAGAACCATGTCACCTTGAGTAACAGAGAATTAAGGGGAAGAGAAATTCAATGAAAAAACTCAAAAAGACCCCACTAATAAAGTTTAAATATATTTTGATGCTTGGTGACTTCTATTCAAAGATGAAAATAATGATAATCAGAAAGCATAGATTATTAAGAAGGAATGACAGAGGCAGAAGACTTATAGATTATGCAGAAAAATCAGACATCATTAATACTTGACACAATAATAACTGATATCACTAATAGTTTCTTGTTCTTTCTTTCCCTTTCCTCCTCATTCATTCATTTTTTGTAACTATGCCTTGGGTAGTTTGGACTAGGGCCTTTTGGATGCATTAATTCATTTATTCATTCACTAATCATATATTTGTTAGTAAATTAATAAGTAATATTAATTGCCTACTATGTGCAACTATGTACCAGAAGCAGAGGAATTACAAAGCCAAATTTATTCTGTCTCCTGGATATTGTAATATGGTACAGAAATTTTGCAAAAAAAAAATCATTGAAACAAAGTCTAAAGTAGTTTTCTTATTTTTATTCCTCTTACTAAAATTTGCTTGGTGGCGTAATGGATAGAGTGCTGGGCCTGGAGTTAGATCTCCTTTCAAATCCACTCAGACCTCAGACACCGTCTAGCTGTGTGACCTTGGACAAGTGACTTAGCCCTGTTTGCCTCAACTTCCTCATATGTAAAATAAGGTGGAGAAGGAAATGGGAATCCACTCTAGTATGTTTGCCAAGAAAACCCCACCTGTGGTCATGAAGAGTTGGATGTGAATAAAATTATCGAAGGACTACAACCTACGATGCCTTTTGTCACCATCCTTTAATTAGTAAACACACATGTGATATATACTTATTAAGTGCTTATTATGTCACAGGCATAGTGCCAAGGAATGGGGATACAAGTGAAAGCAAACATAAAAGACAGTCCCTGTCCTCAAAGAGCTTGCAATGGAGGAAGACAACACATAAAAGGGAGCTAAAAAGGGAGGGGTGAGAAATAACCTGTGGAGATGCATACTAGTGAATAAAATTAGCAAATAAAACATTTATTAAGCACATACTATGTGTCAGGTATTGTGTTAAGTTCTGGTTGTGAAGCTTGGAGAATGAGAAATATGCCTGAGAGAGGAATATATCATGGCTAGCCAGGGCCAATCACCCAGATACAGACTCCAGAAGGAACTCACCGACAGGTGAGGCATGGTGAAGAGATCTTCCATAGTGAGAAAGAAGGCCCCAGGTGCTGAGGGAAGTTTCAAGATGAGAAAGTAACTGAATAATGAGGACAAAGTCCAGAGGGTAAGAAACATGGCCATGAGGGGAATGAACAACCTTGTACTTCAGAATAGGGTACACTTTAACCTCCTAATCATTCTGGTAAAATGAAAGAAGTGCTAATTTTGAAGTCAGATGACTAGAGTTCAAATTCCTACTATATTCTGTTTTGCCTTGAGGATCATTTAACTTTTCTGTACTTCAGTCTTCATCTGTAAAATGAAGGGGTTAGACTAACTGACTCTTTCCAGTCCAAAATCTATGACCCAATGAATTTCAACACTACTTCTCTCTTACATTAATTGAAAATGAAATCATTAAAGTTAGATTGATTTGGGGGTAATTACAGGAACAAATAGTTCTTCCTGCCTTCAGCTATTCATTTATTCCTTCATTAACTATGGTTCAGGATGAAGAGGAGTGTTAGATTTCTAAGAATTATCTAATTGGTTGTTATTTCTCTTTTTAAGATATAAGCTCTTCAAAGGCCAGGGATTTCTATTTCTATTTCACCAGCACCAATTACTGTGGTTCTCTGTACACAAAAGTTATTGCTGAGTGACAGGTTTTGATTTTTATTTGAGTAAAGAATGTGCTAAAACCAAAAAAGATCATTCTTTTTTGTTGTTCAGTCTTGATATTTTATTCATGTAGGGAAATTCTGGTAAAGAAATTCCCTCTATTGCTAATACCAGTGCCAACAGACCACCAATTTGCAACTTCGACTCACAGAATTGCCTGGAACACCAAGAACTTCTGCTTCTTACAATGGTCATTCAGCTAGTATATGTCAGTCACAGTTCTTTAAACCAAGTCTGAGAATGAGAAGACTTGTTCTCTATCCATTACATCATTCTGCCTCTTAAGAAGTGAAATTGAACAGAGATAAACATATAATTCTGGGTTTACTCCAAGATTGGGAACACAACTTGATAGCTGTTCATGTGGAAAAAAAAAAACCTCTGAGTATTAGCTGATATCAAGTTAAATATGATTTATAAAAATGAAGCGGCTGTTGAAAAACCTAATGAAATAGCAAGCTGTATTCCTTCACTGCACAAATATTTATTAAATATCTACTGGATCCAGAGCACTGTGCTTGGTGTTAGTAGAGATAAAAAAGATTCTGCTTAAATATCGTCCCTGTACTCATGGTACTTACAGTCTAGTAGGAGAATAAGGCACAGGTGATGATAATAAACGTTTGTTATTTTCTTATGATATAAACAATGAAAATAAGCTCAGTGAATTAGAGAGCTACAGAACAAGGTGCTATATGAGATCTTAGCGGAAAGGTCTTTGTTGAATGAATATGTCAAAGAAGATTCCATGGAAGAGGTATATTTGAGGAAAGATAGGTAAAGACCAAGAAGGAAGATTTCAAGGCATAGAGAACCCTAAAAATTAAGTCATGGAGGAAGGAAGGTACATGTGTTTGGGGGACAGGGTATATGCTGATTTGACTAGAGCATGGAGTTCATTGAAAAGAGAAATATGAAATAAGGTTGGAGAGAAAGGAGGTTGCTAGACTATGAATGTTTTTGAATAAATACTAGGTTATGGATCTTGAAGTTTACTTTGTAGTCAATAAGGAATCTATGAAGATTGCAACATGTGTAGGTTTATGATAGTAATGATTATTCTAGCAGTGGTATAAAGTGCATGAATTTTTGGGAGGAGAAGAGAAAAATATGGGAGATTTATAGAAGCAGAAAGACCTGTAGGAAACCTTTCACCCAGGTAGGTGGTAATGAGGATCCATGAAAGGATGATGAACAGATAAGAGATGAGGCAAAAGATGGAAAACAAAACAAAACAAACAAACAAGACCTGTCTCAAGGTATTCAGTGTCACCTCCCCATGGTGAAATGGGAGTGGGGTAGAAGAAGCTTATCTGGGAATTGGCAAATATGCGTTTGAACACCTGCTCTGATACCTTCTCTATCTGTGACTTTGAACAACCACTTTAATGTGAGCCTTGGTTTTTGCATATGTAAAATGAAGATAATTTGATACATACAGAGAAAGAAAGATTTAAAGTTTATGTAAGGAAAAACTGCTTGATAACCAGGTCAATTCAAAAGTGAAACGAACTGACTTGGGAAGTAATAGATTTCCCCATTATGCAGGTTTACAAATGGAATGAATACTTATTAGAAATATCATAGAGCAGATTTTTGATCAGCTATGTATTGGGCTAGATGATCACTTAGGTCTCTAACTTTTAAATTCTTGGATTTGTGATAAATCAATTCAATTCAACAAGTAGATATTAGACAATTGCTATGTGTAAGCCATTGCACATTAGCCAATTTGAGAACAACAAAATGAAATAATGTATGTTCTCAAACTAATGTCATATACTTGTGAAGAAATTGTTTAGGAAACAATAATCCACTATGTAAATGTGGTTTCTTACCATAATCATGGCAGAAAATATAAATTTAGATTCAGATTTGTTTCAGAATGGCTATTTGCTTGTGTGGGTATCAAATTTCCTTTTTTTTGCTTGTGTAAGGTATCAAATTTCCTTTTTCCCTGTATTCTTTATTTTGGGTTACCTTGATATCCAAATATCATTTGATCTATCTTGCTTCAAATGACTCTTCTACATTTTTGACACAACTCTTTTTTTCTTTAAATTTTATTTTTTTCTCTCTTTTTAACTTTTTAGTTTACATCATTCATTTCCACAAGATTTTGAGTTACAAATTTTCTCTCCATTTTCCCCTACCCACCACCCCAAAACAGCAATCCCACTGAATATCCACTACCCCAATCTGCTTTTTCCTATATCTTCCCTTATTCCCCTCCAATTTTTCAGTAGGGCATGGTGGATCTCTATGCCCCAGTGCCTGTATGTCTTATTTCCCAGTTACATGTAAAATAATAACAAAAATAATATATATTTAAACATTTGATTTTAAAACTTTGAATTCCAGATTTTTCCCTTCTTCCCTTGTCACCCACCCTTACTGGGAAGATAAGCAATTCAATATAGGTTGCACATGTGTAGCTATGCAAAACATTTTCATAGTGGATATATTGTGAAAGACTGACTATATTTCCCTCCATCTTTGATCCTGTCTCTTTTCAAAAGTGGGTGCTTCCAACTTCCCTCCCCCCCAGGCTTCCCTCTCTTCCATCATCTCCCCTCTCATCCCCTTCCCCCCTACTCCACTGTAGGGTGAGATACCCTATTTAGTGTGTATGTCATTCCCTCCCTAATCCAAATTCAATGAGAATAAGGTTGACCTCATTCCCTTTTGCCTTCCTGTTCTTCTCTTCCATTGTAACAGTTTTCCTTTGCCTCTTTTATATGAGATAATTTACCCCATTCTGTCTCTGCCCATTATGCCACAATAGAACTCTGCTACCAGAATTGGGAGCTTTGTCCCAAATGCTGGTGTTTTTTCAGCTGCTTGAGCTACTAGTTGGGTACCCTCTCTGAAGCCTCCACATGCTCTGCAAACTGTTCACATACCCCAGGACCTCCACCCTAGACCACAATCCAGATCCAAGTTGGTTAAAGCAAGAGTGATTATCCCTCAGACTGGTTGCTTCGTCCCCCCCACAGTCTGCAAGCCAGGAGCACTGTGCCTCCCTCAGCCACTTACCCCTCCAGGGGATAAAGGCTGTATCACACTCCTGAAATCCTGGTTCACAAAATCCACACTGCACTGACATCTCACTTTGTCCTTAGCATCTATGGGTTGATAATTCTGGAAGCCGCCACAGCTACTGGTAATCTGAAGTCCCTCCAGCCTGTGTCTGGTTGGGCCCTCCTGAGGCTAAAACCTTTAGCTCACATGGAGCTGGGCTCAGCTCCCAGCGTGCTGTGCTGGCCGCTTCATGCCAGCCTGCTGGGCTGTCTTCACTGGGAAGTTAGCTTCTCTCTGTTATTTTGTGGGTTCTGTAGCTCCAAAGTTTTTTTAGAGTAATTTTTTTTTCATGAATTGGAGGAGGTAGGAGCAGGAGTCACAGGGAAGTCCTGTTTCTACTCTGCCATCTTGACTCTGCCCTCTTTTGACTTACTCTTGTCCAATAGAGACTGAAAACCCAGAATTCTCTCAGAATTCCTTGGTTTTCAGAGCCTCAGTTGATTCCTAATCATTGGTAGACACAATCTTTCTAGGCTTCTTTCTTCCTAAATTCCTGATTTTTAGGCTCCAGCTATATCTTGATCTCTGGCAGCTTATAGGGCCCTTGATACCTGTTGTACCTGTATTACGCTGGGAGAACTGCTTGCTTTTCACAATCACACTTCACTATCTGAGCTATCCTATATGCCTACTGCATAGTCAGCATGACAAAAACATGTTAATCCTAAATAGAATCATGATATTTTTGTTTGGATCTTCCCAATTTTATGTTATGGTGTCAAATATGTATGTATAGAAATACTTTAAGAGTCTGTGATTTCATAAATGTTACAGTTCCCCATAAAGATATACATGGCAACTTCACTTTTCCTGAATACTTGTTTGGTGACTAGTTTTTTAGCGATGAGCTTTTTTGAATTTATCTGGGATGGCATTGAACAACAGACATACTAGTTCATTACCTGATGGAATAACAGTATGAAAACTTTTTCTTCAATATTTTTTGGGTCTCCTTTAGGAAATTGTTGACTTGTTTTTCATGATTTTTTGGCATCATTCTCATTTCTCTTCCCAATTTTTCCTCTACTTCTCTTACTTGATTTTCAAAATCCTTTTTGAGCTGTTCCATGGCCTGCAAACAATTCATATTTTTCTTGGAGGCTTTAGATGTAGGAGCTTTGACTTTGTTGTTTTCTTCTGGTTGTATATTTTGATCTTCTTCGTCACCCAAGTAAGATTCTATAGCCTGAGTTTTTTTGAGCTGTCTTCTCATTTTCCCAGTCAAATACCTGACTTTCTAATTTTTTTGTCATGGTAACACGTTGCTTCCAGTGGGGGAAAGGGCAGTGTACTGTCCCAAACTTCAGGGATTTTGTGCAGCTGTTTTCAGAGATACTTCTAGGAGGCCTGTTAAATTTTCAGTTCTTCCAAGATGGTATGATCAAAGGAGAGATATTTCCTCCTTTCCTGCCCTGTGATCTGGTCTGTGAGTGATCACATGCACCCTTTTCTGTCTTCGAACTGTGAGGAGGATTCCCTCTCCACTGTACCACAAGTTCCATCACACCAGTGCTCATCCCCACCCCAGGACCACCACTCAGGACTGTAACCCAGATCCAAGCAGGACAAAGCAAGAGGATACTGCTTCAGCACCAGCAAAGAGGCCCCTGCAATTGCCTTCTAATCAGTTAATCAATCCCCGCACTGACTGTGGGCAGGGAGCTCCAGAAGCAGCCATCTCTGCTACTGCTAGTAATGCTGCTGCCACAACTGCTGCCACCTCGGCTGCCCTGGGGCAGCTCTTTTCTCACCCAGGTCCCACAGAGTTTTCACCACTGACCTTCTATGATGTCTTTGATGTTTGTGGGCCAAAAAGTCTGGAAACCACTACAGCTGCCAGTTAATCAGTTAATCAGTTACCTGAGGCCTGCTCTGGCCCAGTCTATGTTGGAGCGGCCCATGCTGGACTGCACTACCCTCCCAACCCTGTGTGATAGACCTTTCTTGTCAACCTTTCAGGCTGTCTGAGACTTGTTTCACTCTGTCATTTTGTGGGTTCTGCAGCTCTAGGATTTGTTTAGAGACATTTTTTTTACAGATGTTTGGAGGGGTTTGGGGAAGAACTTAGTCAAGTCCCTGCTTTTACTTCACTATCTTGGCTCCACCTCTTTCCCCCAACAGTATGAAAACTTGCTGGCAAGCCTTATGCTCCATTAGAAAAAAAAAAGTCTCTTAAAGCTAACTACTAGTTTTCTTCTTTTATATCAGCAACACTCTCCAAATATTCTCCTCATATATAGAACAAAAATAAATAGGTAATGTGAAATGTCACAGTGGTTGTACCTCACACTACATGTACCATTCCATGACTGTAGTCTATCATCCTTTTTTTTTTTAAGCAATCGGGGTTAAGTAACTTGCTCAAGGTTACATGACCAGTTATTTCTGGGTGTGGTGCTGAGTATCTGAGCCTGGATTTGATCCAGGTCATCCCCACACTAAAGCTGGTGCTCTTACTTGCTGAGCCACCTGGCCGCCCCTACCTACCATCCCTTTTCTGAGGGTATAGAAAATATATCAGCATTGGAGCCATAGTTTTCAAGAATCTAACTTCACTTCTGTGTCCCAATATGCCATTGTGATGGAACATTAGTGATATGTTTCAAAATATAGAAAATGGATTTTAATTCTCTGCTATCAATTATAGACATTGTTATTTTCACAGAGAACATTAAATTCTAGCTCCTCTCTAGACATAGACATTCTTTTGTAAAACTGTGGCTTTATTTGAATTAGGGATGGATGGAGAGAGCAAAGGATATGGAAATAAGCAGAGGTATAGGCCATAAAACCAAAGTAAATGATGGGATATCTTTTTACCATATCCATTTTTCCTTTTGTTTTTGATGTGGGAAGCAGTGTAGCAAGTTTTAGTTTATGGACATAAAGAATGTACTGTTGGGAAAATTACAAAACATACTTTGGGAATAATTTTTGTTTAGATTCTGTAGTATTTTATAACTGCTATACAAAAACAAATCTGACAATCATTTGGATTATGCTCTCTAACTTTTCCAAACCACTTTATTTTTTAAGTGTGAGAAAACCCTGCCAGTCAGCTAACGTGCAGGAGGTTGGCAACTATGTGTACATTCCATAGAATGTGTGTGAAAAGCCAATTGGACAAACCTGGCATTCAAAAACCTTTCTTTTTTCCTAAAACTAGACCTGTGGATATTTTTCTTTGTCGCCAAAAGACATTCCTCAAGACAAATTTGCATGGGGTGGCTGGGTTGTGGGTGCTGGTGAGCAACATCTTTCCAACTAGGATTTAAAATTTATTTTTTAGAAGTTTACTTTTCTCCTCTTCCCTTCCATCCCTTTTTCTTTACATTTTCTCCCCACTTTCTCCTCCTCTCTCTTCCCCTTCAATTTCTTCCGTCATTTCCCTCTTTTAACTACATTCCTTTCTTTTTGTTCTACTTCTTCCCTCCCTCCCTTCCCTTCCTTTCTGTTTATTCTCCCCCTATCCTCATCCTTTCTGTTTCCTCTCCTTTCCTCTCCTTGTCTTGTCTCCTGTGTTCTCGTATCCTGTTCTGTTCTGTACTATCCTATCCTCTTTCCCCCTCTTATTATGCATCAAATAGACCATACCCTCACCTCAAGCCTTCTGCTTTTCTAATAAGGAATTATATTGTCTTTTGACAATCTTCTGGGTAGTCACCGTTGACAGAGGAAGAAAAAATCCTTGTAGGCAAATAATTTCCAAATGAGGCCCTCTGATTCTTACAGCTCATTTTCATTTCAATTTTGGCTTGGATTTATAAGGAAATAATTTGGCTCATTGATTTGGCTCTATTGCTTTGGATGAGATTTTATACAAAGTTTGAAGTATCTTGTGACACAGTATCACTGAAATCTTTGGTTGTATATAAACTTTTGAAGAACACAAGTTCAGCGTGGGGCAAGTTTTCATGTGAGTAGAAAAATAAAACTGTAATGTTCTTGCTTGTGTTACTGTTTCTTTCGGTGGAAATCAGCTTTTCTTTTTATAATCCAAGAATAGAAATACACTTATGCCTTAAAATGTGCTTTGAATACAAAAATTCCAGAAAATATAATATCACAGAAATTTCTTGAACCTGTTTGACACCTTAAGAACCACACAAGCTGAATTGCCTCAATTCTGTTATATCAAAAAAAAAAACATTCTAAATTGACTGAAATAAAATCAGTACTTGGCAGGCAAACCACTATAAAGGATTCACAATGATCAGCTTACCAGAACACATGACTTTTTTTTCCCCCCAAAGGTCCATCAAGAATGATGCATAGACCCTTTGTAAAACAGATTGTTGATTTTGTATATTTCTTCATTTCTCTATTCATATTCCAGACAAGGTCAGTTTGACTGCTTCCTAGCTCTGACCTGTTAGAAATCAACTATTTCACTTGTTAATTTCCCCCAGAAACTTAGGGAAGTGATATTATACAGAAGTTTATAGTCATTAGTACAAAGTGTTATGTGCAAAAATGATACTAAGATGATTAGTTTGAGAATAAATAGACCTCATTTCCAACACTGAAATTTTTTTTTATTTATGAATTAGTATTTTAGTAGCATTTGTTTCTCAGTAGACCCTAACTGAGAGGGCCAGATTTAGAAAAATGCATCAATTTGTTCCATATAAGTGATACTAGAAACAATTCAATAGAGTGAGGTAATGGTAAGAAGATCAAGTAATAGAGAGCCAACCAGCCAATCCACCAAAGCTTTAAGACTTAACACACTCATTGAAGGCCAGATCCCCAAAACTTCAAAAATTCCTGCTGAGTGAGATAATGGTATTTAAACATTATTTAATGGTGTTACTTAGAAAAATGTAGGAACATGACTGCATGACATTTATGTGTCTTAAAAAATATGACTGCTTACAAAATTCCTAACTATAGAGTTATAAATAACAGGTCACCTGAACATAGTATTATATTATTTACTTGGGTAATTTGAGCATATATTTTCTGTTCACTTGCAGTTACTTGGTCATCAAATCAACACCAGAAAGTTTGAAAAGAAGTACTGTATTCTTCTTCACCCTTAGGATAAAGCATATGCATATTGTAATCTTCATTTTATCTAAGAAATTATATAAAAATGTTTTCTTGATCTTTAGGTAATTCAGGCACATATGACAATACCCCCTTACTCCAAGGCAGGTTTCTTTAAAAAATATGATAGAGCCTTACAGCAGCTCCCCAGTTTGTACTGTCTCTCTCCTTTGAATTCATGCAGCATTCATTGTTAACTGATTTAACTAGAAAAACCATTGAATCTTTCTGTGTCCTAGTTTCCTCATCTGTAAAACAAGGGACAAGAATATCTATCCCACAGAGTTGTTGTGGGGATCAAAAGAGATAATATCTGTGAAGTGCTTTACAAAACAAACTCATATATATATATGTGTGTATGTATATACATACATGTAATGAGAATGGGAATTTGAAGATCTTCCCTGCTCCTTAATATACGTAGGGGAGAATTAAAAGATCTCCCCTGCTTTGAAAGTAAACTCTGCCCCCTAATAGGCTGAATGTAATGTCATGGAGCCTCTAGGTGGGAGGAGTTTGCTGAAGGGAAGCAGAACCCACAGAAAGCTGATCAGACCCAGAGAGATGGTGGGAGAGAGAGGAGGCTGAGGCAAGGAGAGAGAGAGGTTTGTGAGTAAATATTGATCTTGCATGGGTTTGTGGGAAGGCTGAAGAGTGCGGTGGCTCTCAGAATTATTATGGCTTCTGAATATCTTTGGTACTATGATGGAATTGGCTTTCTGGTTTTGGGATTTGGTTTTCGAGTGTCTAAATAAATGCTTCAGTTCTATCCTCTATCTGGAGAGTTTGGAATATTTTGCTATTTAATGTCATGCAATACTTATAGTCATGGTCTTTATTGTGATTGTGGGCACTACAAATACGGCATTGGCGTTACAATACATAATACACATATGCATACTCTAACAATTACTATTATCTCATTCTTATATTTTATTATTTTTAGTAATACCACTAGGTATTTTTATTGCTTTTAAAGACATGTATTTTATCTTCCCACTTAAATACATTTTGAGGTCAATGTCATGTCTCGTTATACCCCCACTGTCTAACAAAGTGCCATTAATATAACAGGTGTTCCAAACAAAGCCAATGCAATCAAGATTAGAAGGAAATAAGAAAACTGGTGAATAATTTTTACAAACAGAATCTCTGATATAGGCCTCCTTTCTGTAGCAGCAAGCACCCCAGCATCAGCAGGGTGGCTGCTCACACAGGTTCTTGGATCTGCTTTGATAAAGGAAGCAACTCAAAAGGGGTTAACAAGCTTACTTTAATCAGTCAGACATATATCATTTACCTTGGTCAGGGGTAAAAGGTCAGCACCCCGAACTTCAAAGTATACAGGCAGAATTATCAAGACATTAACAGATCAAGTAGACAGCTTTCCAAACTGTCCAACCATTACATCCATACCCAGTCAACATCTGCGTTTCCACATCTGGATTTTTCAAAGCCGGGGGGGCCCTGGACAACGGCTTCCCAGAATACAGATCAAATCACAGAACACTTCTCAAAGTGAGCCCTCAAAACAAAGCTACAAATCAGGGCTTATATAGCCTTCTCCTGGCTCAGAGAATGTAACAAACTTATTGACTCACTGGCCAATCAAGAAGTATCTACTGAAAAACAAGCCTCCCACCCCAGGCTTCAGGTGCACCTCAGCCTAGGGGCAGGGAAGATCTTCCAAATTTGCATTCCCATTACACTTTCTCAAATATGTAGAGAACTGAGTCAAGTTTTTGATAACATAAGTCCTTCCCCAATTGATAAGTGATCAAAAAATATGAACAGGCAGTTTATAGATGAAGAAATTAAAGCTTTCTCTAAACATATGAAAAAATGCTCTAAATTACTATTGATTAAAGATATGCAAATCAAAACAACTCTGAGGTACCACATGATACCCATCAGATTATTTAATGTGATAAAAGAGGAAAATGATAAATGTTGGAGAAGATGTGGGAAAATTGGCCCACTAATGCTTTGTTGGTTGAGTTGTGATCTGGTCCAACTATTCTGGAGAGTAATTTGGAATTATGCCCAAAAGGCTATAAAACTGTGCATACCCATCAATACCATTTCTAGGTATGTATCCCAAAGAGATAATAAAAATGGGAAAAGGACAAAAATATTTATAGCAACTCTTTCTGTGATTGCAAATAATTGGAGATTGAGGAAATGTACATCAGTTGGGGAATGGCTGAACAAGTTGTGGTATATAAATGTAATTGAATACTATTGTTCTATAAGAAATGATGAGCAGGTGGACTTCAGAATAACATGGAAAGACTTACATGAACTGATGCTAAGGGAAATGAGCATAACCAGGAGAATATTGTACACAGTAACAGTTACCTTATGTAATGGCTGACTTTGAGAGACTTAGCTCTTCTTAGCAATGCAAGGATCTAAGACAACTCCAAGAGGCTCATGATGAAAAATGCCGCCCACATCCAGAGAAAGAGATATGGAGTCTGAATGCAGATCAAAGCTTATTATTGATCTGTTTTTTTTTTGTTTTTCTTCTTCTTTCTCATGGTTTCTCCCATTGCTTCTAATTATTCATTACAATATCACTAATGTGAAAATATGTTTAATATAAATGTATACATAGAGCTTATATCAGGTTGCACGACATCTTGGAGACAGAGAGGAGAGAGAGGGGGAGAAAATTTAGAACTCAAAATCTTATGGAAATGAATGTTGAAAACTAAAAATAAATAAATAATACAACAGGTGCTCAAGAAATACTCTTTACTGATGAACAAAACACATAATTCCTAAATGTTATACCTATATCTATATATGTCTACACACACACACACATATATAATGCACTTATTGAAACAAAGTGGGAAGGCATATTTTCATTGATTTCTTGAAACATGTCCACAAATCTACTAATAGAAAGCCATTTTAACATTTTTCAGTAAGGCTCTTTTTTTTTTTTCTTCAGATAGGGTTCCTTTCTTCCCATTGTTGGACCCATTTATACTAAGTGAAGGAAAGACTGTATTAATTAAAAGTCTGTGCTTATTTATTTACCAATTTTTGTCCAGAACCTGATAATTGTGAAACACTTTTTTAGAAACTTGTAGATAAAAGATGCTTATGCAACCTTTGTCCTCAAGTAGCCTATAATCAGAAAATAATGAAAGGAATTAGATAATAAAGTATGAAATTAAGCACAGTGAAGTGGTGAAATATGCAATAAAATATCTTATATCCATTATATAACTGTATCTGAGTATTTCCTTTTAGTTATATGGAGCACACATTTGCAAGAGAGAGTGTATTAACTTAGCCTTATTTGTTGAAACAAACAAACAAACAAAAACAACAACCCACCATACCATGGTTAAAAAAAAAAAACACAATCACAAATCCTTTGCTGTGATCCTATTTTTTATTGAGTATTCAATATGTAAGAAATTATATTCTTCTCTTACATTTTTGATAGACTTTTGATAGGAAAACACCCTTTTTCTTTCCTAGTTCCATAGTTATGAAATTAATTTTATTTAATTATTACCCTTTTCCCACTGACATAAAGCTGCTATTTTCACATGTGATCAATTCCTTTACTTTTTTTTGGAAAGTCTTCTTAAAAATCCCCATTACACATTTTGATGCAAACCACAAATTCACATATAGGAGTTGCACACACTCAAAAAGTTTAATTCCATTCCCTCTATATATATGATTGGCAAATATAATACTCTTTAAAATACCACATAAGTCTGTTCTTTCTGACTACTTGGAATCTGGCACTTTTCCATTAATGCTATAAATTATCTAAGTGATATTTTATTCATATTTAAATTATACATTTATATACATTTAGAATTTATTTAAAATCAGAATTACCATATTTCTTAAAAATGTTCTTGGTTTTGAAAAATGAAAAGATTTCATTCAAAAATATGCACCCTCTTTCCTTCCTCTTTACTCTTTGATATAAGGCCAGGGGAAGAGAAGGAAAAGTACATTAAGAAACATAAGTGGCAAAAAAGAATCTATCAAAATTTCATTATAAATACTTATTTCCAATAAATTTAAATGATCTGTGCCAACAAATCAAATTCCTATAAAAGTGAGCATTCTGAATTAATTTTCATAAAACACTTAGATTTGTCTTTGCTTCTACTATATTTGAGGTGTTATAATTATTTGCTATAGTAGAAAAATTACACAAATTTGCTATCAAATAAAATCAAATGTATACTTTGTTTTTGTAACATAGTGTGCTCCAAAAATCTTAGTATATTTTCTAAGTCTTAATAGCTTCAGAAGTATAAATGCTATACACTTATAAAAATATTTGAAAGTCAAAATATATTTCTTTTACACTTACTTAGCATGAGAATTTTGAATAAATTTATAATTTTAACAAGATGTTACACCCGGTCTCTATGCATTTTATGTGAATCAATTTTTGGGTGATACTCTCTCAGACTAGTGAATTGGTAGAGGAGGTCTTCTTACTTCATTTGATCTTAATCACCTAGACTTTTCCTTGTAAGGCCACATAAAAATTGTCATGGATGCATTAAAATCTCATTCTTTGAATGATCTTAAGCCCAAGATAACAAAATAAATCCTTCCAATCACTTTATTTTTTTTTAGATTTTTTTTTAACTTTTTGGAGGGCAATTGGGGTTGTGACTTGCCCAAGGTCACATGGCTATTTTTTGTGTTAAGTGTCTGAGGCCGGATCCAAAGCCAGGTCCTCCTGACTCCAGGGTCAGTGCTCTACTCACTGCACTACGTAGCTGCCCCTTCCAATCACTTTCAAAAAATTTAAAAGTTTAAAAATCAACTGGCATGTTATAAAGCACAAGATGGTTGTTATGTTGAATTTTGGAAATATTAATATTTAAAATTAAATTATTAGTCTTTAAATGTCATTTTTGTGAGTTTATATAATTTATACTTCTGAAGTTATTAATATTGAAAATTATACTAAGGCTTTCAGGAGACCCAATACGATTAAATGTCAAGAGCAGATGAGTTCTCCATGTGTTCTATGGAGAACATGCATTAAAATGACTAAAAAAAATGAATGGAGTTTTCAGCACTACTACCCAACCTAGCTAGAACATACTTTGTCCTTCACCAGTTTAATTTTCCATGAAGCAGTAAAAGGTTTTTGTTTTAAATGATGTAATTCACATGGGGAGATGGTTGCACACAGTACTTTGCTTTTAGCAGATCTTGCTATAAGATCATGACTCTACCAAAGACTTATGGAGATTTTGTGCCATATGCTTATCCATAAAAGTGAGGGAACAACTTTGTTATTTGGAATCCAATTTGGAGTCCTTTGGGCCTATTTTTGGTACATAATTTTTTCTTTTTCAGATTTCTAACAAATACTTGAATGGAAAGTATATGATAATAATAGCTAATATTTAAATAGAATGCCAAGGCTTGCAAAACACTATACAAATGTTAGCTGATTTTATCCTCCAACATTTCCATAAGGTCAATACTACAGTTATCACTATCTTCAAATTTCAGACAAAGAAACTCACTTTCAGAGAAGGTGATTCTCCTAAAATGATAAATGTTAGACTTGTATGAGAACCCAATTTTCCTTACTCAAAGTCTAGCGTTCATTATGAAATAACAGACAGTATTTAAAGCTTATTAGTTTTATTACAAAGACAGTTGTTTTAGAAAGCATCTAAAATATTGCTTAATTATGGCTAACAAAGAATTATGGCATTTTGAAAACTAACTTTCTCAAGGGCATTGGGGAAAACCCTACTTTTTTCCATGTGCAATGAGGCTAAATCTAAGACAGTAGCCCATGGTACATCTTCTGGTTAGTTCCACAGAAGCTGATTGCAGCAGTTGACATGATTCCTCTGATACAATGAATAGATAGGCTTCTCTAGGTTATCAGGTAGAACTTCAAGTCTCAGAGAGGCCACATGAATTCCCAATATCAGGGTAGGGATTAGGTATGGATCCATAGTTAGATGAAATTCTTCACTCATTTTATTAAAGGGTAGTGGCTATCAAAGGACCAACCCTGGTTATTTATAATTATACACTCCCAGGGGCAGAGGCAGAAATTTTCCATTTGTTCAACTGATCTTTGACTCTAAGTGGGCACAATATGGTAATGATCATATTTCTACTGTGTTTATGCTTATGGGAAACATGGGTTTTGGTAAAAACTGATATATATATATATATATATATATATATAAGCTGATATATATATAATATATATATATATATATATTTAAAAATTGCTATAAACCTGTTAGATTAAACTTTTTACCTTTTTGATATCTTCTACTAAATATCGTTAACATTGTTTTATAATAATATTAAAATAACTCCTTTCCAGTTGTCAAGTGGAAAACATACTAGAGTTAGAATCAGAAGGTTTTTTTCCTTCAAATTTTAGAACTTACCCTTTCTAGCTGCATAACTATGGGCAAGTCATGGAAACTACCCGACTCAGTTTTTATCAGTAAAAAGAGGAACAATAATGGCATGACTTACTTATGAATGTTGCTTTGATGAAAATTTGATGAAAATCTCCAGTGTTATATAATTGTGTTTTTTGTTAGCACCTCATTTTTTTTTTTATAGAGTTGAAATGGAAATGGTCTAGGGACAAACAACTATCCTTTTATTATTGTTTAATGTTCTGTGAGCTACTGAATGGAAGGAAAACATTTCTGCTTTCTGTAACTGAGTAAGATTAATGGGATATATGCCCACTCCCTGCAGACTCAATGAAAGCATCTTCGGGAAAACAACAACAAAAAAAAGACAGGAAGATGGGTGTGATATGTACTCTGTCTTTATCTGCCATATTATTTTTTCCTTTTGCTAGGTATTCATTAATTTTATTCTCCTTTTCAGGGAGAAAATTTTTGCAATTATTGCAATTATTTTCGAGGTTCTGGACCTGTTATTTCACCAGGGTAGGGGAGTCTCTCTACCATTGCAGATCTGAAACAATTGTGCAATTTACAGGCTTAATAGCCTGCACCACTGAAAGGTTAAATGATTTATCCATGGTATAGAACCAGTATATGTCAGAGGCAGGAACCAGTTCTTCCTTCCTCACTTTGATTTTTTGTGTAGCATGCCCCCCCCCCTTCTCTCTCTTTCTTTCTGTCTCTGTCTCTCTCACACCCACCCACCCACCCACACACACACACACATATATATATACATATACAATGTGTGTATATATAAATATATGCATATAAATTTGAAATGTGCATATATATATATGCATATACATATAGTGAGTATGTTGCATTTAAATTTAGGTTTCTAAAGGCTCTAAAAAGTAAATGTAGCATCACCAACAAACAGCAAGAACAAATTGCTCTCTGATAGAATCTTTCATTTAAGTACTTATACTACTATAAACATATACATTTAATAAAATGTTTATATTCATATAAAGAGCTTAGTCATGTTAATTATGCAAGATAGAAATATAATTCTTAAATAAATGAATTTCAATAAATATTTAATAAGGCGGGTATACTGTTGTGATAGATTAGATAATTAAATAAGAGATTCATTTTACCCTTTCAGTGTAAAATATTTAGAGTAGGAGAAATGATGTGAGTCCAAGTACTGAATGATGAGAACCAACTCATTTCTTATTTAGTCAGCTGTGAAAAGCATAAAGCTAATTGGTAGGCAAAATCCTAATGTACCAGCGTCCAATTACAGTGTCTGCAAATCATTGATGGAATAAAAGTTAATGAGATATTTTATACTATGTTGCAAATTTATGATACTGGTTAATTTTAAAGTATAGAGTTGATAAATTTGAGTTTAATGCCCCCATAAAAATGACTGCCATATGTCAGATGTCTTATTAAAAGAAGGTTTCTTAATAGGTGTTGTGTACTCTTTTACATAGTCAAGTGATATTTATTTGTCCTCTGCTGGAGTGTTTTCTTTTTTTTTTAACATAGGTATTAGTCATGGTTCATATATGGATCTAGAAATTTGTAAGCTACATTGCAATCACCTCCAAATCACAGCAAATGAATGGAAGAATAACTGAAAATCAAAAGCTATTCAAATCTGATTGGATATATACCAAGGCTAACAAAAGGATTGCAACCACAAGCCCATCTCATTATACTCAGGGGTGAATGGTTTTGGAACAGATCCATCTCACTTGCTGAAATGTGAGTTCTTAACAACTGAAAGTGATACTCATTTTACATCAGATAGTCTCTGATGTAAATTTCATTGTAAAATTCAATTTCATTGAATTGAGGCTAGCCTGGCAAGGGTATCAAGACTCTTAGAATTTCATTCAGTGCAAAAAAAAATGGAATGATTATAGAAAAAATATTTGTTATCTGAAACATAATGAAGTGGATACAAAAATGAGAGCAAAGGTATATATAAAGCATATGTGTAGAAAATGTCATCTGATTAGATGTTTGACAATAAATGTTATCTATTTTATCTATCTGAATTTGCTGGTAAATAAACACAGAAGTCCATGTTGTATTCATTTTGTTTCTCCAATTATAATGCAATATAAAAATTCTACTAGGTACTATGCAGATCTATAGTTAACAAAGAAATAATTGTAGGAGAGGTGGAGACAGATATCAGAAGACTGGGTATTAGATTTATTATATGCATTTGGAGCTTATTAGCAAAGAGAATTGAAAAACTAGTGTTAATACTAGAAAGCTCCCTAACTACTAATAGTACACTGCTTCTCCCCTCACATAGCTCTTTTTACTAACTTTAAAAAGAAGAGGAACTCAAATTAGAAGAGTCAAATTTAGAGCAAATAACATGAGAAATGAAAATAAATGGAAATTAATTTGAGGAAGTAAGATCTGAGAGATTTATTGTACCACATAGGTTTCAAATTCCCATGCAACTTCAAATAAATGTTGAACTGGTACTTCTTCATGCAGTGGGGCGATATTTATTCAGTTTATTAGAGACCAGTTTTGTTTGTCCATTTCCTATTGCAATTGGAGAAATTATTTCTAATATGGTATTCTATATACTGAAGATTTTTCTAAGATTCTCTGCTAGATGGTAAGTTACCTATTTAAGAAGGAATACTAGCTATTTTATGCCATTACAGCATATTCATAGATTTGTGGAAGTTTGACTGTGGAAAAGACTTTAGAGATTCTTTAAACTACAGACCAGTAAGCTTGACTTCTCTTTTTGACACAATTCTGGACATTATTAATAATGGTATTATGGCAGAATAGAGAGCTGACCTCAAAGCTCCCAGGACCTGTGTCCAAGTTTTGCCTTTGACACATATTCTGACACACATGTGACTCTGCAAAGGTAGTTTCCTAGAATCTTAGGAAATTCTTCAATATTATAAGTTGCAATATGGATACTGATTAGCATTGGTAAAGAGAGTTTCCTCACAAAAAATTCCTTACATCAATAAAATCATAGGTCAAGACTCTCTCCTCTCTCCAAGAAGAAGAATATATATTAAAGTTTCTTCTTTTTATGTCAGAGTGATGCAAAATTCCTTGAAAGATATAATACAGGAAATAATTTTGCTTGATAACCCTTTGATTGTTAATATCAAAGTGAGGCACAATACAAAAAATTCTTCCTTGTCAAATGTATTTGATATCATGAAAGTCTGAATTAAAGAGGGATTTACTATATAAGTGGTAAGATTCTCCAGATACTTCTGCTTGCAGATTACATTGTGCTAATTTCCCCATGTCCTGGTACATTGCAGATCCTCCTAAATGAGATCCATGACCACTAAAAAGAGAGTTCTAGCCAACTATCCACAGTGTAAAGATCAAGTGCATAAATGATTCCTAATGTTCAAACTATGATATGAAATTGGATCAAACATGAGTACACCACAGACACACGTGCATGTACATATAAAATCTCTCTCTATCTATATTACTTGCATCTTTACCCATATCATCTGTATCGCTACATCTATCTATCTGTCTGTCTATATCTCTGTCTGCCTGTCTCCCATATTTTAAAAAATCATTGCTAGTCTAGTCTTTGGACGACAAAGTCTCCTTATGGACTTGTCCTCTAGGACTTTATTTTTTTTTTTTTTAGCAAAGTAAGACTTCTAGTGCTTGTGCTCTGCTTACATAGCCTGTGAAATTTCAGGGTCACCTCTACACAATGATGAAGCAAATAAGGAATGTTAGCAAAGGAGAAAAGCAAAAAGGAAGGAATGCTGTTTTGTCAAAGGACTCAATATAGTTCATTAGGTCTGAAATGATAGCATAGTCAGACTCAAAGAATAGCTAGTAGTTCAATATTAACATGGTCTTTAGTGGAATATTCCAGTGATGTGCCATTGACTTGTCTGTGTTCTACTTCGTATTGTTACCAATGCCTTGGATGAAGTTAATGTTCACTTAAACTTCAGATACCCTTATTTAGCTAGTTAATAGACTAGAAGACAGATTTAAGATGTTAAAATATTTTATTTTGCCATAACACTGAGCAGAGATAAATATAAAGTCTTTCACTTGGGTACTCAGTGAAAGGTCACTGATATATTGAATAAATTCCATATACATATCAAGAACTGGAACTGAGTCTTCTGACTCCAAATAGATTAGCACATCTAATATGTCATCTTGTCTTTAATTAAAATCCAACATAAGTGATTCCAATAAGTAAAGAAAAAGAGTACTTTTCTAAACTTACTAAGCTGAAACAATTTTTTTCCTCCATAAATCATGTCCTGGGTAACTAAAAGAAATTACAGATGTGATTGTTTAAGATCAGTGATCTTAAAGATAATGGAAAAATGGAAGAGATTTCACTGGCATGAAGATGGAAGAATACCCCCACTTTCATAAAAATAAAAGAAAGTGAATTAATCAACACTAATTAGGAGCAAAAGATACAATTTATACCTTAAGAGATGGAAAAACTTCCTAATATTTTGAACTACTGTCAAATGGAATGGATTTGTCATTCCTTGTCAAAGGGAATACTCAAATAGAAACTATAGAAGAATCTATTGGGGAACATTGTAAACATTCTTGAATCATTTACCTAAATGCCATTTTAACATCCTTATATATCATATGAAATACTAAGTGTATCTCTAAACATGGTATTTCCACTTTCATCAGTTTTGAGAATATGTCATAATAGAAATGGTGGCAAATCTATTCCATTTCCCACCTCTTTATTGTCATCTTTATAGTTTCATTAATGTTTTTGGGATGATCCAGTTTAGTTACATCTCATGCTGCACTTTCTGCTGGCTCATTTTGCCTTCTACTTTTTAATTTTATATTTTGTGAGATAATGCTGATAACTGTCTCCTATCACCCTCTTTCAAAACTTTTTTTTAAGAAAACAGTATTCAAGGCAGTGTGGTATGATGAAAAGATCACGGTATTTGGAGTCAGTGGACCTGGGTTGATATTATTACCCATATAACCTTGGCTAAGTCACTTCACTACCATGGATGTCAGATTCCTTATTCATAAATGAAAAGTTTAGATTATATTTTCTCTTAGGTTTTCCCCAAATCTAATTCTGTATTATACATTAAGTTGGTGATTTCCTTAAGCTTGTATATCTCTTCATTGCACTAACAAATCAAATGATTATTAATTAAGGGGGTTTTGAGACTCTTTTGAGCTCTTCCTTATGAGATCTGTTTTATATTGGTTAGACTTCTTTCATAAACAGGGCTTCCTCAAAAATATACTTAAAAATAAATTACATTTCAAGGTACAATAAAAGTGCAAAATGAATAATAAAACTTATAAGTAGTACATGATTTCCATGGTGGGAAAGATCATATGCAAAGGGAATCCTGGGAAAGGCTTCATTTATGGAGCAGAGAGGTTTGAATTCAGTCCTTGAAGGAAACTTAGAACTAAAGAGAAGAAAGGAGATAGAATACATTCCAGGCAGGGGAATACTGAACCAGTTGTGTGCCATAACAATTAAGGTAGCATTCTTTCCTATTTGATTTTTAAGTATATTTAATTTGGATGAATTCCTTTAGGGTAGGGGATAAGTACTAAATCCATAAAAATCTGCATTTCTTTATTTTACCCAGTGAAATAATATTCTTGGTGTTGCATGTGATGTTATTAAATTTTATTTTTTTGCCAAATAAATCTGGATATCATAGCCATTAGACTAAATGCATACTAATTTTATTCTCTTTTTAAAGGCCCTAAACAGTGAAAAATGAATTTTGATTCCATCCACAAGTTAATTGAAGAAACACAAATTTTTAAGCTGCAGCAATCTTCCCTGAGATCGCCTTGTGAAACAGCAGCACCTGCCTCACCACTGTGTGACCCCTGTACTTCTTACTTACCACCTCAAGGCCTGCATTCACAGGGTGCTCCCAACTTCTATGCTCACTCCTACAGCAGCAATGACTGGGATATCTGTGAAGAGCTTCGGGTTCGAGAACTTGAAGAGGTCAAGGCCAGAGCTGCTCAGATGGAAAAGACCATGCGCTGGTGGTCAGACTGCACTGCCAACTGGAGAGAGAAATGGAGCAAAGTACGAGTGGAAAGGAATAAAGCCAGGGAGGAAGGACGGCAGCTCAGAATAAAGCTAGAGATGGCAGTGAAGGAATTGAGTGCCCTCAAAAAAAAACAAAATTCACTAAATGAAAAAGAGACACCGGATGCTGAACTTATCTGGAAGGAGAAGCCTGGTTTTGTGGAAGGCTCCTATCCACAGGAAACTCAATTTCCAGTGGGTTCTGAGGAATATGGTACTCCTAGAATCAATTTGGGAAAAACACAGGTTTTTCTCAAAGAAGATATAAGGAAAAAGGTAAGAGGCAATTGTCATAGGATTATCTCATCTTCTAATGGTCATTTTTAAATTTTTTTCTTTTTAAAATAAGATTAAGGGGCAGCTAGGTGGCGCAGTGAGTAGAGTGCTGGCCCCAGGGTCAGGAGGACCTGAGCTCAGATCCAGCCTCAGACACTTAACACACACACACACACACACACACACACACACACACACCTAGCTGTGTCACCTTGGGCAAGTTACTTAACCCCAATTGCCCTCCAAAAAGCAAAAAAAAAAAGATTAAACCTAATTTTGTTGTATTAAAAAGCTATATAGATATTTTCCATTTAGCCCAATTAAAATAACATAATGGCATGACCTATAAAGCTTAAACAAGCAAAAAATACAAAATTTTCCCTAGTACTACATGATCCCCTTCTATTTTTATGCAGGGGCAATTGGGTGTAGAGTAGGGGGAAACTATATAAACAGTGTTCAGAAAAAGCCTGTGGAATGAGGCCAGAAGTATCTATAAGTTGTTTCATTAAGGGATCATTATGCATCACTTTCTTCTATCTCTGTTTAATCCTCTGTCTGAAAATATACTTCATCATCTAGAAAAATGTACAATGTCACTTGTAAACTTTAAGCTCTTCCTTGGGGTTTTAGGGAAGATAAAGGTAATAGGGATAAGATGGAAGGGGTAGCAAGTATGTGTGTGCATGTGAATCTAGTGAAATTAAGATCCGAATCATTACTGTTCATACTCAGCTTTTTGGGTCTACATTATAACATGCTATTCAATAATAGATAGTATTCTGCATAACATTGAGAATATGCTATAATGAATCACATTCTAGAGCAATAATAGAGGGCAGCTAGGTAGCAGAGTGATGAACCTAGAGTTAGGAAGACTCATTTTACTGAGTTTAAATCTGACCTTGGACATTAACTTTCTGTGTGACCTTGGACAAGTCACTTCACTATTTGCCTTATTTCTTCATCTGTAAAGTCAACTGGAAAAGGAAATGGAAAACTACTCCAGTATCTTCACCAAGAGAACTCCAAATGAGGTCACATGGAGTTGAACATGACTGAAATGACTGAACAACAGCAAGAGGGTAACATTGACAAGCTGAAATGTTCTTGAGAGAAGAGTAAAATGGTGAAGGGTTGTTAGTCCGTGTAACATAATGATGAGTTGGTACTGTGGTTGTTTAGCTTAGAGAAGAGAAGACTCTAGAATATGGAGGAAGACAGTAGTTTTAATGTATTTGACAAGATGTACACGGAAAACAGATTATTTTTCCTTTCCTTTTCTTTCTTTTTTTTTTTTGGTGGGGGGGGAAGGACAGAAGTAGAAGCAATGGGTAGAAATTGTAAAGGAACATATTTAAATTTGAAGTAAAGAAAAAAAGCTTCCAAACAATTAGCACTGCCCAAAAATAAAATGATTTTTCTGCCTATAGAGGTATGAACTATCCTCACTAGAGGTCTTAAAGCAATGATTACATGAACATGTTAGGTGGGTTGCATTCTTTTTTCACGTATGGTTTGGAGTACACTGCCCTGCCAGTTGTGATCTGTTAAATTATGAAATTATGTATTTTCTCATGACAATGAGATTCCATTAACCATGAGTTGTTTAATAGATACTGATAAATTAAACAAGTAGAGCCAAGTGTATGCTTATAGAATAAATGACGGCATTCTAATTCACGTAACATTTGTTAATTTGTTAATAAGACACATGAGAAACCATTTTATGTGGGAAGGCAGCAGAAAAGGAGAAGGGTATTGCCTCAAATCACTTACAATGTAAATAAAATATATTTAAATATGAATAAATTCAGGAAGTATGTAAGTCTGAAATTTCTTCAGGAATTAGGGGAAATGAATCACCATCAGATGTAAAAGAAGCCTCAAGCAGCTGTTCTGATTTAGAGAAGCTTCCTCTGCCAGCTCTGAGCATAATCAGAAGGCCCATGCCTAGATTGTCTCTGCCTACCATTTTGCTTAGTGCATTGCACATACCCCATTTGTTATTTGACAATTATTGCAAAGAGTGACAAGTACATATTTATTCATATGAATAAAATAGAGAATAAAATTAACTACTCCTTCTACAGACTATTTTTCAAAGGAGATGTAATGTATTGATCTATATTATCTTATAGTGTATATAGATATGTGAATTCAGATACTAACAAATTCCTTTTTCTCAGTTTGAATTCATGACAAATAAACATTCAAATATTACACATATAACTGGAATGTGGAGTATTTGCTGCTATTGACACATAAGATGAATAAGTTTTGTTCTTTCTAGTACTGAACTACACAATAATTTGGTGACTTTTATGTTTCCTTAAAGACATTGATATTCTCAACTCCCATGACGTTCACTGCTTCTCAATCATATATAGTGATGGTTATACCCTGATCTTCCCATTACTCATGAGTGTTTTACTTCTATTATCAAGAACTCTGAAATTTCCCTATCTGGTCATAATATTCTCTTACTTTATCTCTACCTGTTCCACTTATCTTCAAAACTTTCATCCTTGATATCATCACCAGTCTCTTAATTGTTCTGTGTTCCACTGGCCTATCACTCCTCTTCCTTTCTCCCTTAGAAATGTGACCATATAGATATCCCTATCCCCAGTGTTGTAGGGTGCTTTCTAAAAATGTAACTGTGAAATGCCAAATACATGGCCCTGCCATAAGGCCAAACCAGATTAAAATGTAATTGTGAAATATTTCACAAAATAAAAAAGCACAAAATATGTGGTTTTTTGTTGTTGTTGTTGTATGTACCCACAGGAATCCTTATGTGTGGTTTAGTGGTTTTCATTTCTGTTCAATTTTGACACCACTGGTATGTCACCATTGAATTAAGGATTTATATAGTGAAGTGATTTTCCATGCTTGGAATTCCTCAGAGCTATGGGGAAGTCCTAACACAAGTTCCAACAAAACAAAACAAAGAACAACTTTGTACACTGAGAAGATAATAGTGTTATTTTGAATAGTCTTAGTTAGGAAAATGTGCCTTAATTATTTTTTCCACATCTCTTGAGTTAATTGTAAAATCAGGCATTAAGTAATCTAATAAATTAATTTTGCTTTGGCTTAGTATGTGTCTTTATATTTTTCTCTCTAGGAAATAGAAATGGGTGCCAACCCAATAAGAATCAACCAGGATATGGATTCACAAGACCCTGATTTCTTCAGAAAAGGTCTTTCTGGCAACTGTGTGACAAAGTCTGCACTGAGGCTAGATAATGTAGCACAACCTTTGGAGAAGGAATTAGTCCAGATTTCGACTCTGAAGTTTCACTTGGATGAGTCTCAGAAAATTCTGTGGAAGGAAAGAGAGTAAGTTCAAATCATAGTGTCCTTTGAATAAATCATAACTTTAAACCACTGAATAGAGTTAATTTAGATAAATGTTGTAAGAGAAGATGCTTTCACCACTACCTTTATAATGTAGTGGAAAGACAGCTGGACTTGAAGCCAAAAAGACCTGGCTCTGACACTTACTAACTGTGTGGCCATGGGTAAGTCATTTTGCTTCTCTGAGGCCAAGTTTCCAATCTGTAAAATGAGAATAATAATGGCTATAATACCTTTATCACAGAATTTTTGTGAAAATCGAAATAAGATTCAATATTCTGAGGTTTTTTTTTTTACACTGTTTGCTTATCTTCCCAGCCAAATACTTGACTTTCCAACTCTTAGTCAATTTAGGACTCTGCTTCCAGTAGGGGTGGGAGTGAGGGAGGGTGTACTGTCCCAGGTTTCAGGGGTTTTGTGTCAGCCACTAGATCCCCCACCATCTGTGGGGCCAGAGCTCCAGAGGTAACCTCTGCTGCTGCTGCTACCACTGATGCCATTGCCACCTCCACCACCCTGCTGGACCACGCTCCTCTTTCACCTAAGTCCCATAGAGTTTTCCCACTGACCTTCTATGCTGTCTTTGGATTTTGTGTGTTGAGAAGACTCGATTTTTGTGAAAATCAAATCAGTTAATGATTATAAAGCTCTTTAAAGTGATATATAAATATTAGTAATTATAATTACAATCTTCCAGGATTTGTCAAATATAATTGATTAGTATTTATTTAAAAAAATATCATGAGTAAATCAGGTTTTGTGCCTTCTTTTCTAAGCTGGGATCAAGCATCTGCTTTTTTGGAGAGGAGAAATAATATTGAGATATTTGCCTTCATTCTGTATAGTATATGAAGTCTATCTGGTGCTTTTTTTGGTAAATCTCACAATATTCCTAGAAATTTAAGTTGGTGAACACAAAGAATGATTAAATGTAATTACAGAGAAACTCACAACTCTGGTCCCAAGTAGATATGAAGTACTAATTGTAAAGTCAAGCATGAGCAGCTTTCCAGAGGACTGCTGCTGTGAACAGCTTTCAAGTTTTTGGTTACATAATATAGCTCACTCTCATTTATTCAATAACAAATCAGAGCAAAACATTCACAGAAAATCAAGGTACAGCATTCACAATGTTACAACTCAACAGCTTATCACTAAAATGGCGACATAGTTTTCACCAAAGTGGTCATATAGTTTTCAGTAAAGTACATTCATTTACTCAATCACAAAATCCTTAATTCAAGTCAAAGTTCTCCATCCCTAGGTCACAGTAAATCATAATCTTCTCAGTCAGTACACAGTATCCAAGTAAAGTCTTCTTTCAGCTTGACTCAAGGCTGGCTCTCAGCTTCCATGGTTCCTCTTCCATGGTCCCAGCTCCAACTGTCACCTGGGTTCAAAGGCAGGGAGCTCCCAGTTCCTTGTCCAGTTCTTTGTCCAGTTCCCATTCCATATTGAAGTTCACAGTGTCCAGTCCACCTCAAGTCTTTCACAGTTCCTGTTTCTGGGAAGACAAAGCTTGACAGAGCCACAATATTATTTATGCACATCACCAGAACCATCATCAATTCACTATCTGCCTGTGAAATCAACTCAGACCCACAAACAAGGTCCGATAGGTCAGCACAAATCATCAGTAAAGTCCTAGGACCTCTAAAACCCTCCTCCAGGACTTCTGTAAACATACAACCAGAAAATCCTCTTTCAGGGATTCCAGTAATGTCCCAGGGCTCCTGTACAAAGTATTACAAACAAACATCAACACAGACAGAGCAGACAAACAGAGTGCTGGAATACCACAAGTTTTCTCCTTCTTGACTCTGCCACCACAGAAGTCCTCTTCTCAGTTCTGCTGTCTCCAGCCTGGGCCTCTCCTTATATATGGTCATTAGCCTCTCCCCTTCCTGTTGAATGAGTTTATTAGTTCTAGGATTCACAACTTGTGGGGTTCACATGTTCTGTTTCTTAACAGACTTGATACTAATCTCAAAAGGAACTTGAACTGAAACAAGGTGTTAATTCAATAGCTGAAGCAAGGTGTGAACTACTTCTGTGCTTGCCATTACACTAATGAAATGACACTTTTTAAAACTGTATCTGTGATTTTAATCACATAAGGAACTCTTTGAGGAAGCTCTTACCAATTGGTACATTTATTTTTTAGAAGACTGTGAAGACCTGGGCACCAAGAGGCAAAATGACTTGTCTAAGGTCCCACAACCATTATGTGTCTGGTCTGCTTGACTTTGAGGCCAGTTTTCTAATGACTATGCTAGTTTTCTCACTAAAAATATGCCATGGCTGAGGTTAACTAGATAATAATGACTAATATTTATATAAGACTTTAAAGTTTGGAATATATGATCTCATTTTGTTGTGAAGAGAATAAGAGTGAGACTGAGATCTGGGTCTTAGATAAATTTAGATGTGGATTTATTGAGCAAGTGAGTGACTGCCTGGCATATACACTCAAATCAGACAGCCCTTAATTGAGATACAGGCAATGCTTAGAAAGGCAAAACCATAAAAACCACAATTGGGGAGGTGAGCTAGCATAAGCAATGACACACAGAAGCCAAGAACAGCCATTGATTGGCTCAGGGCTCAGCTCAGGGCTAATTTGGAAATCATGGCACAATGTGTGACAGGGATCCCTCCTAGAACAGGGTGGAGGGTACAGAGTGGAGGGCACAGGGGGAGTGGTGTTCCTAGAACAGGCTGGGGTCATGAAACAGGCCAGGGTCATGTTCAGGGTGAAGGGTGCAGGGGACCCTGCTTGGTCAGCCTTCTGGGTGGAGGGTCTTGCTGGGTCATCATCCCAGAACAGGGTGATCTCTTGCATGGGATAGATTTGCCCCATGATCTCTATACAGGTTTGAACCATAGTCCTTATACAAAATGGTACTTCAAGGCTTACTGATTTAGGGAAGTACTAATTTAAGGGAAAGATAAGGGAGCAGGGGATTAGGCCTTTAATCGGTTACAAGCAGTTACAGGCTTTAGGATAAAGACAAAGACAAATAAAAGGGGCTTAATGGTGGGCTCTAAATCAGGTGGCATGTTACTTGGGTTCCCTTACAACATTTTGACCCATCCTCACCAACGACTTGTCAGGTGGGTACTTTTACCACTCCCATTTTACAGATAAGGCAACTGGTACAGACAGAGATAAAGCACTTTAGCCACCTCAGGATCTGAGGGCAAATGTTCTGGATTCCAAGCCAAGTGCTCTACCTGCTCTCTCACTTAGTTGTCTCTAGAAACACCAAAATAAATCTTATGAGAAAGATTTTTTTCTATGTGTATTGTGATGGCTGATTTGATATACACTCCAGAGTTAATATTAAAGTAACATCTTCATTTAGCATTCATCAATAATTAAATGAGAACCATTAACCTGATTTATTAAGAAAAAAAATCTATACCTTCAAATGCTGATAAGCTTAGAAAGAATTTTCAAAATTTATTTTGATTTCTATTTGTAAATTGAGACTTTTTATGCCATAAATATCCTAAGATGTGTCTGTCTGTGACTATGAATTAATTCAGATATTCCCAGATTTGGAAAATAAAAAAGGAGAGGAATACTCAAGGTTAGAATCAAGTTAAAATATTAGCAAAAAATGGTTTTTAATTTGCTTCAGCCTTTCAATGTGTCCTTTTTTTTTGCAAGGAATGGAAGTCAAGCTCAATGAACTAAATATTACAGTAATAAAAATTTTCCTTTTAAAAAACTGGAACATTTTTCTTTCTGGAAGCCTGCGGTACCTTTTATGATCTCAGTGATCTTTCAAAGATAAAGGAAAAAGGCAATTCAACAATCTCTTTTATTAGCTCTTTCAGTCTCACAAGATACAGTTCATCCAACCATAGACATAGAACTTGAAGAAACCTCAGAGGTCATCTGGACCTTCTTCCCTCTACTTATTCCATTTTACAGATGATGACACTGCGGTCCAGGCAATTTAAATGACTTGTCTAAGGTTATACAATGTCGGAAACAAACCTTCTAATATCAGGGCCAACACATTTACCTCTTTACTACACTTGGATTCATTAAACTGGATGTCATGAGAGACAATCAAGTGCCTTCTTATTATTTCCTCCACTTAATTTCATTTTCAACTTTGACCATTGTTATATCCTTCCTAGAGCAAATTTCATTCTCCTTGGGAGAGAGAAAACAAAATAAATAAGTGAGTGGCGCTTTCCCTTCTTAAAACCTTCTCTTGCCTCCATAGCTTAGATTGCAGTGCTTCTGACACTGTTTAAACACGAGATGTAGAATCACGCTCCTCTGTGTTTTCATCATTTTACATGCTGTTGTTAATATTTTTGTACATGTCTTTTAAAATAAAAATTATTCAATGAGTCTTCAATCACATCAATCTCTTTAAGCAATTTTTTTTCTTCCTAATTTAAATAATTTCAAAAAATAATGATTTCATTCTTGTAAACTCTCATCCTTCTTGGGTCAGTCTTCCCAGTAGAATATTAGACCATTATATTCTAGCTACTCTTTCTTTGAACTTTTTGAAACTTGGACTTTCATGTCACTGCATGTCAAACTGTGAACCTCTCCTCTATCAATCACACCAGGAATCTATTAAAAATCAATAAATATGGGGCAGCTAGGTAGCAAAGTGAGTAAGAGCACCGGCCCCAGTGTCGGGATGACCTGGGGATTGAATCCGGGCTCAAATACTTAGCACCACACCCAGAAATAACTGGCCGTGTAACCTTGAGAAAGTTACTTAACCCCAATTGCTTTAAAAAAAAACAATAAGCATTTATTAAGTAGTTACTATGTGCTAGGCACTGTGAATATCAAGGCAAAAATGAAATAGGCCCTGCCATCCACGAGCTAACATTCCATACAGTGAAATAACACCAACTTACATGTTGCTGTTGTTGAGTCATTTCAGTCATGTCTGACTCTCTGTGCCTCTATTTGGGTGAGGAAAATGAAGTCAACAGGGTTCAGTGCTGTGCCCAGAGTCATAGAGCTATTAAGTGTCTGAGGCAAGATTTCAACTCTGACCCTTCTAACTCCAGGGCTGGCGCTCTTCCTGCCATGATGCCTAGTTGCTGAAGGATATGAAAAATGTAGAACGCAATTTGGGGGAGAAATACGAGCCGTCGATGAGATTATAAAAGGCCTCATACAGAAAGTCATATCCAAGCTCAACTTTGAATGAATCTTGGAATTTTGTGAGGTAAAGATGAAGGGGCATAAATTCTAAGAATGGAGGCTAGCTTGGATCAAATATGGACACAGGAGAAGGAAATTCATGTAGCATGAGGAACAGCACAAAGTCCCACTTGGTTAGACTACAAAATGGGTGGAGAGCAATATATAATAATCCTAAGAACATAGGATGGAACCTGGTTGGGAAGGACTGAAATGTCAAAAAGAAAGATTGATATTTGACTTAGAAGTAATAGATGGCTACTGAAATATATTGAGTAGGGAAATTATCTGATCAGATCTATGCTTTTAATATAACTTGCTAACTATGTAGAGGTTGATTTAGAGTACTGAAAAACTGTAGGTGGGTAGACCCAAGTAGAAGTATTTTCCAATGGTTAAGGTGACAGGTGATAAGGGGTTGAACTAGGGTGGTGGCCACATAAATAGATAAAAATAATGTAAGAAATATTGTGAACATGGAATAAATAAGACTTGACACTTAATTGGATATGTGGGATAAATCAGAATGAGGAACCAAAGATAACACAGAAGTTGTGACTAGGAGGAAAGTGGTATCCTTGACAACAATGGGAATGTTTTGAAAAGAAGTATATTTTAGGGAGAAAGGAATTTTTTTAGGCATTTGAAGTTTGAGATGTCTATTTGATATACACAACTGGCTGTTATATAGCCAATAATATAATGTCATCACTCCAGGTTAGTAGTAGCATTGAAGACATTTATAGGAGGAAGTTTCTAGTGCTCTTTCCTAGATTTAACCTATTTCTCTTCTGAAGAATCTGTTCTAAGTATATATTTAATCTTCTCCAAAAGCATTAGCTTCTCTCAGAACAAAAATAACTCCTACAGAAAGTAAAATTCTCTCCTCCAGAGTAAAACTAAGTGCAATACAGGTAGAAGAAAGAAGAAGAAATAGGCTGTGATTCAGAAGTTGTTTCTCCTTATTCTATTTAGGAAGTTGTCCTATGGGTATTGTGACTCAAGGTTTGTGTGCCTATGAATCAACATTAAGCAGCAATCCACAAGAGACAATTGCACATTCTTTTTTCTTTCCATCACAAGGGAATGTTTCCCAAGGATAGTTTGTGTTAGGCCTATAAATCTTCCTAATCTTTTAAATTCCCAATCCTGAAACCTTAGTAAGTGGGTGGATTGTATTGAGCAACCCTGAATAAAATTTTTGTTTCTCTCAGCTTGGGGGAGCATTCCCTTTTAATTTTCCACAGACATCTGTTGTCTTGACCAGTATAGCCTAGTCAAAAGAGCCCAGAAGTAGAACTCAGGAAACTAATCCCAAATCTGACATGGATTAAAGTCTTGGAAAGTTTACAGAAACTCCTTCCTTACTCCCCCCATGAAATGGGGATTTTAAAAAATATTGCTAGTAGAATGTCACCATTTATAAGCTACTACCAAGAACCCTTTTTATAGAGACATACATACTGATGAATTCCTGACCAGCTGCTATAAGACCACCCAGGTAGAGAAACTGGAAAAGTGATGGGGAATGGGAGGATATAGGTCCTTTCACATATTGATCTGTCTGCTTCCAAATCCTTCTAAGAAGCACAGATAGGAAGGTATCTATACATTCATTTGATGGATTGATTGATTGATTTAGGGGGGTTACCCATCTTCATATTTGAAGCAAATATTTGGTGTAGCTTTTTTTTTTCTTTTTGGAGGGTAATTGGGGTTAAGTAACTTGCCCAAGGTCACACAGCTAGTTGTGTGTGTGTGTGTGTGTGTGTGTGTGTGTGTGTGTGTGTGTTAAGTGTCTGAGGAGGATCCAAACTCAGGTTCTTCTGACTCTGGGGCTGAGGCTCTACTCACTGTGCCTCCTAGCCACCCCTGAAGTAGCGATTTTTTAAAGTGTAATTATTCCTATATCTAATTATGACCTTTGCCTATATCTGTTCCAAAATACTTATTTTCTCTCACACATAATGTTTATTTCTACCGTATTATTTAGAGCTCAACTCTTCTTTCCCATCTCTCTTATCCACAGGCAAAAGCAAAACCATTCCAGTTACACCTTAATTACATTAATTTTTTTATTGTAATGGTAATAGAAATTTGAAGATCTTTCCTGCTTTGAAGATCTTCCCTGCCCCCTAGTAGGCTGAATGTAATCACTTGGAGCCTGTGGTGGAGGAGCTTGCTGAAGGGTGGAGCAGAGTCCACAGGAAGCTGGGAGTCAGAGCAGTTAGAGCTAGAGGGAGGAGAGGACCCACCCAAGGAGATAACTAGGCTTTGAGTATTTGTGGGAAGGCTAAAGGATAGTGTGGCTTCCTGCCGTGTTATGGTGTATTAACTTCTTTGTTATTATGATGGATTTGACTTTCTGCTGTTGGGATTTGGTTTTCTGGTATCTGAATAAATGTTTTGATTCTGTCATATATAGGGAGAGTCTGTTATATTTTGTGATTGAGAACATCATCACCATCAGGGCTGTGAATATTGTGTTGATACTACATTTATGTAAATGGAAAGGACACTGGTCAGGTAGTGAGAAGTTTTGAGTTCTAGCCCTGGCTCTACCATGAACTTGTTGCATGAACTTGGAAAATTCACTTTAATTCACTGAAAGTTTTCTCATATAAAGGAAGCTGTTTGGATTAGGTGAACCCAGAGATACCTCAAAAATTTAAACTAGATTGATCCTATGATCATTTTATTGTGTTATGTTTCAGTAAAAGCTGAATTTGTTTTTAGTGTTTTGTAATTTGAATATAATTTCATGTCCTAGTGATGAGGCGCAGCAAATAATGCTCGAAAGAAAACCATTGAGATTTCATCCTGTCATCCTGTCCCTTAGATTTCATATATGTTCTTGCAAAAATACTCAGATCAATGTATTAATCTGATCATTTTGTGTGGAAGAGAAAAAGTGAGTTTGTTACAAATCTTATAGCTATAAGTGGGGAATAATGCATATTTAACTTTGCATGGGTAAAACGATGTCTGACAACACTGCAGATCACACCTAATCAAACCTCAAACCTGCATCAATTACACCTTTTGTCCCTTCACTCTTGCCCACATGCTGCTGATCAAAGAGAAGTTGCACAACTATTCTGACTAGTTCCAGTATAAATTCATGTTACATAATTTCATCTAGCCCCTCACTGATGTTAGGCAATTTTCCTAACTTTAAATCTCAATCATAAAATATCTATCAATTTCTATCAACTCACTATCTCCCTCTCCATACTGACTCTTCCAAACTGTTCATCCCTCCTCAATCCTTGCAGGGCTACCCTTCTGTCCACTCTCTTAGCTGAGAACCTTGTCTCATATTTTACAGAAAAATTTAGGCCATTCACCCTGAACTCCTTCTCCTTTCCTCCTCATCTATCTCTCACGTGTCTTCTAATGCTTTCCCCTGTTTGACCCCTGTCGCATGATGAAGTGGACTCATTCCTTACCAAGCCCCTACCTGTTTAAGTGAGCCCATTCCATTCTTTCTCCTCCAACAGAATAAACATTCTGTCATCCCCACTCTTTCACTTATTTCCAATCTATCCTTGGCTACTGTTCCTTCCCTACTGTCTACAACATGTCCAGGTCTTTCCTATTCTGAAAAAAGCCTTCTCTTGTTCCTTCCATCATTGCTATAATCCTATTTCTTTTCTGCCTTTTTTAGTTAATCTAGAAAAGGCTGTCTGCAATAGGTGCCTCCAATTTCTCTCCTCTTACTCTTAACTCCTTATGATCTGGTTTCTGACGTTATCATTCCACTGAAGCAGGTCTCTTCAAATTACCTAGTGACCGCTTAGTTGCTAAATCCAACGGCCTTTTCTTTCTCAATCCTCATTTTTCTTGACCTCTCCGCAGCCTTTGACACTGTTGATCATTTTCTCCTCCAAAATATTCTCTTCTTAGTTTGATTTTTCGGCTATTCATTTTCCCAACCAAATACTTGACTTTTTAACCTCTTTCTTAATGTAGATCTCTGCTTCCAGTGTGGAGGTTTGACTGTCCCAAACTCCAGGGGTTGTGTGCAGCTGTTTTCAGAGCTATTTCTAGGGACCTGTAAATTTTCAGTTCTTCCAAGGTCGTATGAGGAAAGGAGAGGTGTTTACTCCTTTTTTTGGTCTATGATTTGGTCTGTGACTGACCATAAACACTCTTTTCTACCTTGAAAATGTAAAGAAGATTCCTTCTTCACTGTTGCCAGAAGCTCTGCCATACCAGCCCTCTTCCTCACCCCAGGACCACCACCCAGGACTGTGATCCAGATCCAAGCATGGGCAAAGGAAGAGAATCCTGCCTCAGCACCACCAACGAGATCCCTGCAATCTACCTCTCATCAGACACTGGATGCTCCCATCATCTGTGGGCTGAGAGCTGTGGAAGAAACTATTGACACTGCTATTACCACTGCTACCCTGAGTCTGGGGCTCAGGCCCTGGCTAGACCTTGATCATCACTCACCCAGGTCTGCCAGACCTTTTCTACTGACCTTCTAAGTTGTCTTTGGTGTTTGTGGATTGAGAAGTCTGGAAACCTCCACAGTTGCCAGTGATTCAGTCCCCTGAGGCCTGCTGTAGCTTGTCAGTGCTGGATTGGCCCATGCTGGACTGTGCTCCTCTCTCAGACTGCTGCAACAGACCTTTCCTATTGATCTTCCAGGTTATCTTGGACTAGAAATTTATTTCACTCTGTCATTTTGTGGGTTCTGCTGCTCTAGAATTTGTTTAGAGTATTTTTTTTGTATTTAGGTTTGGAGAGATCTGAAGCAAGTCCTTACTTTTACTCGACCATCTTGACTCTACCCCTGATTTTCTCTTCTTTCTAGGTGTTTGGGACACTAGTATCTCCTGGTTTTCCTTCTACCTATCTAAGTGCTTCTTTTCTATCATCTTTGCTGTATTCTTCTTCAGATCATGCAACATTATCCCCCTAGTCCCTCAGGCTCATAAATAAGAGTCATTCTCAGTTCCTCATTATTTCTACCCCCACCCCCATATCTAAGTTGTTTCCAAGGCCCATTGATTTCATTTTTGAAACATCACTCAAATATGCTTTGTTCTCTACTCTGACACTGCTACCACTTTGGTGAAGGCACAGGTTACCTCATGCCTGGACTATTGCAACTTCCTACTATTGGGTCAACCTGCCTTTCCTGTCTCTTTCCATTCTAATCCATTGTCCCTTCAGCCATTAAAGTGATTTTCCTAAAGGGCAGGCCCAACTATGTCAAACCTTCCCTTCACCCTCCTTACTTAATAAATTCCAGTGACTTCCTGTTGTTTCTAGGAACAAATACAAAATTCATTTTTTGTCATTCAAAGCCTTTCATATAACCAGTCCCTCCTACCTTTCCATTTTCTTACACCTTAATCCCAAATACATACTCTTATATGTAAAAACAATGTTTAACATTTGTTTTTAAAACTTTGAGTTCCAAATTTTCTCCTTCCCCATGCCCCCCCTCATTGAGAAGGCAAGCAATTTGATATGTTATACACATGTAGTCATGCAAAACACATTCATAATGGTCATGTTGTGGAAGAAGCACAGACCAAAAAATATCAATAAAAATAAAGTTAAAAAAAGTATGCTTCAGTCTTTATTCAGACACCAACAGTTCTTTCTCTGGGGATGGAGAGCATTTTTCATTATAAATCCTTCAAAGTTGTTTTGCATCATTGTATTACTGAGAATAGCTAAGTCATTTATAGTTGACCATCTTATAATATTTCTGTTACTTTATATACAGTACATTTCACTTTGTATCATCTCAGGCAAGTCTTTGCAGGATTTTCTGAGAGCATCCTGCTCATCTTACAGTACAATATAGTATAGCTCATCCTTACAGTACAATACTATTCCATTAAAATCACATACTTTACCTTTTTCAGCCATTTCCCAATTGATGAGCATCACCTCAATTGCTCATTCTTTATCCCCAGAAAAGAGGTGCTATCCATATTTTTGTATATATAGGTCCTTTTGCTTTTTATTTTTTAATCTCTTTTTCAATAGAGACCTGGTAGTGGTATTGCTAGGTCAAAGGCTATACATGGCATAATTCCAAATTGCTCTACAGAATGGTTGAATCAATTCACAACTCCAGCAACTGTGAATTAATGTCCCATTTCCCCCTATCTCCATGTTTGTTAAAGTAGGGCCCTGCTTCCAGGATAGAGGTTTTGTGCAGCTGTTTTCAGAGACACTTATAGGGACCTGTAAGTTTTTAGTTCTTTCAAGGTGATATGATATAAGAAGACATGCTTACTATTCTCCTGGCCTGTGCTCTGGCCTGTGAGCAACCACAAGCACTCTTTTCTCCCCTGAAACTGTGAGGAGGGTCCTCCTTCCACTGTGGTCACAAACTCTGCTGCTATACTTTACTTTCTACTCCTCCTTTCCCTGAGTATGGCCAAAGCAACAGAATCCTAAATCCAAAGCAAAAAGATCCCTATAATCTCCTTCTGACCAGTTGTTCAATCCCCTTAGCATCTCTGGGCCGAGAGCTCCAGAAGTAGCTACTGACTCTGCCACTGCTGATTCAATCATTCCTGATGCCTGCTGCAGGTTTGCTGGGGGCCTGATCTGTGCTGGTGTGGCCTGAGCTACAGTACATGCTCCTCTCTCTTCCTGGTACAACAGACCTTTCCTGTCAGCCTTCCAGGTTGTCTTGGGCTGGAAATTTATTTCACTACATTTTTTTGTGGGAACTGCTACTCTAGAATTTGTTTAGAGTTATTTTTAAAAGAATTTGGAGGGGCTTAGGGGAGAGCTCAGGTGAGTCTCTGCCTTACTCTGCCATGTTGCTTCTGCCAATAGGCATTTTCTCTGGTTCTCTACCATGCCTGGAATTTTCTTCCCTCCTCTCCAACTACTGACCTCCCTGACTTCCTTTAAACTCAACTAAAATCCCACTTTCTACAGAAAGCCTTCCCCAACACTTCCTGATTCCACAGTGTCTTCCCTCAGTTAATTATTTCTTATTAGTCCTGTGTATAGTTTGCCTTTGTAAATATTTGTCTGCATGTTGTTTCTTTTATTTGACTGTAAGGTCCTTGAGGGTAGAAACCATCTTTTGTCTCTTTTTGCATACTTAGCACTCAGCACAGTAGGTATAGTAGGCACTTCATAAATATTGATTGATTGCTTTCCATTTGGGATCTTACTTCTTTTTAATTCTTACTAATTTTAATTGGCACTGAATCTTTACAATTCTTTCTTTGCATGTTAACATCAATTTAAGATAATTATTCTGGCCTGAGAAATGAGATTTTCACCATCAATGATAAGGTAGGTAGATTATTTTGAAAGGAAATTTCTGTTTGAAACATTAAATGTTTCTTTTTGGATGTTTATTGTTGAAAGAACTTTCAGTTTATTGGCATATGCTGATTAATTCTAGTTTTTAAGATGTTTTCTGATCATAACAGTTGACAAGCTGCTATTAGATCTTATATACATATAAAAACATCTTGCTACAGAAATGCTGTTTGCACAATTATTGTTTTTGTATATTTTACACTCATAACATTTGAGGACTCTAGCAGACTGGCTTAAAAACTGCTACTTTAAACCAGAAAATTTTATCATACCAATATTCAATATTTTACCAAATTAAAAAATATCATCTTTTTGTAATATATAAACCCTGTTTTAACTTGTTGGTAAATACTCTTTCATGGTACCAAAAACAAAATCCATAACTACAATATAGATGAAGATTAGAAATTGCCATCCATATGGAATGAGGTATTTCTGTAAGTCTTTCTGAAATTCACAATAATGTAATTAGGCCAAAATATTATGTATTTATATAGTGCCCTCTGCTGCATGATTTTAGGTATGCACTTTTCTTTTCTACGTGATGATAAAGAAGCAGTTTAGTAATACAGCTGCTATAGTAATATAGCTAATTGAATAAGTGCCAATCTAAAACAAAAACAAGGACCAAAACAAATCAAAACCAAAAAAGTGATTTAAGCATGGAATGATTTTTATGTACAATTTGCTTTTCATGAATTATATTTTTCTCTATAATAGCTCCGATTTAACCTTGTAAAATATTTAGCTGTCTTCCTTAAGGACAAAGATAAAGGAGCAGAAACTAACATCTTAATGGGGTGATAATCTTTCAAGGGTAAATAAGAAAATAAAGGTTTCTGAAACTACAGCCTATAGAAAGACAGCTTTTGATAGTGGATGGAGGGTTAGATTTACATTCAGAATGTCTTGTCTCTGATATTACCCATGTAAATATGGGCAAATGACTTAAGTTCCCAGGTCCAGACAATTCTCTCAAACATTAAACTAGAGAGAAATAGATCACATACTTTGGCTGAGTATATTTTCATACCTGGAATGAAGATGTAGACCAAAAGAAATCAAACAAAAATCTCATTGCTATTTCAGTGGGAAATAAAGCTGGTGATATATGCAGTTGGATTGACCTTTGTGGAAAAATGAAGCCTGCAATCCATTTAGTAATTGATCTTTTGCGTGTCTATTTCATATTTATTCAGATGCTTAGAAACATCTCAGTCATTATATTACTTCTCTTTATTACTCACCTTGCATGTACAATTTAGGGGAAAATGTCAATTTTGGGGGGAAAAGTTTATTTTTAAAAAGAACGTATCTTATGGTGAAGAAAAAAACCATAGTCATGTGACTAGCAAAAGGCATAAAACGTGCAGAGTGAGCTAGAGTAGAAGTGACTTCCTTTAGAAGGGAAAGACCCTTAGAAACTTATCTACAATTAGTTCTTTTCCTATGGAGTGTATTCCAGGTAGAGAAAAGACTATACGTCCAGATTTCTCACCTCCCCTAACTCCAGGCGGCTGGGGCTGTGATATTCAAGAAAAAAAGGTATTTCAGTGAATAATGGAACTGGGAAGGGATCAAAGAAAGACAAGAGATGTCAGAGATTGGGAATATAAGAAAAATAACAATAATTTAAGAGAGGAAGGCTAGGTTATAAATTTAACTCATAAGTAGTGTAAAGACAGAAAAGTAAATAAAAAAATTAAGACAGTAACAAAATGAATGAACATTATATATTGAAAAAAACAATCAAAAATCTTCAATGGAAAAGAAAATTTATAAAATATTAATTTATTTTTAGTCTTCAACATTTATTTAGATAAGATTTTGAGTTCAAATTTTCTCCTCCTCTCCCCTCTCCCCCTGACCAAAGACAGCATGCAATCTGATACTCTACATATGCATTCATATTAGACATATTTTCTCATTAGTCATATTGTAAAAAATAATTAGAACCTATGGGAGGAACCATGAGAAAGAAGAAACAAAAGAAATAAGAGTACAAATAATATGCTTCAATCTTCACTCAGATTCCATAGTACTTTCTCTGGATATTGATAGCATTTTCTATCATGAGTCTTTTGGAGTTGTCTTAGAACCACGCATTGCTGAGAAGAGCTAATTCAGCCAAAGTTAGTTTTTACGCAATGTTGCTATTATTGTGTACGATGTTTTCCTGCTTCTGCTCACTTCAATTATCATCAGTTCATGTAAGTCTTTCCAGGTTTTTCTGAGGTCCTTCTGCTTATCGTTTCTCATAGAACAATAGTATTCTATTACATTCATATACTACAACTTGTTCAGTCATTCCCTAGTTGATGGGCATCCTCTCAATTTCCAGTTCTTGGCCAACACAAAAAGTGTTGCTATTAATATTTTTGTACATATGGGTCCTTTTCACATTTTTATGATCTCTTTGGGATACAGACTAGAAGTAGTATTGCTGGGTCAAAGGTTATGCACAGTTTTATAGCCCTTTGGTGATAGTTCCAAATTGCTTTCCAGAATGGTTGGATCAATTCACAACTCCATCAACAATGCATCAGTGTTCCAATTTTTCCCACATCTTCTCTGTCATTTATAATTTTTCCTTTTTTTGTCACGTTAACCAATCTGATAGGTATGATGTGGTACCTCAGAGTTGTTTTGATTTGCATATATTTAATCAATAGAGATATGACTGGAGATAGCTTTAATTTCTTCATCTAAAAACTAACTGTTCATATCCTTTGACCATTTATCAACTGGGAAATGATTTGTATTCTTTTTTTTTTAAAGCAATTGGGGTTAAGTAACTTGGTCAAGGTTAAAATTGCAATAAAAAAGAAAAAATTTTGTAGTCAGTCAGAAGACTTTATAATAAGGAAAGAAGGCTATTTCAATAACCCACAATTATTTCATAATGCTGAGAAACTGGAAGGGAAAATGGATATGGAGAATTCCCTGTGAGGATACTCTATTGGTATAGGTTGATATCTGCTCTGTAATTCATGATCTGAGATAGTTTGCCTTTGGCACAGATATACTAAGTGACTTGCCCAGGGTCACCCAGACAGTTTTTTGTAGAGTTAGTATGCGAACTTTGGACTTTCTAACTTGAGACTTGCTCTTCATCCTTTATTACAATATTTAATTTTATATATTCCATCAATATGGTATTTACATAGTACTGTTTAAGGTTTATAAAATTATGTATATATACACGTGTGCACACACATGCACACACAGATTTATCAATTCTCACAACTCAATGAGACATGATTACCTCATTTTACTGATGAGGAAACTGAAACAGAAATAAATGAAGTGACTTGTCTAGGGTCACAAAGATGATAAGTACTTGAATCCAGATTCAATTTCAGACTTTCCCAGTTCCAAGTTTAACATTCTATCCACAATGCCACCTAACTACCATTATGCCATAGTGCCTCTGAAAAATGAGAGAACAGTAAGATAAATTAAAGGCATAAATATCACCAAAGAAGAGATTTGTTTTATTTGCTTGAATTTTCGGACCTCAGGATGGCTTACTTAGAAAACTGCAGAAAATTACTAAAGAAAATAACTGGTAAAATTAACAATTATTAAATAAACTTTAACTAGGTGGCATAGTGGATAGAGCACTGGACCTAGAATCAGGAAGACCAGAATTAAAATCTGTCTTCAGACATTTAATAAATGTATGATGCTGGGAAAGTGACTTTAGTTCTGCCTTAGTTTTTTCAACTTTAAAATGGGGATCATAATAGCAATTTCTTCACAGGGTTGTGAGAGTCAACTGAACTAATATCTGCCAAGTGACTGGTAAATAGTACATGCTTAAAATGTTTATTCCTTCCCTTTTCTCTCCCTCTCCCTTTCCCCCCTTCCTTTCCTCTTCCCCTCCCTTTAACTTCTCTTTTTCCTTCTTCCCCTTTCCTCTTTCCCTTTCCTTTCCCCTTACCCTTTCTTTCTCTTTTACTTTTTCTATTCCTCCTTCCTGTTCCCTTTCCTTTCCTATTTCCCCTCCTGTTTCCCATCCTCATAAACTATGATCCAAGACATTCATCTGTTTGCTATACCTTGCAAAAGATACACATCTCTGAATTCTGTACATTTTCACTTTATCTTTCCATACAAAATTCCTGGTTTCTTTCAAGTCTTTGCCCATAATCCACTATTCCAGAACTGTTCCTTGAAGCAAGAAAAAAATAGTTTAAAACAACTAGTCAAAACAGCAACTTTCCCTCTTTGTGTCTCTGGCATTTGGTATATATAGCCATCTGTTCTCCGGATTTGATACAGGTTCTTGCATTTATCTTGAGATCATTTACCTTTTTGCATAATTTTTATTATACTTCCTGTGCATATTGGCATACTGGTTCTACCTACTCTGATTTACAATGGCTCAAATTTGGTTTTCCATATTTCAGTGAATCCCCCATGTTTATTTAAAAATAATTGATTCATTTTTATTTAGTATTTCATTTTTCCCCAGTTACATGTAAAAACAATTTTTAACATTCACTTAGTAAAACTTTGAGTTCCAAATTCTCTCCCTTCCTCCCCTCTCCCCCTGCCACCCAATCCCATTGAGGAGATAAGCAATTCCATTCAGGGATGAAGAACCTGTAGCCTTGAGGCCAAATGTAGCCCTTTAGGTTCTCAAGTACAGCCCTTTGACAGTATACAAATTTCACAGAACACATTTTACAACTCTTTGGGCATAGTCCTAAATTGCTCCACAGAATGGTTGAATCAGTTCACAATTCTACCAACAGTGCATTAAAGTCTCATTATTCTCACATCCCTTTCAACATTTTTCATTTACTTTTTCTATATTATTAGCCAATCTAATAGGTATGAGGTAGTACTTCAGAATTGTTTTAATTTGCATTTCTCCAGTCAATAGTTAGAATATTTTTTTTCCACATGGCTATAGATAGCTTTGTTTATTTCATCTGAAACCATCATATCTTTTGATCATTTATCAATTGGAGAATGGCTCTTGCTTCCATAAATTTGACTCAGTTCTCTACATGTTTCAGAAATGAGGCCTTCATCAGAGAAACCTGATTCAAATTTTTTCAGTTACTATTGCTAACTGTATTTCCCTCTATCCTATCCTATTCCCCTGCCCCCATTTATTCTCTTCTCTTTCTCCTTTCATCCTTTTGACCTCAATAATATTTTGCTCCTAACTACCCCATCCCCCAATCTGCCCTCCATTCTATCACCACCACATCCCTTCTCGTTTCTCATACTTATCCTTTCCTACTTTCTTGTAGGGGAAGATAAGATTCCTGTATCCAATTGAGTGTTATTCTCTCTTTGAACCAATTCTGATGAGAGTAAGGTTCACTCACTACCCATCACCTCCCCTGACTTCCTCTCCACTGTAAAAGTTATTTTCTTGCCTCTTTTATGTGAGAAAATTTACCCCATTCTATCTCTCCCTTTCTCTTTCTCCAAGTAAATTCCTCACTCACCTTTTAATTTTGTGTTTTAGATATCATACCTTCATATTCAACTCACACTTTGCCCTCTGTCTATATATACTCCTTTCAACTACCCTAATAATGAGAAAGATCTTAGGAATTACAAACATAATTTTCCCATGTAGGAATCTAAACAGTTTAACCTTATGATCCGTTTTTTCTGTTTACCTTTTAATGCCTCTCTTGAATCTTGTATTTGAAAGTCAAATTTTCTATTCAGAAATTTTCTATTTTCTAGTCATTTCATCAAGAATGCTTGAATTTCCTCTATCTCATTGAAAGCCTATTTTCTTCCCTGAATGATTAAACTCAATTTTGCTAGGTAGGTGATTCTTGGTTGTAATTTTAGCTCCTTTGCTCTCTAGAATATAATATTCTAAGCCCTCCAATCCTTTAGTGTAGTAGTTTCTAAATCTTATATTATCCTGACTGTGGCTGTACCATGCTTTAATTGTTTCTTTCTGACTGCTTGCAATATTTTCTCCTTGACCTAAGGGCTTTGGAATTTGGATATATTTCTGGCAGTTTTCATTTTGTGATCTCTTTCAGTAGGTGATTTGTAGATTCTTTTGATTTCTCTTTTACCCTCAGTTTCTAGAATATAAAGGCAGTTTTCCTTGATAATTTCTTGGAAGATGATATCTAGGCTTTTTTTAAATTATGAATTTCAGGTAGCCCAATAATTTTTACATGATCTTTACTGGATCTATTTTCCAGGTCAGTTGTTTTTCCAACAAAATATTTCCCATTATCTTCTCTTTTGTTATTCTTTTGGTTTTGTTTTATTGTTTATTGATTTCTCACAAAGTCATTATCTTCCATTTGCTCCATTCCAATTTCTAATGAATTATTTTCTTCAGTGGGCCTTTGGACCACCTTTTCCATTTGGCCAATTTGCCTCTGAAGACGTTCTCATCATTGGCTTTTTGGACCATTTGGGCTTGTCTGTTTTTTAAGGTTTGATTTTCTTCAGTATATTTTTGTGTCTCCTTTAGCAAGCTGCTAACTCATTTTTCATGATTTTCTTACATCACTTTTACTTCTCTCCCCAATTTTTCCTCCACCTCTCTTATTTGATTTTTAAAATTCTTTTTGAACTCTTCCATGGCCTGAGATGAATCCATATTTTTCTTGGAGGCTTTGGATGTAGGACCTTTGACTTTGTTATCTTCTTCTGAGTGTGTGTTTTGATCTTCTTTGTCACCATAGTAATTTTCTAGTCAGAGTTTTTTTCCCTATTGTTTGCTCTTTTTATTCCAGTCTATTACTTGACTTTTAACTCTTTGTTAAAGTAGGGCTTTGTTTCCAAGATAGAGGGTGTACTGCCCAAACTTCAGGGATTTTGTGTAGCTGTTTTTAGAGACACTTCTAGGCACCTGTAAGTTTTAGTTCTTCAAAGATTGTATGACCTAAGAAGAGGAGTTTACTACTCTGTTGGTCTATTCTCTGGTCGGAGAGCAATCACAAGAACTCTTTTCTTTCCTGGAACTCTGAGGAAGTTCCTACGCCACAGTGGCCACAAGCTCTGCTTTGCTAGTGCTCCTCCTCACCTTGGGACTGCCATCCAGTATTGCTGCCCCTATTCAAAAATGGCTAAAGCAACAGAGTCCTGCCTCAGTGCTAATTGCCTTCTGACCAGTGGTTCAATTCTCTTACTGGTCTGTGGCCTGAGATCTCAGGAAGCAGCTGTTGGAACAGTCACTCCAAAGACCTGTTCCTGGTTTGCTGTGGCCTGGGCTGTGCTGATTTGGCCTGTGATGGATTGTGCTCCTCTCTCATCCTAGTGCAACAAACCTTTCCTGCAGACCTTCTAAGTTGTCTTTGGCTTCTGGTGGGCTGAGAGGTGTGGAAACCATGACTATTGCCAGTCATTCAGTTGCCCCAAGGCCTGCTCCTAATTTCCTGAAGGTCGGTCTGAGCTGTTTCAGATTTTGCCAGACTGTGCTCCTCTCTTTTTCTGGTGCAAAAGACCTTTTCTGATAACTTCCTAGTTGTCTTAGGCTGGGAATTTGTTTTACTCCATCTTTTTGTGGATTCTGCCACTCTAGAATGTATTTAGAGTCATTTTTTAAAATAAATTCCTTATGATTTTTTTTGTTTACCTTCTCATGCTTCTTGTATTTGGAAATCAAATTTTCGTTCAGCTCTGGTCATTTCATCAAGAATGCTTTAAAGTCCTCTATTTCATTGAATGTCCATATTTTCCCCTAGCTCCATAACACTCAAAATTTTCTATCTCACTGCTTGTAATATTTTTTCCTTGACCTGGGAACTCTGGAATTTGGCTATAATATTCCTAGAAATTTTCTTTTGGGGATCTTTTTCAAGAGGCAATCAATGGATTCTTTCAATTTCTTTTTTTCCCTCTGGTTTTAGAATATCAGGGCAATTTTCCTTGAGAATATCTTGAAAGATGATGTCTAGACTCTTCTTTTGAGCATGGTTTTCAGGCAGTCCAATAATTTTAAAATTTTCTCTCCTGGATTTATTTTCCAGGTCAGTGGTTTTTCCAATGAGATATTTCATATTGCCTTCCATTTTTTATTTGTTTCGATCTGTTTTATAGCATATTTATTTCTCATGAAGTCATCAGCTTCCATTTGCTCCAGTATAACTTTGAAGGAATTGTTCTCTTCAGTGAGTTTTTTAAATTCCTTTCCTATCTGACCAGTTGTGCTTTTTAAGGCATTCTTTTCCTCATTGGCTTTTTGGACCTCTTTTGCCATTTGATTTAGCCTATTTTATAATTTGTTATTTTCCTCAGTCAGGCTGTTGACTCTCTTTTCATGACTTTCTTGCATCATTCTCATTTCTCTTCCCAATTTTTACTCTACTTCTCTTTCTTGATTTGCAAAATCCTTCTTGAGCTCCTCCATGGCCTGCAATCAGTTCATATATTTCTTGGAGGCTTTTGATGCAAGAGTTTTGACTTTATTGTCTTCGTCTGATTCTGTTTTGATCCTCTTTGTCCCCAAAAATGGATTCTATATTCTGACTGTGCTTCCTCTGTTTGTTCATCTTGTCCGTTAATTAACTTGACTTTTGAGCTCTTTGCCATGGTATAACTCTGCTTTCAGAGTGGAGAGTGCTGTGTCCCAAATTGCTGAAGTTTTTTGCAACTGTTTTCAACGGTTTTTTTCCCCAGGCACCTGCCTCAGAACTGTGAGGAAGACTTTTTCTCTACAGCCTCAACAAGCTCTACCATACCAGCACTTCTCACCCCAGGACTACCACCCAATATTGTGACCCAGATCCAAGCAAGGCAAAGCAAGAGTATTGTGCCTCAGAGCCAGCAGAGTGATTCCTGCAAATGCCCTATATATAGTCATTTAGCTCTTCTATGATCTGTAGGCCTGAAGTTGGAAGTAGCAGCAGTGGCAACAGTTGCAGCTATCATCACCTCAGCCACCCTGGGTGCAGGGTCTATAATGAGTTCTTCTCTCACCTAGGATCAACAGGGTTCCTCACTGACCTTTTGTTTTCTCTTTGGCATTTATGGGTTGAGAAGTCTGGAAATTGCCACACCTGCCATTTATTCACTCTCCTGAAGTCTGCTCTGGCCATTCTGTGGCACTGGTTGGGGCTGCCCCATGTTTGGGCCTGTATGGCTCATACAGGACTGTGCTTGCCTCCCAGCTTGGTGCAATAGACCATTCCTGTCAGCCTGCCAAGCTGCCTTCAGTGGGAGATTTGTTTCTCTCTGTCACATTGTGGGCTCTGTAGCTCTACAATTTGATTAGAGTCATATTTTATAGGTATTTGAGGTGGTTGGAGTGGGAGCTCAAGGAATTTCCTACTTTTACTCCACCATCTTGGCTCCTTCCCTAGAGTCATTTTTTGAAGGTATGTGGAGTGGTTTTGGGGGAGAGCTCAGTGAGTCACTGACTTTATTCCACCATCTTGGCCTTTCCCCCCACACGTTCATTTTTTTAAATGCACTATATATTTCAATTCCTTTAACCCTTTCCAAATCAATGAAAATTGACTTTGCTTCCAATGTTTTGATACCCCCAAATATCTTGCTACAAACATTTTTGTATATATAGATTTTTTTACTTAGATTTTTTAAACATACATACTTTGTTTTTGAAATTTCTGGATTAAAGTGTTGAATAGCATTTAAGTATAGCTAAATGGAAGCATGAAGTTATTAAAATCATATATACAAAGTGATTTTTAGATAATTTTTTGTGGCCTTAGAAATGTTTTGTTTTGAAATTTCCTAGAATGCGTTCATCTTTGGAAAAAGAAGTTGAGTCACTTGAGTCAGCATTGTCTCTTTGGAAATGCAAGTATGAAGAAATGAAAGAATCAAAAGAGATGAGTTTAAATCAGGTATGTAAGCATGAATGCTTCCTTGACTAGAACCATTTTAAAAGATATAATTGTTCTCAATTGTGAGGTGTTGATGTTATATGGTAGTTGGAGGTCAGTAGATAGATAAGAAGTCTTATAGAATAGCAGGACCTCTAAAAAAACAAAAATGTAAAACAGAGATACACATAGTGAGTAAATTGGGTAGAAATTAAATATTTTTTAAGAAACCATTAAAGAGTTAGCATTTTCAATGCCGAACCAACTTCCTTTGTTGTACTTTTTTCTTTTTTTTTTTTGATTTTGGTTTTTGCTCTACCCAATAGTGTAATTGGTATCTAATTATGTAATGGATCTCAAAGCTTATAAGATGTGAAGCACTGTAGAAAAATATATCTGAAGTTATCCTTTTTGTTGATTGCATAATTATTTACTTATAAAATCCTAGGGTATCCACAAGAAAATTAATTGAAACAATAACTTTAATAAAGTTTCAGACTACAAAATATTTTCACAAAAAATGTATAGCATATCTATATAACAAAAAATAAGAGAAATGGAAATTACATTCAAAATAACTACAAAATCTCTAACATGTTTGGGAGTTCAGCTACCAAAGCATACTAAATAGTTGTAGGGATTCAATTTAAAATATTCCGTAAAATAGAGAAGAATTAAACTAAAAAGCTGGAAGAATATTTAGTTTTTATGGCTGAGCCATCTCTCTATATGAAAATGACACTACTACCAGTTTTCATGCTAACCCTGTTAATTTATCAAAGAGATTCTTCAGAAAATATTTTGATAAAATAATAGCAAAATTGTTTTGGAGTAAAAAAGGTATGAACTACCAAGGTTAATAATTTTAAAAAATGAATTAAAAGTAAATATTGTATCTATAAAGCAGCAATTTTCAAAACCATCCGCTAGTGTTTAAAAACATTAAAGTAAAATAATGGAATAGACTTGACAAGGGAGAATCAGAATTAATATTACTCAATAACTTGGTGCTCAATAAAACTGAAAACATGGAAAAAATCATTTTTTGATTAAGAACCTTTGATAAACTACAAAACATACCATCAGAAAGTAGTAGACTAATATCTTATGCTTTATTAAACAATAAAATCAAATTTGATAAGTGACCAGACTAGTAAAAATTTCATCTTGAGAAATTAAAAAAATAGATAATATATATTGATATATATTTATAGCAGAGTGAAAGAGATATATTTCTAACCAAACAAGGGATGAAGTTCATTAGAAAAGATAAAATAAACCATTTTTATTTCATGCATTTAAAAAGCTTTTTGCCCACACACAAAATAGTGCATCTAATTTAAGAAGTGAAGCAGTTGACTGGTGAAAAAACATATTGAATCAAATATCTCTTCTAATGGTTGTCTCAATATAAAAATTATATAGACAACTAGTACAAAAATGAAAGACCAAAAACTATTACTCAACAGATTAATGTTAAAGTGATATGAACAACTTCCAAAAGAAGAGTTGCTTCCTCTTATAAACCATGAAAGAATTCTCTAAATCACTAACAATAATAAAAATACAAATTAAAAAAACCTGGGCATTTATCTATATATTACCAACGCAATATCCACAGTGCCAGTGGTGGCTATGAATATGCCAGTGTAGTTGTGGATCACAAAATGTAACAGACTGTCCACATAGGAGTAAGAACCAAAACATTTATTTAAATACCAGAACGCCAATTTCCAAAAACAGAAAGCCAAATCCATCATAGCAACCAAGAAGTTGATACACATAACCAATGCAGTGAACACCAACATTCCCAAGCCTTCCCTCTGTTAGGCCTTCAAGGCAAAACAGGCCCCCTTAAGCAAAGATGCCCCTCTCTCACTCATGCCCCCATGCTGCTTCCTCCCAGCAGTACTGGTTCTCTCTCCTGCTACTTCCTGCTCCACCCTTCCTGTTCCATCCTTTCAGCAAGCTCCTCTCCTTGTGGGCCCCATGTGATTACATTTGGCCTATTAAGGGGCAGGGAAGATCTTCAAGTTCCTATTACCATTACAATCTATCAACCTACAAATTAGCAAAGATAGGAAACATTCAATATTGGAAGAAGATGAGAACATTAGTGATATTTTTGGTTAAGCTATGAATTAGTGCACCCATTCTGGAAAGAGATTTGGAATTATGGAAATAAAGGGACTAAAATGTCCACATTCTTTGATCTACTAGTCATATATCCCAAAGATGTCAGTGACACACAAAAAAAGACTTGACATAAACCAAAATATCTACTGCAAAACTTTTTTTTTGAGTAACAACAATTTGGAAATAACATAGATATATAATTATTGGGGAACAATTAAACAAATAGTATAATGCAATTTCACTTTTCTCTAAAGAATAATGAATATGACCGATATAGACAAACATTGAAAAAGCTACATGAAGTTGTACAGAGTGAAGCTAAGCTGAGTCAGGATGACAATGAGTGCAAGAATACAAATGGACAAAATAGGAACTACAAAGCAACCGAAAATGAACGTTCTGCAATTGTGGAGAACAAGTTTGTCTCCAAAAAGGATGCAAATGAAAGAAGAGACCTTTCCTATCCTACTCTTTCCCCCCACTCCCACACCCAAAGATGAGGAATCCACAAATGGGAATCATTGCATATGATGTCACATATTTTGATGTCTTGATCAGTTTTGATAATTTTCTCCTTTTTCTTTTTGTTTAAGAATTATTGTTATAAGGAATGAATCTCTGGGAATGAGAGAGCAAAGGATATAGGGGGAATATAAGTCATGTACAAGAAGATATTGAAGAAATCTTTTAAAATTAATTTAGTGTAGGAGTAAACAAATTTTCTATCACTGTTAAGTGTTACTCATCTCACCCTCTGTCTGCCAGTGTTCCTTTCTATTTGTTTGTCTTTGTGATTTTGTTGACCAAAAAATTCTGTGGTCAATGTGCCTTACTATGAATAAACATGTCTTGTTTAATAATCACTGGGTTTTACATCAAGAAATTTGTGTCTTGATCCTAGCTCACCTTCTCACTAGTTCTGTGACCTTGGGTATTATTTTTCTTCTCTGTGACTAGTATTCTTATATATAAAATGAATAGATTACACTTTGAACTAGAAGATTCTAGTTCTAAAATGCTAAAATCATACTATCTAATCATATATGTACAGACAATACACACATACATATATATGTATATATATATCAGTTAAATTAATATCCTCCTGAAAAGGCCAAAAATGATTGAAGAGTGATGATATTAGAAAGGTTATCTTTTTCTAGCTAGCCCATTTACTCTTTTATATCGTCTCAATATAATATATGTTCCTGGAATGAGATAATGGCATTTGAATGAAATTTATCATGCATAATTGTTTTCCATGACTAAACTCTTCTCCCCATAATTTTCTTTAATATAAATCTCAAAGCATTTGAGAACTTTTACAAGGAACAGAATAGGTAACTAAATGCAGGAACATCTTTCCCCAAGGAGACGTTCTGGTGTCATTGCTATAGAATAAGGCATCCATAACCTGGCCTCTTAGACTTGGAATGGCAATAGTAAAGCTATAGTGAGGCTACCAGAGCATAAATGTTCCAGGGAAGATTCCTGAAGTCATCTGCTCTTAAAGATGAATGTTTTATTTTGGGGGGAACCTAGATATGATCTACTAAGAGATTTCCCCCTTAAATTCTTATTTTTTTAAACAATTCTACATCTTTTGTTTTAATAATTGCATACTGAGACATGGTTGTGTGAAGGTTCAGTCAGTCAATAAACATTCATTAAGCACCTACTATGTACCAGTCACTATGCTAAATTATGGGATTTTAAAAAGAGGCAAATGGAAATCCTTGCCCTTAATAAGCTTACCATCTAATGGGGGAGTCAAGGGAAAAAAAGTACAAGCAAGCTATATACAGGGTAAATAGGAAAAAACTAACATAGAGAAGGAGCTAGAATGAAGAGCCTGGAGAAGCCTTCCTGTTGAAGGTGTGGTTTTAGTTGAAAGAAGCCAATTGGTCATCAGGGGGAATAGAAGAAAGCATTCCATTTTGTTTAGGAGAGGGAATTTCAATTCCTGTATTTACTATGGAAGTGTTCATCTCTCAGAATTACCTGGCTTTAGAGGTTGTCTCAGCATGTCAGATAGCAGCATTACAGGCATGTGCTACCATATCTAGTTTATTTTTTTAAATTACATTTTATGCTTATTTTTAGTTTACATTATTCATTTTCCACAAGATTTTAAGTTACAAATTTTCTCCCTGTCTTTTCCCTACCCACCACCCCGAAACAGCGATCCCACTGTATACCCTCTCCTCCAGTCTGCTCTCCCCTATATCCTCCCCCAAACCCCCCTCAAACTTTCCAGGAGGGCAAGATGGATCTGTATACCCCAGGGCCCGTATATCATATTTCACTGTTGCATATAAAAAGAAATAATAATAATACTTTTAAAAATTTGATTTTAAATTTTGAATTCCAGATTTTTTCCCTTCCTCCTTTGACACCCACGTTTACTGGGAAGACAGGCAATTCAATATAGGTTGGGCATGTGTAGTTATGTAAAACATTTCCATAGTGGATATATTGTGAAAGATTGACTATATTTCCTTCCATCCTATCCTGACCCCCGCTTGTTCTATTTTCTACTTTAACCCTGTCCCTTTTGAAAAGTATGGGCTTCTAACTTCCCTCCCCTCAACATGCCCTCCCTCCATCATCCCCCTTCTCATCCCCTTTCCCCCTACTCTCCTGTAGGGTGAGACACCCTATTTAGTGTGTATGCCATTTTCTCCCTAAGTCAAATTCAATGAGAGAAAGGTTGACCCATTCCGTTTTTCCTTCCTGTTCTTCTCCTCCATTGTAACAATTTTCCCTTGCCTCTTCTCTATGAGATAATTTGCTCCATTCTGTCTCTCCCCATCTCCTCTCATTATATTCCTCTCTCACCTCTTAATTTCACCTTTTAAATATCATCCCTTCCTGTTAAATTGGTCCTGTGATCTCTATCTATGTGTACCTGTAAATATATGTACACACATTCACATATGTATTCATATGCCCATATACCCTCATATATATGTTTCTATTCCCTTCAACTACTGAGAAAAGTTTCATAAGTTACAATTATTGTTTTTCCATGTAGGAATGTTAATAGTAAGACTTTGATAACTTCCTTATGATTTCTTTTCCCTATTTACCTTCTCATGTGTCTCTTGCTTCTTGTATCTGTATGTCAAATTTTCTATTCAGCTCTGGTTTTTTCATCAAGAATGCTTGAAAGTCCTCTATTCTACTGAATGACCATATTTTCCCCTGAAACATGATACTCAGTTTTGCTGGGTAGGTAACTCTTGGTTTTAATCCCAGCTCCTTTGACCTCTGGAATATCATATTCCAAGCCCTTCGATGCCTCAGTGTAGAAGCTGCCAGATCGTGGGTTATCCTGATTGGGTTTCCACAATATTCAAATCGTTTCTTCCTGGCTGCTTGTAATATTCTCTCCTTGATCTGGGAATTACAGAATCTTGCCATAATATTCCTAGGTGTTTTCTTTTTGGGATCTTTTTCAGGAGGTAATAGGTGGACTCTTTCAACCTCTATTTTGCCCTCTGCTTCTAAAACATCATGGCAGTTTTCTTTGAGAACTTCCTGGAGGATGATTTCTAGGTTCTTACTTTGATCATGGCTTTCAGGTAGTCCAATAATTTTTAAATTATCTCTCCTGGATCTATTTTCCAGGTCAGTGGGTTTTCCCATGAGATACTTCACATTGCCTTCTATTCTTTCATTTGTTTGGATCTGCTTAACAATATCTTGATTTCTCATGAAGTCATTAGCTTCCATTTGCTCCAATCTAATTCTGAAGCAATTATTCTCCTCATTAAGCTTTTGAAATTCTTTTTCCATCTGGCAAATTCGGCTTTTTAAGGCATTCTTCTCATTGCCTTTTTGAGCCTCTTTTGCCATTTGAGTTAGTCTATTTTTTAAGGTGGTATTTTCTTCAGTCAAATTGTTGACTCTCTTTTCATGATTTTTTTTGCATCATTCTCATTTCTTTTCCCAGTTTTTTCTCTACTTACTTGGTTTTTACAATCCTTCTTAATATCCTCTATGGCCTGTAATCAGTTTATATTTGTCTTGGAAGCTTTTTGGTACAGGAGTACTGTACAGTATAGTACAACTGACTGTGTTGTCTTCCTCCTGTTCCATTCTTTGATCCTTTTTGTCCCCAAAGAAGGAATCTAAGATTTGACTGCTGTGCTTGCTTTGCTTACTTTGCTTGCTCATGTTGCCACTCAATTACTTGACTTTTGAGCTTTTTGCCACAGTAGAACTCTGTTTCCAGAGAGGAAAGCTTTGTACCAAATGCTGGAGTTTTTGTAGCTGCCAGAGCTTTTAGTTGGGTGCCCTCTCTGAAGCCTCCACAAGCTCTGGCACCTGGTCACGTCCCCCAGGACCTCCACTCTAGACAGCTATCCAGATCCAAGCAGGTTAAAGCAAGAACAATTACCCCTCAGATTGGTCACTTCATCCCCCTTTGATCGGCCCCCTGGGAGTTCTGAAGCAGCCACTAGTTGATGGCCACTGTGCCTTGCCTCTTCTCCCTCTGCGTGTAGAGGCTGGACCACATTCCTGTACCCTCTTTTCCCAAAGTCCACTGATCTCTCACTTTGTCTTTGGCATTTATGGGTTGATATATCTGGAAACCTCCACAGCTGCTGGTGATCCACTTTCCTGAAGTGTGCTCCAGGGTTGGGGCCACCCTGAGGCTAAAATGGGAGGCTCATGCAGGGCTGGGCTCTGTTTACAGCATGCTGGGATGGACCCTTTCTTTCCACCTGCCTGGCTGCCTTCAGCAGGAGATTTGTTTCTCTCTGTCACTTTGTGGGTTCTGTAGCTCTAAAATTTTTTTAGAGTCCTTTTTTATAGGTATTTGAGGTGGTTATGGGGGGAGCACAAGGAGTTTTCCTGCTTCTATGCAGCCATCTTGGTTCTGCCACATATAGTTTATTTTTAACCAGAAATATAACTTAAGGTTGCATTAAAAATTGGCATTTATATAGCACTTTACTTTTACAAAGTACTTTAAGTGGCTTATCACATTTAATCCTCACAATAACCTTATGATATAGATACAAAAATTATTCATATTTAGTAACAACAACAACAAAAACAAACCAAAAAATAACTGAGAGTTAAAGTGTGCTATCCATAGTCACACAGTTAGTGAGTGTCCAAGAGTTGAATTGAATTCAGTTCTCTCAGGATCTCAATTCCATCTTGCAGTGTTAGTAGTAGAAGTAGTAGTAGTAGTAGTAGTAGCAGCAGCAGCAGCAGCAGCAGCAGCAGCAGCAGCAAGAGCAGCAGCACCAACAGTAGAATGCTTGTCCCTTTTCTCCATCTTGTAGTAGTAGTAGTAGTAGTGGTAGCAACAGTAGTAGTAACAGCAGCAGCAATAATAGTAGGAATAATAATAGTAGTAGCAATAACAAAAATAATATTTTGTCAGTCAACTAGTATTTGTTAAGCACTCTAATGGTTTATATACAATAATTCTCATTAAGTCAAGAATGAAAGGGGTAGTTTTTTTAAATTTTGAATAAAAAGCAAAAAAAGCCCAATTTCACCCTTCTTGGAAAAATAATCCCCCCCCTCCATTCCTCCACTCCTCTCCTTCCTCTTTTTCCCCTCCCTTTTTTCTCTCTCTCCTCTTTATACCTCTCTCCCCCTTTCCCCCTTCTTTCATTTACTCCCTCTCCTCCCTCCTCTCCCTCTGCTTATCTCCCTCTTCCTTCTCTTCCTCCTCCTCCTTTCTCTCTTCCTCTTTTTTTCCCTCTTTAGCCCTCTCTTTTCCTCTCCCCTCCTTGTTCCCTCATGCAAGCAGGAAGAGGTAAATGGAAGAGAAGGCTATTATTGTGGCTTCTCAATACAGTTCCCAATTAGTCTGCAGAAACAGTTGTATATTTTTAAGCCTTGCCTTATTTCAGAAATAATTTTGTCTTCTGTTTTTTTCTAATTATTGTTGAGTTATTGTTAAAATTCTATTTTCCTTATCTTGGAAACATTTTTGCTATATTCAAATGTTTGTACTGAGTTAGAAATTTTCCTCCAGCAGTCTATGTTTCTGCCTGTTTATAATCATATAGCAATTATTGAGCTAATAATTTCTTCCATATTTAAATGCTTCCTGATATTCCTCCCCCCCCACACACACATTGTCATAATTTCAGTTGTATTTTTTTGGCACATTTGGACAAAAGCTTACATCACACAGGACAAAAATGTTTCACAACTTAAAATGTTTTGTGTTTTATTTTCATAACAATGATATTTTACTTTAAAAGCCAGTCAATATTTAGGACAGAATTTATTTCAACCTGCTTGAATTTAGAAAAAAAAATGCATATACTAGGTGTTACCACTGGTGTGCAGTATAGACCTACAAATATGATGATCAGTCTGTTAAAGTCTGTTCTCCTATGTTTTCATTGTTCCATGGGAATGCTTTAGCATAGTTTTGAAAAACTCTTATTTCCTTATTAGGTTTATAGAAATGTCCTTCATAAAATGCATATTATTTTAAATATCACAGAATAATTTAAAGAAGATAATTAATAGATCTCTTCATTTCAAATTGTAGAGATTAGAGATTAGATGGTATAAATGGTCTATATTTTGATATCCAAATTACAAAATATAAAAACAATAATGCTGAACTGGATAAAAAGCTTGCCTGCTAATATGACAGGGCACCTAGAACCCAATGGGGCTAAGAATTACCCTCTTCTACTCTGGTATCAACCAATTCCATTGTGGCAACAGGCAGAATTACTGTCAGATGAGTGATTTAAATAAGTCAGAAATAGGGGGAATGAGGTAAGAGATTGTGCATTTGGATGTCATGCAGCAAGTAAATGGGAAAATGTCATTTTATACAGATGAGAAAAACAAAGATTCTCTAGTCCATGGCCTCAAGGTCCTTTTAAAGTACTGTTCTCCAGCAAACCCCTGGTTTTTACATTTGATTTTGTTTTTTTGTAGAGTTCTGCATTCAAGCACCCTTATGAGCAGTTAGGGGAAGACCCACAGAATACTGACACTTAAAAGATCTGGAATACAAGCAGGTTTTGTATGAGGGTATAGACTTAAAGCAAGGCAGCTCAGAGTTCATCCAGAGATTTGTGAAATGTCTGCATGATTATTATAAAACGTGATGAGATGCCACCTTCACATCATCTTTAAAAATGCAAACTAATAAGATCTTGAGGAGCCGTTCTCACCAGAACACCCAATTTATCCATTCTAGAATACTTTGTAAATACCACCTAACTTATGCAGCACTAATAAAAAGAGTAAGATAGAGAAGAAATGAAGTGGCCCAAAGCCTCACACACCAGGGATTGACCAGTGGAGCAAATTGTCATGATCATTTTGTTTCACTGAAACTCCCTAGGAGGTCTCTCCCTTTTCACTTCCAATCTTCTGTAAAAATCCAGATAATTAACCTTCGCTTCTTTGCAGGCTTCAGCTTTGGAGGGGCCCTAGTCACAGCAGCTTCTATTCTTTGACATATCTGAATCTATTCAAAAACAAACAAATGCTTGACTGAGCACTAGAGGGAGGGAATGCCGATGGGAAGATGAACAATTTTTAGTATCAGAACCAGATGTTCTTAATAGATCAAGACTTTAAAAAAGAGTATTCATATAGATAATATTTCTCAGAGGGAATTTAAAAAATTAAATCATTGAAATTTTGAGAAGAGAAAGTTGAATAATTTAGTAGGAACAGCTACGTAAGCATTATCAAAAAACAACTAGCAAGGACATTGAATAGCAGAGATTGTATTTGGAACATAATGATCATGTTGCAGTTGGTCCTGTATTAAGCATTTTCCCTTGCTAGTGTGTCTGTTTTGGTTTGGCACTACATAGATAATACTAGCATTCAATGACTTAATATAATAGCCATGTACTTTTATTGTCTCATCTATGGTTTAGTCTGCTAAGCTACATGCACATACTGGTAATTCTGAAGGTAAATAATTTGACTTAAATGTACTTTCAACATTGTCAGTTAGGGAACTGTGTCATTTTAGAGTTGGAAGATAACTTAGAGACAATCTGGTTTACCTTTTGATTTTGTGGTTAAGGAAACTTTCCAAAAAGGGAGTGGGGAAGGAGAATAAGCATTTACATAAACTTACTCTATGCCACCTACTGTGATAAGCACTATTTTACCAATATGATTTCATTTTATCCTCACAACAACTTTGAAGTGGTTACTAGGTTAAATAACATGCTTAAGATTAAAGGTGAGGGAGTAACAGACCCAAGTCCAGAGTGCCATAATGTTCAGGATGAAAGAAATAATTATTCCACTACTTTAGTCATATAAAGTCTGGAATATCATTCTGTTCAGTGTCTAAATTGAAATAGAGTGGTAATCTGAAGAACATCCATATAGAACATCTAGTGTTATAATGTTATATTCAAATCAGACATCCAAATTTGTTGTTTAAATAACATTTTCACTTTCTTCTTAAATTTATTTCCATTTTGACTTGTATCAAATTACAGTAGGGAGAAGAGAAAGAGGCAGATTTATTATTCTATTGTGGCCAGCGAAAATGTTTGTTTTATAGCAAGACAGTGGTGTTTAAGTAAAGGAATCACATCAGTGTTGCAAAGAAAACAATCTTCATGAAACAAAGGAAAAGACAAGGCAGCTGGTGGAGCATTTTTTTTTTTGGTGTTTAAATTTTTATTTGGATTTTGCACTTGGGAATGTTTTATTAAAATATTAGGGAGACACTGTGATTTGTTAGGCACCATGAATAGAAGATTCATTCTGCCTTTTATGTTTTACAAGCAAAGTAACTAATATCTATCCTCTGATTTCTATAGATTTGATAGAATTATACTCCTCACCACTCCCCCGCCCCAAGTCTTTTACTTCTAGGTGTATGTTGCAATCATTTTAATTGGCACTGAACAAGCAAGTAAAATAGTCACAATTATTCTTTCTCAAAGAAGAGGTAGGCAGCATGAAAAAAGATTATTGAACATATCTAGGAAGTGTAAAATAAAGAGGGGAATAAGAGAATCCAAGTAAAATCAGAGTGATAGAGATGGTATAAGTGACATTAGAACAGTCCTGGAGAGAGTCTGGGTGTGTTCACTAGCTGTGTACAGGAACAAGAGCATAGAACAAACTCAGAATTCATTGTATTTGCACAAAAGGTACAAGCTACATATTATAATAATGCCTCATATCTAGATGAATCTGTGATCAGAATGAAACTTACTTGAACCTTTTCATTCTGTGTGCATTTTTACATGATCTTTCACATTTTGCAAAGTCCTGGTAGTACTACAATTCTGGGAAGTAGGTGGAACATTTCTTGCAGACCTTCATTCTTCATTCAGCTCCATCTCTCATGGGGTGGGGAGCAGCTGGTAGTACAGTAGATAGAGTACTGTGCCTGGCAATAGGGAGACCTGAGTTCAAATTAAGCCTCAGACACTAGTTATGTGACCCTGTGTTAGTGTCTTAACCTCTCTTTGCCTCAGTTTCCTCAACTGAAAAATGGGGATAATAATAGTATTTACCTGCTAGTGTTGTTGCAAGGAGTGCAGTGTCTGGCACACAGGTAGTATATAAAGATTTATTCCCTTTCCTTCTTCCCCTTTTAAGTTTGTATAGCACTTCAAAGTCTGCAGAGTTACTTATACATATTATCTCTTTTTTTTACTCACCACATCCCTGTAGTATAGGTCTTATTATTATCCATTTTTCACAGATGAGGAACTTTAGGCAAACATTTAAGTGATTTACCAGGGTCACCCAGTACTAGGTAAGTGTCTAAAGCAGAATTATAGCTCAGGTCTTCCTGACTAGACTTTATCACTTTATGAGAATGAGTGGGTGAAGTAGGTAGCCCATTCTATTGCAGCAGCCTGTTCAAAGTAGTTCATTTCAGTTCAGTTTATCTCAATTCAACAAATACTTATTTAGGATGTACGAGGAGTTGGTAGTGTTATATAAGGAAAAGGGGGAAGAGGTGTTGGGATTAAAAAAAATCTACTGGGTTTCTGTTCTATCTCTGTTATTTTCTACCTGTGTGACCTCAAGCAAGCCCTTTCACTTCTCTGATCTCAGTTTCCTCTTCTGGAAAAATGTACATTTTGAACTAGGTCTCAAAATATATTACAACTGTGAATCATATGATCCCAGGGATATCAATGAAATCTGATGGTAATTCATTGCCATAACATCTTTGAACTGCTTAGAAACTCCTTTGATCTCTCCTGTTCCCAGGTTTAGATGATTTTCCTTTTACCATTGGATAAGCCTAATTTCATTTCCACCCTTAGATTATACTGTTGCATAGCCAGAATCATGTAAAACTAGAACTGGAAGGAACCTAGAAGCTCAGGTAGGTCATCTCTCTTATTTCTTCAATTAAAAAAATGATACCAGAGTGGGGAAATGGTTTTCCCAAGGATTCACACTGAATTATTGGTGGAATCAGAATTAGAATGAAGGTCTCTTGATTGCCAGTCATGTGCTTAGTCCACAACATACTACCATCTGACTAGCACTTTCATATTCTACATGACCCTTACCTTGCCTTGAATCCTTTTCAGAATGAGTTTTGGCCACTCCTGTGTTTATCAGAAGGACATTTTCTCTGCCTCTTTCACACTTCTTGCAGGCTTTCTTAAGGCTATCTCAATTATAAACTAGATCCAGCTCCTTTCCTTCTCTTAATTTAATATTGATTAACTTAGTTCATGTTCATGGTATCTTACCTTGAGTCCATATGATCACAGATTTTAAGGGGCTTTAGAGATCATCTGATCCAAACTTTTTAAAAATTTTATTGATGAGGAATTTAAGGCTCAGTGACATTTCAGAGTCCCACAGATAGTAAGTAGCAGAACCAGTATTTGAATCTAATTCCTCTGATTATACATCTTATGTACTTACCACTACACAATTTCTGGTACCCCAGAAATTTGAATGACACTCAGTGGGATGAAGCATTCCTATACCTTTCCAAGACAACATCTTAATTTTCAGATGAATAAAATTTAATCTCAGAAGGATTAAGTGAAATGGATGGACATAGATAGTGAGAACTGGAGCCAAGGTTTGGACTTTCGGGTTTTGGTTTTAAACTCAAACCCATTTCTCTTGCATCATGTTACCACTCTCTACTGCCACCCTATAGTAACAGTGTTAAGGTTTACTTTAGCATCCAAAAATTATAAGCACATACACTTATACAAATTCCTGTGTAATCCATATAATCTTTGTTTTTGAGATATTACAATGATGATGAGCTGCAATGGCCTAATTAATGCATATAAAAAGAAAAATAACAAAGAAAAATGTGTACTTGTCGTGAATTCAAATAAATATTCCATGAAACTCACATAGAAATGTATGGAAAGAGAACTATGGTAGAAAAGCAGACTTAGGAGACAGCGGGACAAAAATCTTACAAGATAAGTGAAGCCATAGAATGAGATGACTATCTAGAAAAGGGGAAAAAATTCTATAAATGTAACACTGGGCATTTTGGATGAATGGTCTAGTTTAGACTGCATTCTAGAAAGTCTGGGTATGGACTGAGAAGGAAAAACCTGGAAACTGGAGTGATAGAGTAATCATTAAGCTTTGTAAGTAACTCTTTAATTAAACCCTATTAGACTCCCTATCCCTACCCTCAAATCCCTCCACCAAAGAGTTTTGAAATTTTTCATGAAATACCAGATAATCTCATTGATTTACTAGCCCCATCATTAGATTTTTGATTGCTGGCTACATCATTCATCCATTCAACAAATATTTATTAAGTGTCTGTTATGTTCAAGGCACTGTGGAAAAAGAAAATTATCAGACTGTTTTCCTTACTTATGAAATAGCAGGGAAAATTAATAGAGACTGCACAAAGGGAGGCTGGTAAAGGGGGCTACTACTATTAAAGCAGTTTCATGCATTAAAGAAAAGGTGTGATAATTTTGAATCTAAAATTTGATTTCAATCAGCTAAGTGGAAAGTCAGTCATACTGGCAAGATTTGTAGAAGCAACAGAGGGAAAAAGAATGAAGTGGGCATATGACAGGAGGCTCAGATAGGGTAGGAAGAAGAAATCACAAAAATGTTTTTCTAGAACATTATTTTTAATAGAAAATTTAGTTTATTATATAATAAAGTATATTTTTGTTGTATTGTAACAAGGATACAAATTTAAGCAAATATATTATAGCCATGAGAGACTGGCAAAAGCACAGTTTGAGAATAATAGATTTGTACCTTAGTATAAGAATACCATATGATGAAAACTCTATTTCCTAACCATATTGTAAAAAAAAAATAGAAGTTCTTGAATAAGTGTTTCTTTTTAATTAAAGAGAATCTGATCTATCAACGTGAAATAAGTTGAGGCAAAATTAAAGTAAAATGTAATATGAATTATTTCTCAGATAATTTAATCAAAGTTATATTTTTCAAAATATCTTATTTCTAGAATATTTTCAGCAGAATTAACTCATAGAATAATAAAGAGTCATAGAGGTAAAAAACAAGCTTGCAGAAAGCTTGGCATGACAGTAAATTAAACCTCATAATTCAATGAGCACTTAAAGATGAAACTTGATGAGGACAACAAATCAATGAAAAAGGGGAAAGATCTGTTAAAGGCTCCCTAAGAAAGCACTTTCTCCACCATTGACAGCACAGCCACTTTATTCATTCTACAGTAGTTCTTCATCCCTGCTTGGGTTACATGGATAACTAAAACTTGTTAATGAACATAACTATGGGAAAGACTAGTTGTATCACATTAAGTAAACAAGGATATCTTTTATGCTAGGGGTATACAACTTTAGAGGATTGAGGGTTGGATTATCAAGTTATCTAAAAAAGAACCTGGATGATTAGAAAACATAAATTGTATTACACTTAAAATGGTGGTAAATGGAATGCCAATGATTACCAATATATATATATATATATATATATATATATTTCACATTTCTATAAAATATGAAAGTGATCTCTACATATATTGCATACATCCTTGGTGAACATATGAGAAAAGAACAGGCAGACCTTCACAATTGACATTCCACAGAAGACTGCATTTTTTATAGTCAAACAATTTATTGCAAGTAGCAGATATTTCAAGATCCCACCATGTTTTTGGTTTGTTGAATATATATATATAAAAAAACAATTGATTCACAAGAGCAAAATGCTCCCTTAATGCATTCTTTTAACAAAGTCTGTCCCATTTTTTTTAAAAGCACTTGGGGTTAAGTAACTTGCTCAAGGTTACACAGCCAGGTGTTTCTGGGTGGGTGCTAAGTGTCTGAGCCCAGATTTGATCCTAGGTCATCCTGACTCTGGGGCCAGTGTTCTAATTCACTGTGCTACCTGGCCACCCCATCTGTCCCATTCTTATGTTAAAATCAAAGAAGACTTCTCAATGGATGCAAAAACAGAAGCAACTATGTTCAATTAATCTCTTATAATTACCATATGTATCACATAACAAGGACACATACTGAAGTTGTAGACCCTTGTCACAGATAATATTAAGGAAGAGTTCAAGTGAGGACTCTCTATCATTGAAATCATTAATCTAAAAAAATTGTTATTAAATTAGAATTAAAAATTAGAATTGGTTAAGTGGAAACTAATGACTTTATGAAACAGCAGGAAACAATAAAATAAAATTAAAAAAGGGAAAAAATAGAATAAAAAAAGCAAAACATTTCCTTGGAAAAGGAATAGCCCTGGAAAACAGATCCAAGAAAGATAATTTAAGAATTATAGGACAACCAGAAAGCATGATTAAAAAAAGAACCTAGACATCATATTTCAAGAAATTATCAAGGAAAACTTTCCTGATGTCCTAGAACCAGGGGAGAAAATAGACATTGAAAGAATCCAGTGATAATCCCTTGAAAGATACCCCAAAATGAAACTTCCCAGGAATATTATAGTCAAATTCCAGAACTCCCATGTCAAGATAAAAATGCTGCAAGCAGTCAGAAAGAAACAAACCAAATATCATGGATCCATAGTCAAGATAACAAAAGATTTTGCAGCTTCTAAATGAAAGAATGGAAGGAGTTGAGATATAATATTCTAGAGGGGAAAGCAGCTAGTACTACATTCAGGAAGTTACCCTAAAATCTTATAACCTCTAAAATAGATTCCCTTTTTGTATTCTTTGTATATTTTGGATGTCTCCCCTCCTTTTCTTCTCTTTAGTGGCATTTTTAATTGCTCTCCAGGTATAGCTGCAACAGTGATATATAATACAAGTGTGGTGGCTCAGTTGTCCTTGATGGGGAAAAGGGTTTGCTGTAAATAATGTAATAGATCTTTTGCATTACGCTTATTGTTCATTTTCCAGCTTCATCCACAAATGCCCTCAAGATATCTTTGATTAGCGGAGGCTTCCGCCAAACTTTCTTTAAACTGGTTTTACCTTCCACACCTCTCTGCTTTATGTCATGAAATTCCTTATTTTCTTCAACCATCTTTTTCTCTGTGATTTTACTTGTGGATTTAAATCCTAAACTTATAACATACTTATCTCTAATATGTAGCCACTTAGTAAATGTTCAAGTGTTTGCTTTCTAAGGTACTTTTTAGGTTCTTTCAATCTCTTTGCTATGAAAATTGATTTTCATTGATTAAAGTTCTGTATGAAATTATTTGCAATAAATTTTATTGTGACTTCCATCTTATTCTCATTGTTTGGCATCAGCAGTTCACTAAAATAAATCATGTAGGGATTGTTTTAATTGTAGGTGAAAAAATATCAAAAAAGCACAGAGAATTGAGATTGGAAGCATGTATACTTAAATAAGTTACAGATGATCTCTAAGATCTTTTAGAGTTCTAAATCTTTGGTCCTCTGGTACTATTGTTGCCTGACATTGGGCAAATCACTTTTCCTCTTAGGCTCACTGGGGGACATGAATAGATAGATATCTTTGGAATCCCTTCCATCCCTCTCTAGGGGAAACTTTAATTACAACTGACAGGGGAGCAGGAGATTGGGATACTGAGGCTGACCTGCTCTGCTCTCCACAGAGAGGAAATACCAGATGGATAATATTTATTGCTAGTCTAAGGGAAATGGAAGGAGTTTCCCAACCTATATACAAAGACTTGACTTCCTACCCACAAAATGTTAGTTATACAATGATCATAATGATAGTGAATAGCAAATAGTGCATAGGAAATAAACTCATCTATAAAAGTGGAGTGCAAAGAGAAGTCAGAGGAGTTATGAGGATTACATTTTGCCAGACAACAGAAAATGAATGGGTCTCTCACAGTGAGCAAGATATCTCCACTGAGACAGTGCTCCTATATCTGATCCAATAGGAATCTTCCCATTTTCTCTAGTGCAGCAAGTTGGAAATACAGATAAGCTCAAAGCAAGGAAAATTGCCTCCAGTGTCTAGAATCATATATCACCTCTATTAAACCTGGAAGCTAGGAGAACAACTCTCTTCTCCTAAGATCTTGCAATTTCCAACACTCAGGCAGGTACAAATAAATGTTCTCTCTTCCAAAGAGGAAAGTCTTATGCAAATGCCTAGGCTTGAACCCTGAATTATACATGTACATTTACACAAAAATATGAATGTATATGTGTATGTACAAATCTATTTGCTCTTGTGGTTATGTATTGTTTCAGAAATCATGAATGACTTCTCAGTCTCATCTGGCCTATAGGTTTTTTTCTCCCTAAAAAAAGCTAACAGGAATACAAAAAATATTAATAGAGAACTGAAAACTTAAGACAGTTCATAAGCAAAGTTCTGCGTATATTTCTCTTCCTCAGGGGATATCAAAAAGGGGAAAGGATTTCTAACTTCTAGTGCCAAGGTGGTACTAACAATTTGTCCAGAAAAAGGACATCAGTTATAAGTGTCAGGTTCAATATCACCATCATTTTGGAAAGTAAGAGAAAGACCCTTTAAAATGATTTTAGGTTGTCAAGTTGTGGGTAAGTGAAGAAACTTGCAAGTTTATGTCTAGTTGTGAGGTCATATGTATATATATATATATATACATATATATATATATATATATATATATATATTTCTATTCTCTTAAGGCTGATAAACAACTTAATATAGTCTCCATGGAAACTGAGCCATCCCTTGCTTAGGATTGTTGTTTAAGAACATTTTAAAGAGATTTAATATCATTCAGCCAGCTTGCTGAGATTTTATTTCAGAGTTGCTGGGCTTCTATTTTCAAATAAACACAGCAATGAATCCTAATTAGAAGCATTCTATGCTCCTGATAATCTGGGGAGTCTAAACATATGCTATAGTAACATCTCTCATTGTCCCTGGTTCACCTAAGACATAGGTATTGATAAATAGACAAGGTTATCAAAAGTGTACATCTCACAACCATCATACATCATTGTTCATATATTTAATTTTAATGTTTGGAATTAACAGTCTGGTAAGGGAATCACTGCATATATTTCAAGGCTGTGCCATTTGTCTCAATTCTGCAATTTCAAGAATTTCTTAGGTAAAGTTTTGCAGGATTGCCTTTAGGTGAAATTTGTAATGAATTTTTCAATAGCACCTCTTATTTAAACTAAAAATTAGCCTTCATAACAACCCAAGACAATATACTGGGGCAACATGTTATAGAAACTGAAGTAGCAGTGTCAATTATATCCTTAACCTGCCTGCAAAAAGGACCTGCCAGGAAAGTCAGAAGGTAATATAGGAAATTCATACTAGACAATAGCCACAGATCTATTCCGATATACTTTCTCTGGTGGCAGAGGGTTACATCAGTGTTCTTGAAGACTGACAAACAAAAACTTCCAATAGTGTAAGAATCAATACACCTGAAACTGACTGATAAAATAATATTATTAAAAATTTTAATTTATATGGTGCTCTAAAGTTTGCAAAGTGTTTTACAAATATTATCTCATTTTATCCTCACAAAAACCTCTTGGAAGTAGGTGCTATTATCACCTCCATTTTAAAGATAAGGAAACTGAGGCAGACAGGTTTAGTGACTTGGCAACAGTAAAACAGATAACAAGTGTCAGAGTCTAGATTTGAACACAGGTTTTCTTGACTCCAGGTCCAGTAAAGTGACATCAGTAGCAGCCTCAAATATATTGATATCATCATAAGAAAATCCAAATATTATAAGATATTGATTGTACACCATTGAGAAGAATGATATTTGAGTCACTTGTGTGCTATCCTTGGATTCAGGAAAACCTAAATTCTATTTGTTCCTTTGATATTTAGTGCAGGACTTGATGTTTATGCTGAACCTGCTTTAGCCCTACTATGTCTTAGTACTGAGGTTATGTACCAGACTCAGTCTCCCTGCAGCAGGAACTCCAGAACTATGACACCACTTCAGGTCCACATTCCTATTTTGACTAAATACTCAATGCCAGTAAATTGAAATTGCTCAGATACTTGTCAAAATAACTTCTAGTTGACTTGTGGCTATGTGTCTCTGTACTTCAGTAAAGGCAATCACAGGAAGCTTTCCAGAGGAATGCTGTTGTAAATAGCTCTAACATTCTGATCACATAGTGTAGGGAACTCTCTATTTATTCAGCAGTAAATGAAAGCAAAACATTCACAGAAACCAAAGAACTGCATTCACAATGTTATAACATAATAACTTATCACTGAAGTGGCCACATAGTTTTAAGCAAAAGATATCATTTAGTGAGTCCTTAACACAATCATCCTTAAGAAGCAAACCTTCTTATTGGATATAAAGCACAATCAATCAGTAAGGCCTTAACTTAATCATCCTTAAGGAGATAAGCCTCTTAAGGAACACAAAGTGCAAAGGTGAAAGTTCTCCACCTATAGGTCACATTGTCTTAATCTCTCATTCAAAAAGTCTTCTTCCTTCTTGACTGGTGTGATAGTAATGGAACATAAAGATTCCCCTGTATTGGCTTGGTTTTCAAATTGATTGTGTTAAAACCCAGAGTTTGTTAATCCCACCTGTGGGATGGACTTGTTGGTATGAAAAGAAAGTCCTGAACTGGGAGGAGCTGGTGACATAGATTTGGAGAGACAAGAGAGAGGCAGAAGAACTTTTTTGGAATCAGCACCTCATGGAGGAGAGAGAGACTGAGAAGGATTGCTGGGGCCACTTTGAATCGCCCTGGACTTTTGAGACCTGCCCCCTGAGCTGCCAAGGACTGAGGAGACATGGCTGTTTTGCTGGTACTTTGTCTGTCTGTTTTGATGTTGTTTTGCCAGATTTGTCCACTGGTGAAAGACAGTCCTTTTGTTGAAGAAATCGTGGAACCTGGCTGTTGGCTAAGAAGCCCTGAGACTGTCCTGCAGACAGAGAGTGAATACTGTCCACTGGTGAAGGACAGTGCTGTTGTTGCAGGGGTCTGGAGACTGTCCTGCAGACAGAGTGAATACTGTATACTGGTGAAGGGCAGTGCTGTTGTTGCAGGGGTCTGGGAACCTTTCTGTTGGTTCAGAAGCCCTGAAGAAGGATTTTCTTGTTGTATGTTTACAGAAATCCTGGGAGAGGGTTTTGCTAACGTTTTCAGGGGTTCTAGGACTGTTCTACAGACAGAGGATGAATTAATGAAGGGACTGTCAATGTATCTTGTGGCCTTGCTAAGCCTTGTCTCCCCAGGAACTAAGATTGCTGAGAACTTGCCTAGTGGCAAGACGAAAAGACCTCCATTTGGGTATTAAGTGCTGTGCTTAAACTTGATGTAACTCTGGGGTAGATTCAATTGTGATCCAGGGGTGGGGAACTTTTGACCTTTTTGTGTTCTGTGGTTGAACAAATGAATGTAGTTTACTTATGTTTGGAAACTAATCTCTATTTGAGAAGAGGGGCTTTGTGGTGGACTAAATGAAGGTACAGCCTAGGGGTGGAGAAGTATTTAGAACAGGGACTTTGTAATTGATTGAATGATTGGAAGGTCCTGGGGTGGGGTAGTACTTGGAGATTATTTAATCACACTTAGTAAATGCTGGATTTGGAATGATGTCATGTTTTGACCTTCTCTGTTCTTGGTTTGTCACTGAATAAAATGGAGAGCACCTATGCTGGTATTCTGAACCTGGCAAGTTGCCTTTCCTTGATATTACATTACAACTGGAGATTCAGTTTCCAATCACCCTTAACTCAATCATCCTTAAGAGGTACAAGGTACAGAGTACAAAGTACAAAGTTCTCCCACCCCTAGGCCATGGTAAATCATGATCTTCTCAGTCAGCACTAAATACCCAAGGAGAGGTGTTTTCATCTGGCTCCCAAATTCCATGCTTCCTCTTCCATGGGTCTAGCTCCTGCCTGAATCTACCCAATTGTTACCTGGATTTGCAGGTAGGCATCTATCAGCTGCTTGTCCAGAACCTCATCCAGCTCCTCATCTACTTCCTCATCCAGTTCCATATTGAAGCTCACAGTGTCCAGTCCATCTTAAGTCCTTCACAGTTTCTGTTTCTGGGAAGACAAAGCTTGACAGAGCCAAAACAACATTCATACACATTGCTGGCACATCATCAATTAACTTTCTGTCTGTGAAATCAACACAGACCCATAAAGTCTGAGAACTCAATACAAATTGTCAGTATAGTCCTAGGACCTCTGAAACCCTCCTCCAGGACTTCTGTAAACAGACAACAAGAAAATCCTTTTTCAGGGCTTCCAGTAAGGTTCCAGGGCTTCTGAACAAAGTATTACAAACACAAATCAACACAGAACAGAACAGAGTGCTGGGATACCACAAATTTTCTCCTTCTTAACTATGCCATCACAAGAGTTCCCTTCTCAGTTAGGCTCTTTCCCAGCATGGGCTTCCTCTTATATATGGTCATTAGCTCCTCCCTGTTCTGCCCCTTCGTGTTGCATCAGCAAGTTCCTCCCACTGTGGGTTTCACAAGTTCTGTTTCTTAACAAAGACTTGATATAATCATGGGCAAGGTTCAAAAGAAACTTGAACTGAAGCAAGGTGTTAAATAATTAAATACTGAAACAAGGTGCTAAGTACTTCTTTGCTTGTCATTACAACTTCCAACTCTATTTCAGCTTTTGTTTTCTATACAAATTACTTCTCTCCTCAGTGGGCATTTCTTTATTCTTATTCTGTGTGTACAGGTGGAACTTAGCAGGGGTTACAGTGGGGTCTGGCCAAAGCTCACTACAACTTAATTGACTGAATTATACTTTCAGCCTTGAATATTTGCTTCAGGTTGCTGAGGAGCAATGGTGAAAATTTGGATGAGGCCTTTTCTATGCAAATTTCTTAAAAATCTACTGAGTAAAACAATATTCAAGAATGTCCTTCAAGCATTATAGGCATTTGCTGTTGAGGAGTGGACCTGGTATGATATTTTGCAAACAGCGCATAACTATGAAAGTTATCCCAGACAAAGTTGGTGAGCGGTATAAACTTTTCTAGGGTTCCACGGTGAAGGAAGATGTAGAACTACTTTGATTCATGTGATAACAGTAAATATGTCTTTTGACTGTGGGCACGGTTATATTCTGTAGCTGGTAGTATTCTTATGTCTTCAGCAGTTGGTGCTTCAGGACCATCTGGTATTCTGTGGCTGAATACAGCTTCAAATCCTGAAGGAGAAGCATCTAGGATAAGAAGCACTGGTTTGTGTTCATTTTAATGTATTCTATTGGACTGAGATGTGAATAATTCCTTATTATGCAGGGAAGTGTCCTTATGCTGACACGTCCAGTGACAGAAAATGTCCTTTTCCAATATGTGATGAAGGGGTTCCAGATGGTTTCCTTTTATGGAAGGAAAACATGGTAAAAACTGAATGTCTCCCAGAAACCTGGCAAATGAAATACATTCTTGCTTTTTGAAAACTTTATGCTGGTTCCTAGGGCAAACACTCTCTTCTAATACAGATCTTTGTGGTGTAAAGTTCTGATATCTTTCTCTTTGCCACCCTTCACCTCTTTTTAAAACATAAAAGGTATCATGATAGTAGGATGAGAGTCAGGAGGCCCCAGGTTTGAATCATCATCATGCATCATGCATGCATGCCCCAGTTATATAATACCTCATTATACCCCAGTCCCACTATTCTCTTCCTCCTCCTCCTCATTACCATTATTGCATTTGTAAAATGGGATCTTATACACAATAGTGTCTTCACTAATAATGTTTGCTGATACTGAAGGCCTGCTCATGCCTTGGCCTGTTACTTAAGTCAGTACAATGGTATTATTACTTTAGAAATTCTATAAATCATATAATTTTAGCAAATAAAAGTCAATATTTACAGAACAAATATTTGACATTAAAATAAAAGAGATACAGAATTCCCTGTGGTTATAAATATAATATGAATCTTTATATTTGACTCATTTATTATCCTTTTTTAATGAAGCATCACAAGAGGTTATTTCTGCTATTTGGGTCTTATTACATTGTTTATACATGAAGACACATTGCCCCAAAGAAGAAAAGCAGTACAATCAGCTGTTTGATAGCAGAAAAGATTTACAAAAGTCGGATTGCTTTCTCTAATGACTCTGAGAGTTCAGAATGTTATGAAGAAAATGGAAAAGTAATAGTATCCAAGATGTTATAACCTTATAAGATGAAGTGCTATATACTGTAAATATTATTTAACCATGAAGGTCAAACAACAGCTTTTTAAAAAATCATTATAGGATGAATGGGAAGGGATACTATTTTAATTGTTTTTCCCATGGAAGTGTGATTATTTCCTATTTTGAATCCTCAAATCCCAGTACTGAATTCAGAAAACCACAGAGGAGTGAGTTTTTTTTTGATTCTCCTAAAATTGGGATGCCACTAAGGCAAATTAAGGGATGAAAGCTCATGCTTTGCTTCAGATCTTTTGATTAAGAATGCTCCAAGCTAAAGCCCTTTGAGACGTAAAATTAAATTAAAAGAAATAATTGCTGTAATCCTTTTTGCCTAAAACAATCTTTGTTATTTACATAGGTTTTTGAACGCAGATTCTGTAATCTATTAATACTGCTACCCGGTTAAATTTTTTCTTGTCATAGCCCAAGAAAAAGCATGAATAGCATGTTAATGCCTTATGAAAGCCCCCATTTAAAATGAACAACCACCAGGGGAGATTTGTCCTCATCTCTTCAGAGAAAAAAAGTAAAATTAAAGTTTTCTCTGTATCTGTCTAAATTAGAAGAGTTAAAATATGAAGAGATTTCTTCCTTAAAGGAAAACTTCACTTTTAACAAAGCAAAGATAGCATAAGAATGAGTGTTCTGCCCTTGCCATGTTTAATAAATCAAGCAATGTCAGGTTTTACAAATAAATGACAGTTTGTCAAGTTGTAAGGTTGGGGGGGTGATATGAGTCTTGGATTTATTAAGAAAGAAGCCTGAGGGATTAGCATGTGCTAATTTTTTACTTCAGTGAAGTTAGGTCATACACTTTAACTTTAGCAAATCCATTAAAATATATTCATTTAATTTGTCTTGGTGTTTTGCTTATAATAATTTTATAGACTCAAGGAAAAATCTGAAATATAATTAAGAATTAAATCATACTAATCCTAGAGAAAAATCTCATTTATTCATAGGAATATAATGCAGATGACATTTTTTTCTTAGCCAAAAATTTTGATATCCTATAATTTAAGCTTTTTGTTATAGCCTTATAGGACTCTGAAAAATGTATTGATATTTAAAAAAAATTATACTTACTAAATTAAAAGGTATAAGTTTCAAAAATGTCACTTGTTAATATTACCCTAATTTTTCCCCTAAGAATCACAAAAATGATGTCTTCGTAACTAGTCTGGAAACTGAGTTAAAGGATTTGGCAATAGCTGAAATCAAGGATGGTAGGAACTTTGATGCTTTCATCATTTGCTCCTGTAATATTTTCTGATCACTGAGCTTCTTGTTTAACCTAATGGAAGCAAAGAAGACAAACAAAAATAATAAAGTAACGTATCTCATTTTTGAAGACAATATTTTCTGTTAATTATGGAAATGAATGCACTGGGCTCTGAATTTCTTTCATTCAAAATTATACATAGCTCATCTCTGCATCAAAACAAATAAACAAATAAGCAAAAACGTTTATTGGGGTTGTGTAGCCCCAAGCACCCAAGTGTTCCCAGGGTGGCTGCCAATATAGGTTCTTGGATCTGCTTTATTAAAGGAAAGCCATTCAAAATGGGTTAACAAGCTTACTTTAATCAGTCAAACATGTGTCGTTCACCTAGTTCAGGGGAAAAAGGTCAGCACCCCGAACTTCAGAGTATACAGACAGAATTATCAAGACAGAGAAACAGATCAAGTAGACAGATTTCCAAACTGTCCAACCATTACATCCATACCAAATCAACATCTGGGTTTTTCAAAGCCAAGGTGGGGCTCTCAACAATGGCTTCCGAGAATCTTACCTGATCAAATCACAGAACACTTCTCAAAGTGAGCCCCAGAACAAAGCTACACATCAGGGCTTATATAGCCTTCTCCTGGCTCAGAGAATGTAACAACCTTATTGACTGACTGGCCAATCAAGAAGTATCTACTGAAAAACAAGCCTCCCACCCCAGGCTTCAGGTGCACATTAGCCTAGGGGCAGGGAAGATCTTTAAAATTTACATTCCTATTACAGGTTGCCAGAGTAAGGTGCAACTGACTCACTCAAAGGAAACATATTTCACAATTTCTGACAACCAATTTACAATTCAATTAAGTTCTAAGATGGGAGCAGAGTTCACTAGACTGATATACTTTATAAGTAGAGCCTAAGAGGAGAAGCTTTTTGCGGTGCTACTTTTGTGTAGCCATTTTTAGAGGTAATTCTGGGGATGTGTAAGCTTTTGGGTCTTCCAAGGTGGCATGATCTAGATAGAGGTGTGAACTACCCTCCTATACTGTGTACTGGTCTTTGGGCAACCACAAGCCCTCTTTTCTGCCCCGGAACTGTGACCAGGGTCCCTGCTCCCCTGCAGCCACAAATTCTGGTGTGCTAATGCTCCTCCTTGCCTTAGAACTGAGACACAGGACTGAAATCCAGACCCAAGTGTGGGCAATGCCACAGAGTCCTACCCCCAGTGGCAGCAAAGGGACCCTTCTCATCTCTTTCTGAAGAGTTCCCTGATGTCCTTACTGTCTGTGGACTGAGGGATCCCGAAACCACCACTACTCCTACTGATTCAGTTTCCCAAAGGCCTCATCATGGTTTGCTGAGGCCCAGTCTGCTGACATGGCCCATGTTGGACTGTGCTCTACTCTCACCCTGGTACAACAATTTTTTTTCCCTCTGACGTTCAAAGTCATGTTGGACTGGAAAATTGTTTTTGTGGGTTCTGCCTCTCTAGAATAATTTTGCGTCATTACTTAAAGATATTTTAAGGGTTTTAGGAGAGAGCTGAGACAAGTCCCTGACTTTTCTCTGCCATCTTGACTCTGCCCACCCAAATTTGTAGAATCTTAAGCATAATCTTGTTTGCAATATGAAATAAGTTCAAGTATTGGGTCAACCATACATTCTTCGGCATTACCTTTTTTTAGGGTTGGGATGCAAACTGATCTTTTTCCAAGCTAGTGTCTCTCTTGAATTTTCCAAATTTTGCTGATATATTGAGTGCAACATTTTAACATTATCGTCTTTTAAGGATTTTAGATAGTTCAGTTGGAATTCTGTTACCTCCACTGGCCTTATTGTTAACATTGCTTTCTAAAGCTTAGTTGACTTTACTCTCCAGGATGTCTGGCTGTAGATTAGTAACCACACCATCCAAGTTATTCATGATATGAAGATCTTTTTTGTATAGTTCTGTATATTCTTGCCACCCCTTTTTAATCTCTTCTACTTCTGTTAAGTCTTTACCATTTTTTTTTCAAGGCATTATCCATTATCTTGTATTATAATCAATTTATGTGTCACATAATCTGACTAGAATGTAACTTCTTGTCAGGGACTGAAGTCAGATACTGAGTCTTAAACTTTGTCTCTCCCCTGGCACTTGAACAGAGTAACTGTAGAATCAATCTTTACTGGATTGAATCCAATTTTATTGTTAAATAGCTTCCAGGAAGAGTTGCCTTATAATAGTGAGAGTTTTTTCCTTAAAATTTTAGAGATAAACCATTTGTTTTATAATCATTTGCTTTACTCAAGAGCCTTATAATTATTTTTGGTACTTATTTTTACCTCTGAATCTTAAAATTTGCATTATGTTATTGCAATTTAAGGGAAAACAAAAAATCTCTCCTATTATATCTAATTCTTCTTTTCAACAATTCTTGTTTTGTCTACTTTAACAAACTATCCAAATTCATTGACACTTTACCTCCATCTCTTCATCTCTAACCTGCTAACCTTCTCCTAATAACTTGAATTATTTTTATTCAGACTCTTTCTTTGGTTCTTCATTTATTTTTATTTATGATTTCCTTCCTTGTTTTCCCAATCTTTGTGTACTTTCTCAGACTTCATAGTTTCATATTCTCTGCATAAACTTGCAAAGACTTTGCTCACTGATTCTTTTTAACCTTTGTAAAGTTTAATTAATGTATTTTGTTTTCTACATCACAGTGAACATATATTTTTCACTGTACTCATATTTGTACCTACCTCTTTGTAATATAGAAAATAATTAAGTAAAGAGAAACAAAACAATGACTACATATGGTGTTTAGCCCTTCCTCCCTCCTCCCTCTTTTTCTGCCTCTTTTTCTCTGTCCTCCAAAATGAAGGGCTTTTTTATTACTCATTATTCCTTATTGTCATCATAACCAACATTATTAGTACCAGTCCTCACTATTCCTTTTAATAAATCAATCAATATTTATACATTAAGCACCAATAATGTGCAAGGTGTTGATCTAGGTCCTAAGTACATAATGACAAAAATTAAAAAAAATGTTTCTTCCCTTAATTGTGGTAGTCATTCCTTATATTATTCTTCTGGCTTTGCTTATTTTGTTTACTGTATTAATTTATAAAATTTACTTACTTTATTTCCAGTTCTTAGCTATCAGAAATAATGCTGCTTTAATTTTTTTTTGTATTTTTTGGACCTTTATTTCTTTGTTTGAGCTCCCTGGCTCAGTACAGGAAGGTCTAATTTAAAGAGCTCTGTATGAATAGTTTACTCATTTTTTTCTCATTGTTTTAAAAAATGACTGGACAGAATCACAGCTGTAGCACAGCATTTGTATGCCTCTGATATTGACTGTTAGCTATTCCTGCTCCTCATTTTTTGGTCATCTTTGTTTATTTTCAGGGTGAGGACAAATCTGAGAGCTATGTTAAGTTATATTTTTCTTATTATTGTAGTTTGAGTCATGTTTTCATACAGGTATTTGAATTTTTTTACTGGAAAATTTTTATTGTAGGTGGAATGGGACATCTGGACACAGGTTAGATGATTCCAATTTTGTTGGTAACATCTAAAGCATCATAGTATGGAACAAGTTGGACATAGACCTTCTTCTCTCCATCAGACGAGATTAGTGTATTGACCTTGGCCATATTGATGTCATACAGCTTCTTTATCTCCTGCTTGATCTGGTGCTTGTCAATCTTGACATCCACAATGAAAATTAGGATGTTGTTGTCCTCAATCTTCTTAATAGCATGATCAGTGGTCAAGGGAAACTTAATGATGGCATAGTGCTCAAACTTGTTTCTCTGAGGGGCACTTTTCTGAGGGTATTTGGTCTTCCTTCAAAGTCTTAGCGTCTTGAGTCACTGGAAGGTGGGAGATGTTTGGATCTTCTTTTCATGGATATGCACACCCTTCAGCATTGTGTTTTTGGCCTTCCAGGTCTTGGACTTAACTTCTGTCTTGGGGAAACAACAGCTTCCTTCTTCACCTTTGGTGCCATCTTGGGGGAAAGGGTTGAACTTTGTTTGAAAGCTTTTTCCATATGCTTACTAATCTATGGATAAATGGTCTCAGTCTTATATTTTTGTGTCAATTATCTACATGTCTTGTTTATCAGATTTTTCAGTGATAATGCAATTTTCTTACTAGTTTTTCTTCTATCTGCATAGTTATTTATCATGCAAAAACTTAAGTCTTAATTTGATACTTTTTTCTTTTATGATCCTTTATATGCCTTGTTCCATTCTTCCACTAGCCAAGGTTGTTAAATATAATTCTTCTTGTCCTTTAGCTTTTTTAATAGTCATTTTTCATTCTGGTCACATAGTCATCAAAGTTCATAGCATATAAACTGATGGTTTAATCTTATTTTCTCCCAAATTACTATCCAGTTTTTCTGAGAATTCTTTTGAAATAAGACTCTTTCCTTCAATAATTTATATTCTTGGGATTGTCAAATTACCAGGCTTCTATTGTTAATTTCTTCTGCTTCTTGCTTATATAGTCAGTTCCATTTACATACTTGTTTCACAGATAACACATGGGAGGCACTGGAGTTTTTGGACTCAAGTTCTAACAGGTTCACTCTTTATCTAGTCAGACAGGAAGAACAGGAACACAGCATTGAAGGGGTTAATAATCTTACTTTATTCTAGTCTAATCTTTTCAAGAAGGAGCTGCTGATAATGGGAGTACCAACTCCTACATCATTCCCTAATCACCCTTCTCACAGGGGTTGGTGTGAAGGGGCAGCAACTACCCCTACATCTTGATGGAGCCAATTGAGACAGGCACAATTTGTGCACTCCCCTTAATCTCCTCAAACCTCATTGGAGGCTTTTTGAGGAAAGTACATGAATTCCTCCATGCATCACCCAAATCCTAAATGGGTTCCCCAATGAATTCCCTACTCACTGACTAGTGCCCAATTGTTTTATAGAGCAACAAAGAAGTCATCTTGCCAATATTAAGTTCACAGGTTAACTTTAGTAATATCATTCTGCACAAGCATAGTAAATATCATATTATGTCCCTCCAGATCTCACTGCACAGCCTCAGGAGGACGGTCTATCACTATGATTCTAGGAATTGTTATCTAGGATCCTTTGGGCTATTCTGAGAGTTATTATCAAACACCTGGAAACTAATCATTGCTATGGCCATGGATCCTGAGACACTGAACTCTAAAAAAGATGACAAAACACTCTTTATTCATAACACTTTTCTATTTTTCAAATCATATGAAATTACCTTACAATGTCGTTTGTTTTTTAATTACTGAAACTAAATTGAATAATAAGAAAAGAAAAAGAAACATATTATAAACTGAAATATTGAAACAAGCGCAAAACGGGAACAAAACATGGCATTTGCACAGCAGAATGTGAGAGGATTCAAACTATCTGTCAATAAATTTCCGTTTCAAGAACGCCTACATAATAAATACTATTCATGGTGTTGAGAGTTGTCCATTTTTTCCTTCCTTGTTAGTTTTCTTTTGTTCTCTGCTATACTCCTTTTATTTTGTTCTTTTTTCCTCCATCCCCCCCTTTAATTCCTGCCAGAGGGCTCCAATTAATCTTGGATATATGGATATATAGATATATAGATACACACATACATATATACACACACATATAGACATATACTTTCCCTAATAAATTCTGCTTCTGATATCTGTTTTTATGTTTGTGCCTATCTATTTCTCAGCCCTCCTAACTCTTCTACTTTACTTTTACCCACAACCTTGTCTTCCTGTTACTTGACCTACCCCCTCTCCAAGGATCCCTCCCTTATCCTCCCATTCCCATAAATCTAAGCACCCTTCTATACCCCACCTTTGAAGCTATTCCCTCACTCTCCTCTCTAGAGATCTCTCCCTTATTCTCTCCCCTCCCCATCTCCTTAGCATTTTATCTCTTTCTGAATTTAGAAGATTTTTATACTCTTCCAGATAAATATGTATTGTTTCCTCTTGAACCCATACCCCATGAAAGCAGGTTCCCAGAACTAACAGCTCTCCTCCTCCATCTAATTCCTTTGTATCAATTCTTCCCTTCTATCTCATTTGTATGAAATAATTACTCTTTTTAACTGTTCCTAAAAGGTTTTGCTTTTTAAAGACATATATTCAGGTCTCCCTCAATCTTTTTACTAACTACTTAATTACTAATAACAATCTTAGACATGCATTTTACATTTTACATACACAAAAGGTAAAAAGTCTGTCCTTACGGAGTGCCTTGTAATTAGTTTTTGGTGTACCTTATATTTTCCTTGGCTCTTCTATGTCAAATCTTCTACTAAAAGTTCATTTTTTTGAAATCCTGAAAGTCTGACAATTCATTGTGTTCATTTTTTAAAAAATTCTGGGTTATGCTTAGCTTTGCTGGATATATTTTCAGCTGGCAATCCAGTTCTTTTGCTCTTCAATGTATAGTATTCTAAGACCTACAGTCTTTTAGTGTCACCACTTCTAGGTCTTGTGAGATTCTAGTTGTGGCACTGACATATTTAAGTTTTTTTCTTGTGGCTCATAATATTTTATTCTTGAGCTAGGGGTTTGGAATTTGACTATAATATTCAAATGGATTTTCCTCATAGGATCTCTTTCAGTTGGTGAATTTCAATTTTTAAAAAATTTTAAAAAAATTCAATTTTTACCTTCTCTTCTTGTTCTAGTGTTTGGGGACAATTAAAAAAATATTTCCTGTATTATTATATCAAGGTTCTTTTTTCGATCATAACTTTCAGTTAGTCTGATTATCCTTACATTTTTTCTTCTTGATCTGTTTTCCAGATTAGATGTTATCCTTTTGAGATGTTTCACACTCTTCTATTTTTCATTCTTTATGTTTTATTTATATTATTTCTTGATTTCTCATAACTTTGCTGGCTTCCCCTTGCCCAATTCTGATTTTAAAGTAGTTGCTTTCTTCTTTAAGATTCTGGATCTCCTTTTTCAATTGGTTGACTTTCTTTTTATAATCTTGTTTTTTTCTTGGATTGTTGTTTCTTTTAGTTTTTCCTCAATCTCTCTCATTGATTTTTTTTAAAGCAATCGGGGTTAAGTAACTTGCTCAAGGTGACACGGCCAGTTATTATTTCTGGGTGTGGTGCTGAGTGTCTGAGCCTGGATTTGATCCAGGTCATCCCGACACTGGGGCCGGTGCTCTTACTCACTGAGCCACCTGGCCGCCCCTAAGCAATTGGGGTTAGTAACTTGCTCAAGGTGACACGGCCAGGTGTTTCTAGGTGTGGTGCTGAGTGTCTGAGCCTGGGATTCGATCTCCAGGTCATCCCGACACTGGGGCGGGTGCTCTTACTCACTGAGCCACCTGGCCGCCCCTCTCTCATTGATTTTTAACGTTTTTTCCCAGTTCCTCTATGAATTCTTCTTGAGGAGCTGACCATTTGACATCACTCTCTGGGGCAGAAGAGAGTTTCTTTGCTTCAGTGTCCTCCTCTGAAGGTGAACCCTACTCTTCTTTATGCCTATAGTGACTCTCTATGCTTGGATTCGATGTCCTTTACCTGTGATTTTTTTTATAATTTGCAGTAGCTCACATTTAATAATCACCTGTAGTCTGTGGGTATGGGGGATGGTGCCTCTAGCCTCAGATCCTCCTTCAGTTCTCCCCTCTGGCCTGGAAGTGGAACAAAAACTTGCAGCCTTTTGCAAGTGCCCACAGTTAGCAATGTCCCAGCCTCACTGCTTCTGATGGCTATGAGCTCCTTCCTTCTTACTGCCACTGGATCTCTGTAGAACAGCTGGGTCTGGCATTTGTAGTCAGCAGACGTTCCCTTGATCTTCCCTGGCTCAGATGCTCAACACACCTCATTCCCTTAGAGTGGTAAAAGTTCCTGCTGCTGGGAATAAGGCAGCCTCCCAACCCAGTTAATTGTAGGGTTTGCCACTTGTTCTTTAAGCTGACCTAGGACCTAACCTGGAGGTGTTTACTCTCCATAGGGATCAAACCTTATCCTGGGACTTATCTTCAGATCTCAGATTATCCTGGGAGAATTCCTTGTCTTCGCCTACTCTTATTTATTTTTACTGCTCAATATTCACCCTGAGGTGCTATTTAATCTCTTCTGTGGGGGAAAGTCTTAAGAGCTTGAAATTTTCTGACCTGTTCTGCTGTCTTTCCAGAATCCTCTCCATTTGCTTTTTTTCATTATTTAATTCCTTATTTTCATTTGTTATGCTGCCCAGAAATTATGATTGTAATTTTTCCTGTTCCTATCTGTTTTTTCTTTGGATACTGTAATAACATATTTGTCACAAATCAAGAAACAGCATCTAAATGTCAGGATATTTCTAATTTAGAATCCAGGGACATAAAGAAAATCCTAATTTTTTTTTTCCCATTAGCATTTCTTGTATTCCATTGAAAGTTTGAGGCAAATGCAACAGCTTGGACAATGTACCTAGCCTTCACCAGCTAAATCAAGAATCAAGTTAGAAACTGGAGAATGACCTCAGAGATCTTCTAATTCAGAAATACTTAACATAGATTCCATGGATTGATCTCAGAGTCTCAGTGAACTTGTAGAAAAAAAACTTACTTTTTAAAAACATCTTTAACTAAAATTTAACATTTCCTTTCATTATGAATATAATTAACAAACTCCAGTAATATTAGCAGTATCTGTGACTTTCTCAACAATAGAAATCACAGATATTTTCATATTTTTTTATGTTTGATACCATTATTCTGAAATATTGCTAGTGTTCATCCCTACTTTGAAATTATTATAATTATCAAACCCATCACTAGATCATGCATGATCATGTTCTTCCTTTCAACAGATGTTTGGCAGAATCCAATTCTTGCCTTTTAAAGTGAGCTATGGAAGCTTTTGTAATAATATATTTTTGTCAACATTTGCAACCATCCAAAACAACAAAAATCTGAAAACAATACATATTCTATGTGACATATTTGTTGCCTTGTAGAGGAGAATGCCAATTTACTGATCTTATTCAAACTAACCAATAATAGCTTTCAGAGTCATATCTCTCTAAAAGCAAAATTTAGTTTTAACTGGACTATATTTTTATGTTTTGTCTTGTTATTTAACTTGATTTTGAAGTAATATTATTTAATATATCACATTTTTTTTAAATTTTGATAACTATTTCAATACATTTATTTTCCTTTATAATTCTATATATTTTATTTTATTAATCAATGAACATTTATTGTGTACTATTTTATGAATTAAAAGCATTATTTTGAGAAGAGGACCAAGAGCTTAAGCAGATTGTGAAAACTCCCAAAAGTTTTAAGAATTACTGATCTAAGCCAATCCCATCATTTTATTACTACAATCTGTATAGTAGTGTAAAAAATTTAAGGTCTCTCAGAATGAGTTTGTATTATAAGTTCCATTTTCAGATAAGGAATGAGGCTTAAAAAAATTATGTGGTTTGCTTATGGTTACATAGCTGCTGTCAGAGAAGGCATTTGAATACAGATGACCTGATTCCATATCTAGGATTTTTTTCTCTTTATAATGCCACATTGCTTCATTTCATGTTCTATGCTGACTCTGTGATCACACTCTACACTACTGTAGTCTTCTTTTAGATATGCTCTTCTAAAACTATAATTATTGCTTATACATTCCCCAAAATAACAACTCATCTGAAATAAGTTATGCTAAATTCTTCAAAGTATTTATAAAATGCTGCCTCCACTTCAGACTTTTAGTAAATGAATTAGCAATTTACTGATTAATGTCTTTACAAATACAATATACCACTTACAAGAGACATAGGCAGGATCTGTGGGGAAGGTCTCAGGATTGAATTTCCTTCAGACTCTGGGTTCTAGGAAGGAATCTGGAAACAGAATTAAGGAGTTCTTTCAAACACATCGAGATTCAGTGACTTGTTCAGTATTGCATAGTTCATAAGAATCAAAGATGGGATTTGAGTTCAGGTATTCCTGACTCTAAGTTCAGGATTCTAGCCATGATTTACACTGCCTCCACTTGTACTCAATCGTTCTAAATACTATATTTGTACTATGTTTTAACTTATTTTCTATAAAGCATCATATATTACAGGCCTCAGATTGTGATTTTAGAGTATTTTACTAGGGAATTTTCTTCTAAAAATGGAAAGCTCCTTGAAGGTAGTAGCCTACTTATTTGAAATGCATTATATAGCAAATAGAACCACGGCATACATAGCATATGCATTAATATTTTCATTCAAATAGAACCCAATACTCTATAATTCTATCTGAGATAGAACACAAAGTCAAGGATCTTGTGTTTGTGAGGCTTTTTATTTGATGTGGCTTATGGAATTACTACAAACAAATGCATATAGAATGAAGACACACACACACACACACACACTTCATCAATTACAAATGACCTAGTTGAAACTTGTGCTTTATTGGTAGTGACATGTCTCCAATTCTTAAGATGTTTAAGTTAATCAGTGATGCTATAGAAAACCCAGGTAAATTATACCTTTGAGATGCTCTTTCTTTCAAGATGTCTTATTAAACAGATCACTCTGGAAATTTCTCTCCTTTTCAGAAAACCAGGAAGCACTATGTTTAATTTGGCTGCCACCATTCTTCCTTTTAAAATTTTAACCACAAAATATTTTATACTAAATTTTAATAGAAATATATTAGACTTTTTTTTTAAACATCAAATGCTGCATTGTTTCCATGAGCAAACCACTGCCAAAATAGATGATTAAAGCAAGAGCTTGGGAATATATCCAGGCTGCCCTGCTTAATCTGCCACAAATAAAGCAAAAAAGAAAGAAAAAATACTAAATTATTTTTAAGAGTAAAATACAACATTCTTAATAAAGGGTTAGGAAAACCAAACAAAAGCAAAACACCCCTCCCCCAACACACATAATCTTCCTGATAACATAAAATATAATGCTTTGGTGTGGTATTCCAAGATTAAATAAATATGATCTATCTAAAATTTTGTGTTCTCCTCTAAGATCACATAGTTCTGTTTGTTTGTTTTTTCATCGAAATTAGGTTCCCTGCAAACAAAGTAGCTTGGCATCTGAATTAAACATTGACAATTGGAAGATTGTACACAAATTTTGAAAATGCCATTTAATGATGACTCATTAATTTAGATAGCTGCCATTCTCATTTTGTCAGGTTCATTTTAATTATAGCCATGCATCATTCAAGGAAAGACCGATAAATTTGCTTCAAATATTACTCTTCAGTATCTGTAAGTTTACAGCTCAACTTTCTCACTGCTAAGTAAATTTTACTTATAATTCCACTACTCTAAAACTGGTTAGTTATTCCTTTCAGGTTGAGAGACCATAGCAAATTAAAAAGATTTTCTTTTAATAATAATAACATTTATATTATGCTTTAATTTTTTTCAAAGAGCTCTATAAGCATTATCTCATTTGACCCTCACAACAGCCCAGTTTGGTTGCTGCTATTGTTATCCCCATATAACAGATCAGGAAACTGAAGCAAGGCAAGTTAAATGGCTTGTTTAGGGTTACATAGTTATTAAGTGTCTGAGGCTGGATTTGAACTCCGGTTTTTCTGATCACAACTACATTGTTTTGTCTTTTATATCACCTACCTGTCCCATTCTCACTAAGCATTTTCAGCTATCATTCTCATTAAATATACATTTGAAAAGTATTGTTATATTTGAAAAAAGAATAAATTGTATTACCTTGTTTTTCACATTCCCTAATACTTCCAGCAACTGATCACTTTTTATTGAAAGGGAAATCAAATATGTGAATATGTATTTTGAGGAGGATGCTGGTAAAATTTTAAAAACCCCTCTGGAAAAAAGGTATGAAAAATGAATTATAACTTTAATTTTCATTATTAACATTTTCTCTAATGCTTAGTCTGTACAAGCAATAAATAAATCCATGATTTGTGATATTTACTATTCCAAGTTGAAAATGCTTACACTGAAAATTTAACAATTGACTCTCCAGAGCTACTGGGAACTGATTTCAATTCACCCCTGTAGCTTATAACTAGGACTATGCCTATACACAAAATATATATTGTCTGAATTACTAGTTTCCTAAGATAGTGTTTATATCCTTTTGAAAGTTTAATACCCCATCAAACATTAATATGGTGATAGAAACATTATCTGATTAATGCATATAGTCTCTTTATTCACTTTAAGCATGAAGTTGTAGAATATCAGAAAATCTCTACCACTAAATATTACAATCTATGTACATTACAGTTTATAACCTATTCAAATCTTCCTATCTTCTGTGATTCTAGCCCATTTATTAAAAAAAAAATTCTTCAGAAAGCATGGTAGAAGACATCATCTAGGTCTTCTCTACATTTTATGGGTACCAGTGTTGTACTCTATCTACCCAAGGGTTATTCCTCAGTCTTGGTACTTGACAAACCCAGCCATATTCTAGTCATATATATATTTTGGGGTGTCTATTATGGTCCTTCTTGAACATAACTCATTATTGGTATTATATCATTGCTGCCCATCTAGATTCACCATATGTATTTTCGTTGCTTTCAAGGCAACTTAAAATTCTTATTCTTCTGATTGTATGGTATACAATATTACTTGAAGAACATTGGTATGCATTCATTCATTCAACAAACATTGATTAAATATCTATGACAATTCTAGGAACTATGCTAAACATTAGGAATAGAAAGACAAAAATTAAATAGTAAATGTACATAAAAACTTACATTTTATTAAGGAAAACAATATAAAAACAATAGATAGTTATAAAGCATATGCTAAGTAAACAGAAAATAATCCCTAATCCAGACATGAAACATTAACAAGTAAGGGAGGGAAAGGATAGGCCTTATGTAGGAGGTGGCACTTGAAAATGAGCCTTGAAGCAAGATAGGGACTCTATAAGAAGAAGGTGAATTACGAGGATAGAGGCAGCATTTGCAAAGAAACAGAGATTGTATATCCAGTGCATGAAGATGTATACTGTAAAAAAGCCTGGAAAGGTGGGCTTCGAAAAAATATAAAAAAAACCCATGAGTTTCTACTTCATAGTAGAGAAGATTGGTAACCATGTGAGTTTCTTGTGTTGGAGAATGAAATGGTCAAATCAGTGCTTTTGGAATATCACTTTGACAGATGTGTGAATGAGAAGAAGGTACTAGAGACAGGGTGAACAACCAGAGCTATAGGACCAAGTACAGGGAAGGCAGATGCATGTAAGAGATGGTGGGGTGGTAGAACTGGGATCATTGAGAGGCTATGCAATTCCCTACATAAAATTCAGCCTATTTTTCCTTTGATTCAATTTTAGGTATAACTCATTGTCTTTTCATAGTACTTATACAGAATGTCTTGATATTTTTGCAAGTGTTTATTTTTTAATTTTATGTTTATTTTTAGTTTACATCATTCATTTCCTCAAGATTCTGAGTTACAAATTTTCTCCCCATCTTTCTCCTACCTACCACCCCAGAACAGCGATCCCACTGAATACCCCCTCCTCCAATCTGCCCTGTCCTATATCCTCCCCCATTCCCTCTTCAACTTTCCAGTAGGGCAAGATGGATCTCCATATTACAGTGCATGTATATCTTATTTCCCAGTACATGAAAAAAAATAATTTTTTGGAACATTTTATTTTAAAACTTTGAATTCCATATTCTTTCCCTTCTTCCCTTGTCACCCACCCTTACTGGGAAGATAAGCAGTTTGATATAGGTTGTATATGTGTAGTTATGCAAAACATTTCTATAGTGGATATATTGTGAAAGACTGACTATATTTCCCTCCATCCTATCCCTCACCCCACTTTTTCTATTTCCTACTTTGACCCTGTCCTTTTCAAAAGTGTGCACTTCTAATTACCCTTCACCCCAATCTGCCCTCCCTCCCATCATTTCCCCTCTTATCCCCTTCCCCCCTTCTTTCCTGTAGGGTAAGATACCTAGGTTAGTGTGTATGTTATTTCCTCCTTAAGAGAAATTCAATGAGAGTAAGGTTGATTCATTCCCTTTTGCCTTCCTGTTCTTCTCCTCCATTGTAACAGTTTTCCCTTGCCTCTTTTGTATGAGATAATTTACCCTGTTCTGTCTCTCCCCATCTCCTCTCATTATATTCCTTTCTCACCTCTTAATTGTATTTTTAAAATATCATCCCTTCCTATTCAATTGATCCTGTGCCCTCTGTCTATGTATACCTGTACACATATATACACACACTCACATATGTATTCATATACCCCCACACACATATAAATTTATTCCTTTCAACGATCCTCATACTGAGAAAAGTTTCATAAGTTTCAATTATCATTTTTCCATGTAATAAAGTAAATAGTTCACCTTTATAAATTCTTTATGATTGATTTTCCTTGTTTACCTTCTCATGTGTCTCTTGTTTCTTGTATTTGAATGTCAAATTTTCTATTCAACTCTGTTGTTTTTTTTCATCAAGAATGCTTGAAAATCCTCTGTTTCATTGGATGACCATATTTTCCCCTGAAACATTATACTTAGCTTTGCTGGCTAGGTGATTCTTGGTTTTAATCCCAGCTCCTTTGACCTCCAGAATATCATATTCCAAGCCCTTCAGTCCCTTCATGTAGAAGCTGCTAGATCTTGTGTTATCCTGATTTTGTTTCCACAATATTCAAATTGTTTCTTCCTGACTGCTTGCAGTATTTTCTCCTTGACCTGGGAACTGTGGAATTTGGATATAGTATTCCTAGGAGTTTTCTTTTAGGAATCTTTTCCAAGAGGCAATTGGTGAATTCTTTCAGTTTCTATTTGCCCTCTGGTTCTAGACTATCAGGGTAATTTTGCTTGATAATATCTTGAAAGATGGTGTCTAGACTCTTTTTCTGATCATGGCTCCCAGGTAGAGATGATTTTTAAATGATATCTCCAGGATCTATTTTCCAGGTCTGTGGTTTTTCCAATGAGATATTTCACATTGCCTTCTATTTTTTCATTTGTTTGGATCTGTTTAATAGTACCTTGATTTTTCATAATGTAATTCGCTTCCATTTGCTCCAATCTAATTCTGAAAGAATTATTCTCTTCAACGAGCTTTTGAAATTTTTCCACCTGGCAAATTTGGCTTTTTAAGGCATTCTTCTCCTCATTGGCTTTTTGGGCCTCTTTTGCCATGTGAGTTAGTCTATTTTTTAAGGTGTTATTTTCTTCAGTGAAATTGTTGACTCTCTTTCCATGATTTTCTTGCATCTTTCTCATTTATCTTCCCAATTTTTCCTCTACTTCTCTTACTTGTTTTTCAAAATCCTTCTTCAGATCCTCTTTCACCTATAACCAATTCATATTTTTCTTGGAAGCTTTTGGTGCAGGAGTTCCAACTTTGTTGTCTTCCTCCTATTCCATGCTTTGATACTTTTTGTCCCCCAAAAACCAATCTAAGGTTTGACTGCTGTGCTTGCTTTGCTTCCTTTGCTTGCTCATGTTGCCACTCAATTACTTGATTTTGAGCTTTGTGTGACAGTATAACTCTGCTTCCAGAGAGAAAAGCTTTGTCCAAAATTGTTGGGGTTTTTGCAGCTGCTGGAGCTATTAGTTGGGTGCCCTATCTGACTCCTCCACAAGCTTTGGCACCTGGTCACACACCTCAGGACCTCCACCCTAGACAGCTATCCAGATCCAAGCAGGTTAAAGCAAGAGCTATTACTCCTATGAATGGTTGCTTGTTCCCCCTATGATCTGCAGGCTGGGAGCTTCATGACTGTAATGCCTCTTCTGCTTTTTTCCTTTTCACCCCAGGGGCAGAGGCTGGACCACACTCTTGGTCCCCCTGTTCCCAAAGTCCACACTGACCTTTTACTTTGCCTTTGGCATTTATGGGTTGACAAATCTGGAAACTGCCACAGCTTCTGGTGATCCACTCTCCTGAAGTCTGCTCCAGCTGCTGCTGTTCAGGGCTGCCATAAGGCTAAAACTGAGGGCTCATGCAGGGCTTGGCTCAGCTCCCAGTGTGATACACTGTTCCTGCCAGCCTGCCAGGCTGCCTTCAGCAGGAGATTTGTTTCTCTCTGCCACTTTGTGGGTTCTGTAGCTATAAAGTTTGTTTAGAGTCATGTATTATAGGTATTTGAGGTGGTTATGGCGGGAGCTTACATAGTTTTCCTGCTTCTATGCTTCCATCTTGGTCCCGCCCCGATCTTGATGTTTTAAAGATATGGACTCATGGTCCAAGTATATTTCATAGAATAACATTACTCATCCTCAACCACGTGATTTTATTTGTTTGGATTATTAGAATATTTTTTGAGAAGTCATACATCTCACTGTAGAAGCAATGTAGAGTTCTTATGCTAAATACAATTAGCACAATATGATATTGTAATAACTCATTGCTGATAAATAACCTTTCTTTTATTTGGACTTTAGACTGAATCACTTCCCTGATGGCAGAGAAGCACCATGTTTCTTTGATATTCACCATCTGAGAATCAATGAAAAATGTCTTCTTTGTTGTTATATCTTTGAAGTAATATTGAGTGGTTTTAGCATGTGCAGGGGATACTTGTATGAGAGCCTTTAAAGTTGCATTTTACTCTACCAAGTATATTACCATTTTTTTTCTTTTGAATGAACAGAAAATAAGCAGGGTAGGATCTTGTATTTCATCTTTGAAATACAATTGATTCCCTTGTTTTCAGATGTATCTTCTATGTACAGAGAAGATTCCAAAATGGGTTTTTTATATAAGTAGATATGTAGGATGTTATTTATACTACTCAACTTTTATTGTCCTTCTGTTTTCTTTTTCAAGAACAATGAAAGTTGGTCTAGAAAGGATAGATGGAAAATGATAAATAGCTAATTAAGATCCAAGATAAACATGGGTTTTTAAGTGAGTTTTAGGTGCCTCTGATAAGCTCAAGATAATAGGACCACATAAACTACATAAAATTGTGTAGCTTCTCTCAATAATCTTTGAAACCTCATGGAGATGGGAGAAACACACACAGAGGGAGAGAGAGAGAAAAACATAGAGAGAGAGACAGAGAGATAGAGAGAGGCAGAGACAGAGACAGAGAGACAGACAGAGATATGCAGAGAGACATAGAGAGACAAAGAGACAGAGAGAGAGAGAGAGAGAGAGAGAGAGAGAGAGAGAGAGAGAGAGAGAGAGAGAGAGAGAGAGAGAGAGAGACTCAAAAGTCAAGTCAATTCAACAAGCAGTTATTAAATGCCTATTATGTGATTATGTGCCAGGAGCTATTTTAAGGATTGAAGAAATGTCTTCACTTTTATAAAAAGGAAAAAGTAGATTCTATTAGTATAAGCTAATAAGCTTAAATTTATTTTTTTTAAATTTACAATAGATTATCAAAGGAATGGTTCATGAGGAGTTAGAAAACAATATGCTGACTACTAGTTAAGGCCTGCATTTCTTCCTGCCTGAGCTGCTGCTATAGCTTTCTACTTAGCTTTCCTACTTCAAGTCTCTCTCTACTCTAATCCTTCCCCTCTTTAGATGCCAAAGAGATTTTCCTTATATTGAGGTCTGACCATGTCACATGCCTACTCAATAAACTCCTGTGGCTCCCTATCACTTTTAGAATAAAGTATAAACTATATTTGTATTTAATTGTCTTCATAAGTTTACCATTTCCCACCTGTCTCATCTTTTATACTTCATGCCTCTTCCTCAGTTCTATGATCCAGCAACTATGCTATGTGTTGCTTTTTACATATGACTCTCCATCTCTAGTCTCCATGCCTTTGCACTGTTTATCTCTCATGCTTGAAAGGTTTTCCCTCTAGAATTCTGCCTCTTAGTTCCAAATCTATCCTCTGCAGGAAAATTGTGCTGTTCTCCTGACTTTTAATGTGTCCCCATCTTAGATTACCTCCAAATTCTTCTTCTTCCTTCCTTCCTTCCTTCCTCTGTTTATATATTATATGTACATAGTCATTTACATGTTATTTCTTCTTTTAAAATATGAGATCTTTGAGGCAGAGTCTCTCTTTTTGTCTCTGTCTCTCTCCTTCCTTCCTTCCTTCCTTCCTTCCTTCCTTCCTTCCTTCCTTCCTTCCTTCCTTCTTCCATCCTTCCTTCCTTTCTGCCTTTCTTCCTTCCTTCTTCTGTTTATATATTATATGTACATAGTCATTTAC
>NW_027186304.1:8805372-8812953 GCF_028583685.1 Petaurus breviceps papuanus | reverse complement strand
AATATGAGATCTTTGAGGCAGAGTCTCTCTTTTTGTCTCTGTCTCTCCCCTTCCTTCTTTCCTTCCTTCTTTCCTTCCTTCCCTATCTTTTCTTTCTTTCCCCAGAACTTAGTACTGCGATATGTATGTATATCTATATTTATGTGATTGTCCATCTCTTATCAATAGATATAGATTATATATACATATGTACATAGACACATCTATCAATCAATCATCAATCAATCAATCTATCTATCCATCTAATCTGTGCATCTCTATCTACTTGTTGTTCAGTCATTCTCCAGTCATGTCTGACTCTGTGACCCCATGGGATTTTCTTGGCAAAGATACTGAAGTGGTTTGCTATTTCCTTTTCTAGCATATCGCCATTCTACAGATAACAAGTTGATGGTAATAGCAGTTAAGTGACTTGCACAGGGTCACACAGCTAGTAGGTTTCTGAGTCCAGATTTGAACTTGAATCTTCCTGACTCTATACCTGGGTTCTATCCATTGCTATACCATCTAACTGCCACATACACACACATGCATGTGTGTGTATTTTCTCTCTGTGTGTATAAAATTGAAGTAAAGTATTTGTGATTTTTTCATATTGGATGGTTATTGTCATTAACATAACTATAGACTGAAAAGTAGTGTGACAAAGTGAAAAAGGGCCAGATCTTTAGAAAGATCTAAAATCTAGTCCTGTATTTCTTACATATTAGTTATGACACTGAAACAAGTCACTTAGGTTTTGAGTGCCCCCAAGCAACTCCCTAAGACAACAAGTTTTGGATTTCTTCTATTTCCCTCCCTTCCCTCCTCTCCCTAAAGCCATACCCCAAAGACATAGATACACCAACTACTTAGCTTTAACTTTGACATAAGCTGTTATATATGTCAATTTTTGTGACAGTTCAATAAATTAGAACCATTTTATTTGATTTAATCAGTTTTTCTCTACCATAGGTTTTGGCATTTTCTGACTATTGGCTTTTGGCTGAATCTAATTTTCAGGCTTTATACAAACTACTCTATTAAAAACTCATTGGAGAAATGGGGTAGGAGATGAAGGAGAGTACTTTTTAAAAAGAAATCTATTGCTACATAAATAAAATATGGAACTAAAGAATACTTGACTCAAGGATACTCATCATAAAAGTCAATTGAACACATGGTGTGATGGAAAAAGCACTAAACTTTGAATGAAGAGATTTCTTTCTAACCACAGGGTCATGAGCTAATAGTTCCAGAGCTTGAAGGGACCTTGAAGGTGCTTTGGTACAACCTCCTCATTTTAAAGTTGGAGAATCTGAAGCCAGGTGAAATCTGCTTTCCAGAGACGTAGAGGTGAATGGTGAAAGATAAAAGGATTTAAGTACTTATTATCCGTCCAGTACAGTGAAAAGCACAAAAGATATAAAACAAAAGTGAAGCTAATCACTGCCCTCAAGTAGCTTACATTCAAGCAATGGAGAAAACATCCTGGAACATAGTTCCATTTGGAAAGGTAGAGGGATAGTAGGTTAAGTGGAGCTGAAAAAGAAGGTAGCAGAGTCAGGATTGAACCTCTGTTTTCTGACTCTACTCATCTCCTTGGAGATAGCCCATCATTGAACTTCTTCATGATTGTTTTCTGATTTGATGTACTTAAGGGTTCTTTCATTATAATCCACCCCCACTTTTTTGAAATTTAAATTCCAATTAGAAACATTTGCATTTTTCATTGAAAATGTTATTTTTTCTTGTTGCTAGGGAGATGAAAGTCAAATAAATTGGTTGACCAAAACATTTTGGCCTTCCTTGCTCTCCAGCACAGTTCAGGCAAAAGAACTGGTGAAGTTATATATGCAAGCTTAGACCAAGTGAACTTTTGGAATGAAATAAATAATTATACACACACACACACACACACACACACACACACACACACACACACACCCATTATGTAGAAACATTGTGGAATAGTGAATACAAATCCAGTGTCATAACCAGGACAACCTGGGTTCAAGTCCTACTTTGGATGTACTGACTAGGTGAACCTGGGCAAGTAGTTATCCTCTCAAATATCCAGTTAAGAGGTGTCAAACTAGCAGATCACGGTCCTCTACTGAGCATGACCCAAACCGGATTAAAATGTAACTGGGAAATATTTAACAAAATAAAGAAAAAAGAAACACATAAATACTTATATTTTTCTAAATAAACATGCAGCCCCCAAAGATCCTCATGTATGGTTGAATGTCCCTACCCTCCACCCAGTTTCTATGTGAATACAGTGCCACTTCTCTGGACAGAGATCTCAGTCTGTGAATTACCTAGAAGATGCCGGCCTGCAGTGTTGAAGAGATTCCTCACCAGGAAATTCCTCTTGCCCATGAAATCCTAGGTTTGATTTCTACCCCCATATAGACTTTCTACATAAATAATAGAAAGGAAAATTAAGTACTGATAATGAGGTGTGGGGTCATCTTGGAAAAGTGAATAAATCTGTTAGTGTTTTTACTGAAAAATATTTGAATCTAGGTGAAACTTCTGACCAGAGATTCAGCAGGCTTATGTCCTAAGGATTTGGATAAACGGTGAAATTATTAATTTGTTAGATTCTCATCTCTCTGCTTTATGTTATTCTTGATGGTCTCTGGAATATCTCAAATTTTCCTGACTGGTGATAGCTGTTAAGCAGTATAATCATATAGGCTTTTGGGAAGTATGCAAAAATCCCACAGTATTATAAAGAAGTAAGGTTATTCTGCTGGGCAGTTAAGATCCCCTTTCAATGCTGGACTTCAGAAAGGTCTTTAAACTCTTCAGGAGGAACTGTAGAACATGATGGTGAGGATGACTCTTAATTATCATCAGATTGTCTTAAATCCTGAAGTATTCCCATCAGACAAAGAAGAAAATGGAGGTGTAGGGTGTGCTGGCTTATCTGGCCCATTACCATATGAATGCCATGCAAGTACCATAGTTTTGGGAGACTATATGACAGAAACTAGGACTTTTCCTGATACATTTTATTGAATATAATGAAAATGAACAAAAAAGCACCAACACATTGTGATGAGCCAGATGATCTGTACTCTTGGAGAGCTTTCCTACACTCGAGAGACCAGTGTTTTATTGCTTAAAAACATATTATATAGTATTCTATATTTTTTGAAAAAGAAAATAACCCCCTAATAGCTAGTGTTTTAAATGAATTCATTTTAAATTACTTTATGAATTTAGGAAGACAAGAAAAAAACATGGGTTTTTAATGGCTTATAATGATTAATTAGGCAATACCCTAGAAGATTTGAAACTGAACTAAGCTATACATACAACATACCATTAATTACTGAATTTGAACTAATTGCTGACTTGTACCTGCTCATTATTTGAAAGGGAATGGGTGAAATACTCTGTAAGAGGGAAACAAAAGGTGACAATGTGTGTCTGAGTTTAAGGCAGCCTCTATCTTCATTTCATATCTAACTTCAAGGTTAAAACCCAAAAAGCAGCAGGAGAGATGGGATTATGACAGATTTGTTGTAAGCATTGATTATTGGCTAGTATGTGTACTGGTATGTACCAGCTGGGGGAAAGTGCTGATTGAGACATGATCATGGATTCCAGCCAAAACCATTTATAACCCAAGATGACAGTGGAGACAGGAAAGTATTTTTGGGGAAAAAAAAGCTGGATCTAGGATTTGTTCTATTGCTGTTATTTTTTTCCCCCTCAGTTGTCTGGCTTTTTTTTTTTTTTTTGCTCAGTGTCTTCAAATAAGCAGTGTTTTACATAACAGTAAAAAGCACTAGCATACTGAAGAACAATTTGCTGATCTGAATTGTTACAGCGAGTTTCCTCATCAGTGGTTCCTTTCTCCCATAAGTTAAGGGCCTGAAACTACTCTCATTCTCAACAACAACAAAAAAAAACCCACAAAATCAGGCTTTAAGCAAGGGAAAGGAAAGTACACTGATGTGTTTTGCAAATCACCATGTAAAAAGAAATAATAGAGGTCTCTTTTAATTTTTAAGAAATTGTCAACATGAATGTAGCAGAGGTACAATTCCAGGTTAAACAAGTGTCAAAGTAACCCTTTAATAAAATAAATTGAGACTGTTAGAAATTAGAAACTAAATAGCTAGAATATCTGACAAGATGGCTGTTGTTGCAAGTCTGTTTCAGGGGTCAGTTGTTTTGCATTATATTCCAAAGCCTGTGTATGCACAGAAATGAATATATAAAAGCCTTTGAAAAGAATAATGCAAATATCAACTTGTAAATGTTCCTCATTACACTATGTAAATGTTGTTCTGCCTAGTTTCAACTCCTGGAACAACATGCCCCCTGCTCAGGGTACCGTTTTGGGAAGGCTGCTATTTGTACTGAATCAGTCTGGGTGACTTCATTAAAAAAAAAAAAAAAAATTAAACTTTTAGTATGTGGTAGCTGCATAAGATGGTTGTGTGTAAGCTCACTAATCGTGGCAGCTGCCTAAGGTTCACAAGCTCACTAATATCATCTTCCCATGATACAGAAGTGACGGAGTGGCTGAGGCACCCTGAACCCATCTCCTCATAGACTAGGTAGATAATCAACATTGTACTTCTGTCATATGGAAATTGCTCACTTCAGTCTATAACACCTTAAATACTACAGGGCCACCAACTCTGGTTGCCTTGGTGTATTAATAATTCATTTTCTATTGCATCCTGAGTTTGCATTATTGAATAAAGTGAGGTCCTAACCTAGGTTTCCTTTAACATTGGCACCCCACCCCTTTGCTGCCTTCTTTTGTGTGCTGCCCCTCCCAACTCCCCCACCCCTTGGATTATAAGCTCCTTGAGATCAGGGACTATCTTTCTTTTTAAAAACGGAATCCCCATCACTTAGCACAGTGCTGGCACATAGCAGGCAATTAAGAAATGTTTACTGGATTCAATTAAATATATAAACGGCCCCTGAATGGTTGGTGGCCAGAGGATTTCTCCCATATTCCCCATTGCCAATGTTCTGGACACACTACAGCACAATGGAGGGAGTTCTGTGCTTGAGTTAGCAGACTGATACTAAAATTCCACCTTAAACACTAGCTGTGTGACCAGGGAAAAATCATTAAATCTCTCTGGGCCTCCTTTTCCTCACCTATAAAATGGGGATGATAATACTTATGCCTCCAGGTATGTTGTGAGGAAACTTTAAATCATTATATGAATGTTATTTTGCTATTGGGATTTATTTTTTTGTTTCTTTTTCTGCTATCTGCTATCTGCTGTCTGGGAGCATCCAACCCACACTCCCAAAATTAATTGTGATTTCCCTTATCTTCCTTCAGGACTTGTTTAGGGAAGTTTGTTGAGATGATGGTAGTAGAGAGAGGGAAAAGGAGAATAAATTTCTAAGGTAATCCTGGACATGAATTGGTATCCTTTACCCTCACTGAATTACGGTGATATAGTTGAAAAAGCATTAGACCTTGAGTCAAGAGGTCTGACTTCAGGTATAAATATGGATACTTATTAGCTGTATAGCCTCCATAAATTTTAAAAATTGTTAACCATTTTTTTCAAATAAGACATATGTGACCTTGGACAAGTCCTTGGACAAATTCTTTAAGGCTGATTTTTTTTCTTAGAAAGTTATCTGAAAGATTGAGAGGTTAAGTGACTTATCCAAGGTGGTTTTAGCTATTGTTCAACACTCTGCAATCACTGTATTACTAAGAATTATTATATAAATTCATATCATTACCACTATTTTCTCCACACAAGTAGTCTATCTTATTCTTTGAATCAGAATTATTGGGACAAAATTCTCATGCAGTCTGCCTGTTTCCCCTAAGGAATGTAGATGAACCTTTGTTATTATATATGAATCCTTTGAGCCAGATGTGTGTGTGTATATATATAGTATTTTTTTCATAAATTTCTTTTCTCCTGCAGTATCTAGAGAAAAAGAGAATGAATAGTAGGTCCCAAGAAGGAGGAAGGTGGTTGGTGAGGAAAAGATGAGGAAGGCAGACTAGGCTTGGCAGCAGGGGTCATCCAAGTGCACTATGCACATGACAGTTATTGTTATTGTTTTTTATCTTTTTTGATTTTTATTAAACTTAACTGATTTAATTTTTCCACTAATTTCTGGATAAGATAATGAAATTTCTGGGGCAGTTTGATGACTTATGGAGAAAATAGAATAACTGAAGTCATGACTGCTCTAATTAATTTGGCCTATTTGGTCACCATTGGTGTATTATTTAAACTTTTATGATAATCTGCAAAGGGATATTTAAAACTTTCAAAAGAAATAGGGAACTTTCTTTTTTTCCTAGTACATAGAAACTTAACTGTTATGCAAATACATATGAGATGCACTAACACTGTTTTTTATAAAGGAGGACACAATCACAGTTTAGTTCTATAGTGAAGTGTTATTCAGTTGTTTGCAGCAGTGTCTGATTCTTCATGATCCAATTTGAGATTTTCTTGGCAGAGATACTTTAGTTGTTTGCCATTTCCTTCTCCAGGTCATTTTACATATGAGAAAACATAGACAAACAGGGTTAAGTAATTGTGCAGGGTAACACAGCTAGTATCTGAAGTCAGACTTGAACTCCAATCTTCTTGGCTCCAGGTCCAGCACTCTAACCATGTCCAACCTAGCTGCCTTTCTATGTTGCATATTAAAGGTATATACTGAACTTCTGTCAGGGAAGCTTGCTAGAGAAATCCAAGGATGGACTATCAAAAGGGGTTTTGAAACCAGAGATATCTGAAATTCAAGATTGATACACATATGATTGAGATGGCTTAAATTCAAACCTAAATGAAGTTATTGGGTACATAAATGATCTTGAAAGTCTTTCTCCTCCCCCTGCTTCTGAGTGGCTTTTGAAAATAACAGATAACTTATTTTCAAATTCATCATCATATGTTCCCTTGCATCTAACCAACCCCGCTGATAAAGTTCTAAAGTCTTTTATGCCTTCTAATCTCATGAGATTATTTGATCCATATGCTCCTATAAATTCTTTTTTTTAAATGCTTTATTAACTTCTGATTTACATCATTCATTTCCACCAGATTTTGAGTTACAAATTTTCTCCCCGTCTTTCCCCTACCCACTGCCCCAAAATAGCAGTCCCACAGGATATCCCCTCCTCCAATCTGCTCTCTCCCATATTTTCTCCCATACCCCTTTCAACTTTTCCAGTGGATCTCTATGCCCCAGTGCCTGTATATCTTATTTCCCAATTACATGTAAAATAGTATTAATAATAGTATACACACACACACACACACACATACACATATATATATATATATATATATATATATATATACACATATATTTGAATATTTGATTTTAAACCTTTCAATTCTAGATTCATTCCCTTCCTTCCTTGTCACCCATACTTACTGGGAAGATAAGCAGTTCGGTATAGGTTGTACATGTGTGGCTAATGCAAAACAATAACATAATAGATATATTGTAAAAGACTGACTATATTTCCCCCCCTCCTATCCCACCTCCCACTTGTTCTATTCTCTACTTTTATCCCGTCCCTTTACAAAAGTGGGTGCTTCCAACTTCCCTCCCCCCCAGCCT
>NW_027186304.1:8765795-8805272 GCF_028583685.1 Petaurus breviceps papuanus | reverse complement strand
TTCCTATTGTTCCCCTCCATTGTAACCATTTTCCCTTGCCTCTTCTATATGAGATAGTTGACCCCTTTCTGTCTCTCTCCATCTCCTCTCATTATATTCCTCTAACCTCTTAATTTCACCTTTTAAGTATCATCCCTTCCTGTTAAATTGGTCCTGTGCCCTCTGTCTGCAGCTCCAAAGTTTGTTCAGAGTCCCCTTTTTACATGGATTGGGGAGGGTGGAAGCCGGAGCCGTGGGAAGGTCGTGCTTCTATTCCGCCATCTTGGCTCCGCCCTCCTATAAATTCTTCAGAGATGATATAACTATGTTAATCCTGCAGAAAGAGAAGTCCTTCTTTTGCTCCTAACTGAAGAGAAGGAAAAAAGCATTTATTTTGCATGCATACCATGTACCTTCCACTATTCTACACACTTGAACATATTATGTCATGTAATCATTTGAATCTCACAACAGCTCTAGGAGGTAGCTGCTATTGTTATCCTCATTTTATAGCTGAGGAAGCAGAGGAATAAAGAAATTAAGTTACTAGTCCAGGACCACACAGCTAAGAAGTTTCTGAAGCTGGATTTGAATTCAGGTCTTCCTGACTCTACTGCACTTAGTACTGATGACTCTACTGACACCTAGTACTGATGCTAGTATCAATTAATCAGCACATTTAATTACCTCTATTTTGATGATTTTTCCACCTAGGTATAAAATATTAACAGTCTCATTATGATTTCCAAGGATATAGGTATCTCTACTTATGTTCAGAAATGGAAAATTCAAGTGAATGCTGAGAAAATAATAGAAAAAAAGAGAAGTTATTTGTTAGTACTTTTAGTAATGATATATAACTAAAATTATTGGTAACTAGAAAGTATTGTGTAGCAGGACTAAAAAAAATCCCTAAATTTTAAAAATAAACTTTTTTTCCCCTTTGCCTTAAAATTCCAGCAGCTAAAATTTCCTGAAGGGATAAACTCATAGTTTTAGCTCAAGGCAAAATCCATTTATTCTGTTTTCTCTTTCTCCTGGTTATTTTTAATATCAAAAAAGTTTTAAGGGTCCATTGTATATTTAGAAAATTTTAAGAGTTTTATTTTACAAGAAAATTTAACACAGGCTACTTTTCAGCTGGGCCTGAAATTTTTTTTTGGATGATATGACAGAAGTTAATGCAAGAAATAAAATGTATTTTTCTTGCTTTAGAAAAAAAAACTCTAAGAACATATGATTTTATTTTCTATTCAATGTATAATTCTTTTGTCGAATGTCTATTTCCAAACATATATCATAATAATAGATTACACATAACTAATGAGGGCTAATATTAATAAAAACTCTTATCTAAACTGATTTAAGTTTTATGAAGCACTTTGAAGCTCTCCCTGAAAGGGTGAAGGAATGCAGTGTAAGTTCCATTTCAATTTTGCAGATCATAAAATTGAGGCTAAGAGAAATTAAATAGTATGCTTACACAATTACCAAATGCTAAAGCTAATATTACAAAAAACTTATCATTACAGTTGAACAACATTTCAATGTAAATAAATTATGAGGATTATAATTGCCAATATTTATATATTGCCTAATGATTTACAGTACAGGATATCACAGAATCACAATATTTTATATCATTTGTCATCCATCTATACCAATCCATTCAAGAAAAAGAACCATTTGACTAAAGACCTCTAATAGAAAGAATTGTTGTTAGGAAGTTTATCACAACCTCAAATCTAAATATATCTTTTTAAACTTTCACCTGTTATTCCTGATTTTCTCTTGAGAACAAACCTTTTCCATCTGCTAATCCTTTGAATATGTGAAGATTATTATCTCGTTTGTATAACAACCTAAGGAGATAATATTTTATAAACAAGGGAAGTGAGGGCAAATTTGTCATTTTACAATGATTATAGTGTTAGTAAATTTCTGAGGTCAGATTTAATTTTTTTGTTTCCTTAGTAAGATGCTATTAAAGGCATGTTTGAGAAGTAGACATCATTTTCTAAAATTTTGAATTAAGTCTTTATTTCAGCTTTTGATAGTTTTACTGTTGTTACTTTTGTTGATTAAATTACATTTCTCTATAGATTTGTTTACTTTCCCAAGAAACATTATAATACAATTCCTTTAATTGATTATTGGTAACTTTCTAAAATACATAATTCATATGTCACATAGATAATTCATAAACATAAATATAAGGAAAGTGAATAATTATCCATTACCTTTTATGAGTCAAACATTTGGCTAATTTTTACAAAAAAGGTAAAGATAAAACTAAGAAAATTATACAACAATTTTGGCATGGAATATAGAAATTTAAATATCAAATAAAATATTACCGACTAGAATATAGCAATGCATTCATGCAATCAAGTAGGTTTTCTACCAGGTATGCAAGACTGGTTAATCGTAAAAAAAAACAAAACAACAAAAACCAAAACAGACAAACAAAAAAAAACACGTTAGAGGCATATCTCAGAGATATTTTAAATTTTTGTTTGGTTATAGATCACAACAATAAAATGAACATCCAAATAAGGCAAATCACATAATTTTTTTGGTTTCCAATTGCATGTAAAAGTTATTTTTATATTATACTGAAATTTATTGAAAATAGTATTATGTCTAACAACTCCACCTTAATTAAAAATACTTTATTGCTAAAAATGTTAACCATAATCTGAGAATTTAGCAAGTTGTAATCTTTTTGCTGGTAGAGGGTCTTGCCTTAATGTTAACAGCTGCTGACTGTTCAATATTGTAGTAGATGAAGGTTGGGGTGACTGTGGCAATTTCTTAAAATACAATAATGAAGTTTGTCACATTGATTAATTCTTTCTTTCACTTGAACACTTAGAGGCCACTGTAAGGTTACTAATTGGCCTATTTTCTATATTATTGTGTCTGGGGAATAGGGAGGCCTGCGGAGAATGAGAAAAGATGGTAAAACTTCAGTTGGAAAAGTCAGAACACATACAACATTTACCTATTAAGTTCACCATCTTATATGGGTGTGGTTCATGGAGCCCCAAAACAATGGCAATTGTCACATTAAAAATCAATGATCACAGATCTCTATAACTGATATAATAATAATGAACAAGTTTGAAATATTGTAGGAATTAGTACTAATAATAAACTGTGACACGGAGACAAGATATATACTGTTGGAAAAATGACACCACTTGACTAGCTCAATGAAGGGTTGCCACAAACCTTCAATCTGTGAAAAAAGGGCAATATCTATGAAGTGCTTTAAAGTGAAGGACAATAAAACAAAACATGCCTCTAATCAATGTAGGCTTTAAGTATGGCTATTACTTATTTTTCTGACTTTTATCAATCCATCTTTTCAATAAATATAATTTTAAAAATTTGGCAACCAGATGTAAGTGGATAGTAAAGATTAGCTAATAAGCATGACTGGGAAGCAAAGGGATATGTCACCAACTGAAGAGAAGGAAACATCTAATGAATAGTGCTACATATCCCTGGCATCTTCTTTAAAGAAACAAAACAAAACAAAACCCAACGATATTAATTAAAGAATCACCTTGAGAAAAATTCCAAAGTATATTTTAAAGTTTACAAAGTGCTTTCTATGTTTCTTCTTATGGGGAAAGTAGATTATTTTATTATTATAATTATTCCATAGACTAGGAAGCTATGCTCAAATACATTTCATTTGTCCATGATCACAAAGACAATAAGCATCGGAGTCAGATTTTAAATCCAGATCTTCATACCTATAAATCCAGTACTCCATAATGCCACCCAGATGTCACATATTTCAGATTATTGACTATAATTTATAATAATATTTAATAGAAATAATTCACTGACATTTGTTTTCCTAAAATTTAATTTGTAAGTTTTGGTTTTGCTAAAACTTTGCCCCAGCCACATATAATCACACACTCAATTTTTTCCCCCATGGTTTTAAGAGGTGCATCAAAATACTGTGTTTAGAATTTTTTCATTAAAGTGATACCAATGTGTTGCTATGCAGGAAAAAAAAAATTTCCCCAGAAAATGATGATATGTGGAATGGTCATTGAAAAAAAAAACTACACATTTTACACATTAAAAGAAGTATTATAAATGTATTAAAATATTCCCTTTCCCTTTGTTCACATGCTTCAGGTTTGGTGCCTTTATGCGGCAAAAAAATCTATACATGGAAATCCCAGGGGGATGGGTCTCCATTTCTTAATTTCAAAAGAGAAGGTATAATTTCCCCTGTTTCAATCTTTGGCTTTTCTCTGTGTGCCAACCACATTAGCACCAGTGATAGCAATACATATAATACATCATAAATGAAGTAAATTTTTAGTATGGTTGTTTCCATTTTTTTGAATAATGCAGATTGCCTCACACACATACTCAACATCTTTATAAAGGTTGTAATGGGAATGTAAATTTTAAAGATCTTCCCTGCCCCTAGGCTAAAGTGCACCTGGAGCCTGGGGTGGGAGGCTTGTTTTTCAGTAGATACTTCTTGATTGGCCAGTGAGTCAATAAGGCTGTTACATTCTCTGAGCCAGGAGAAGGCTATATAAGCCCTGATGTGTAGCTTTGTTTTGGGGCTCACTTTGAGAAGTGTTCTGTGATTTGATATGGATTCTAGGAAGCCGTTGTCCAGAGCCCCCCAGCTTTGAAAAACCCAGATGTTGTTTTGGTATGGATGTAATGGCTGGACAGTTTGGAAAGCTGTCTACTTGATCTGTTTCTGTCTTGATAATTCTGCCTGTATACTTTGAAGTTCGAGGTGCTGTCCTTTTTCCCCTGAACTAGGTAAATGATATATTTTTGAATGATTAAAGTAAGCTTGTTAACCCATTTTGAGTTGCTTTCCTTTATCAAAGCAGATCCAAGAACCTGTGTTGGCAGCAAACCCTAGGGGAGCTTGGGGTGCTTGCTGATACAAGGTGTATTCAGAAACAGAGACTGGTCTCTTCTCTTTCATAATAAATGGTATATTAACCCTATCTCTGAAAATCACTGTGTATTATGTGGTTAAGGGGGCTGTCTTTAAATACTTTATGACATTGATTTACCAGATGTTTAGCTGAGCCCCTTAAATATCTCATTTTTCATACAAGGGAAGAGAAATATTTCAGTTTGTTTTGCCATCATTACTAACAGAAAAAAATATTCAAATGAACAGAATTCCTAAATATTTACTTATTTATATCAGTTTTCCCTTTTGCATATTTGAAGTGTGGCATTGTACAAAATGCACTGTCTTGGGGGTTGAAGACTTGTGTTTATATCCTGTCTTTAATACTCAATACCTGGGAAATATCATTTAATCTCCATGAGCCTCTGATCCCTAGTTTGTAAAATGAATGTTGGACTAGAGGGTCTGTAAAGTCTCCCCCAGCTCTAAAATTATGAAGTTAAAGAGGATGATGATATCCAAATCTCCCTCTAGCTGTGCAGATCAAAAACCCTCTGCTCATCCTATGAAATTCATCCCTATCTTCCCTTAAATTCATTACAAGGAATCTACCCAATGTGTTAGATGTGCTCGGATGGTTTCTTCCTACATTGTAACAGTACCAGTGGAACATTCTATTTGTCGTTCCTCATTCTTGGCATGTGGTCAGCTCATCATTTCTGGTCTCATAATTTCACGATGACATCTTTTATTGCTATTGGAATTTCTCATTCATTACATGTTAGAGTCTGTTCATAGCTGCCATATACCTTTCCATTGCCCTAGGTAATATTCATTTAAAAAAAAATTCTTTGAAGGCAATAGTGTTTCATGCCCTTTTTCCTTAAAGGAATAAAATAAAAAAAATTCTGAACAGTTTAACCTAAAATGAACTGTTCCTGCATATAATTAGAGCAACTTGTACATACTGTACATAAGTATACTCAAGATATACTTATTATCATAAATGTTATTTCCCCCTTCATAGTGGGATTACCGACTAAAAGAATTGGGATTTGAGATGAACTTAGAAGCAAAGTAGTACTTGAAAGAGGTGAGGAAGGGCTTCATTCTATACATGGATGATAACATTTGCAAAGATACGAAGGTAGGAGAGACTATTTTTTGTGCAAGGAAGAACAGTTTGGATAGATCAAAGCATGGAGGGAAATGAGCCTGAAAAATGAGGATAGAGCCAGGTTATAAAGGCCTTTAACTGTAAACCAATGTTAAAAATAAAATTCTAGGGGTAATTAGGAGCTATTAGAGTTTATGGAGTGGTGAGGTGACATGGTTAGTCTTATGTTTTAGAAAATTCATTTAGATAGTTACTTGAAACATGTGGTTGCCTTAGAGCAAGTCTGACAGAGTTACTATGGAGTGTTTCCCTCTGAAATCATGTTTTAAAATTTTATCCTCAGCTAACATTAATATTTTTCCTTTCATCTCCTATTGCTGGCTCACATTGGGTTTATGGCCCCTAAAATTTCAAGCCCTCTTGCCCCCCAAAGAAACTGTTTTGTACCCACATTTTTCTATTTTCCCTGGATGTCCTTTCACTTTGTATTTACATCTTGGATACCTTGTACAATTCTATGTACATAGTATGCACATTTTGAAAGTCTATTTGAAGTATATTGACTTCTATTTTTATAGAAGATTTTCTTAGCATTAGCTCACTTTCTAAAAATTTCTGTAGATATCATTTTGGATATTGGTTCTGTTATTCATTGTATTGGATATCTCACTAAACTACATCACCCTAAAAATTGATGAGTGTAACTTAATTAAAATTATTCATAATGTATATAACCATAACTTAACTAAGGGTTTGTCTCTAATTTGACATGAAACCATTAGCAGCTTGGCTTCATTCAGGCAACAAGTTCTAAACTTGCTTAATGATATTATATTTCCACCTAGTCCACCTTTTTTCTATTTTGCCCACCAGGATACGATTTGGTCTCCTGGCAAGAAACCTGATGAAATCTAGAAATACTACATCAATGGCATTCTCCTGATCTATAATCAACCTCATAACCCTGTCAACAAAGGAAAAAGAATGAGTTTGGCATGTCTTATTTTTAAGAAACCCATATTGGCTCTTACTGTTTTTCTTTTGAAGGACTTAAACATTTTTATTTATATTTTTGTTAGACCTATGATGTTACTGTTATTAGAAATTCATGAAGACACTCCCCTGCAAACCCCTTCTCTGACCAATGCAGATTGGTAACTGTCTTGCCCTTGATAGTCTTAAAGTGTTGCATGACTCACTAAGAAGTTGAAAATGTGTTCAGTGGTAACAAATTAGCATGTCAGAGATAGGTATTGAATCTAGGTTTTCCTTTCTATTTGCTATGCTATGCTGCCTCTAACAAACCTACTGTTCCTAAGCCTAGCATAATAGAACCTAGCTTTATGTAGATTTGCTTAGCTAAGATTATTAAGTAGTTCATCAACTCATTGATTAGTAATTGCTAATAATATTAAAATGAAAAGGAGTACATAAACCTAAACTATTCCTGAAGACACTCAAAATTAGTTAAAAATAATATCTTAGGAATGGTCTTTGACATTTTATGACGATCAATATATGATTGTTTTGTAGTTTAACATATCTCATGATCTACAGGAAAGCGAAGTGGAAAAGGTTTTAGAAGACAGAAAGGATGAAGCCAATTGCCAAACCAGCAAGGACAGATTGATCTGTGAGCTGAGAGCAGAGGTATGTTTTTGTCTTTATTTTTGCATTACTAATTTGCATTGACATACATATATATATAATACTATTACAAGCATGTTGGATAAGTCTGCTTAAATAGTTAATATTATTCATGGAATAAACCAATGAAATCTGTTGATTTCAGTGCACAGGCAGATCATTCACTTTTAAAGAAAAATCTTTTCCAAAAACTTATAGACATGGAATTAATTGGCATGGAGTTGTTATTTGATGTAAAGACAATGCAATGGTATCAGTTCGCAATAGATCCTGAGCAATTTTAATGCTAGAAAGATATACCATTTGACTACTCTAAGATTTCTGAGTGTAATGCATGTCTTTCTTTGAGGAAAAACCCATTAAATGTTCAATTTGTTGTGCAGTTTGATGTGTCAGACTATTGTCACATGCAATGACATAAATCAAGTGCTGCATGAAGTTTCTGGTGGACTTAATGGTATTCTTGGCAAGGAATGCTAGTAGGGAGAGACAAGCAGAGTAGATTTATTTTTGTTATATCTAATTTATGACTGAGGCACTTGTCAAATGAAATAGTAGAAAAGTTTGTTATTTTTTGCCATTCCAAAATAAACAGAATTGTCCTAGATTGCAATCTCTGTGTTTTTATCCTGATTTGATAAAAAGCAAAGATAATTATTACAAAAGATAGGGCCATTTATGCTTTCAAAAGTCAAGACCTTTATGTTTACATGTTGCCTAAATGAAGAATTGTGGAAATCAGAAATTCTTGTACAGTATATTAAGTACTTCAGGAAACAAAAAGTTTTGTAGTAAACTATGTGAGAGGGGGAGGTAAAAGTAATAAGTATTTGTCCTGTATCTTCTTAACCTATTAAAGAAAATATGGTAAAATGGAGCCAAGATGGTAGACAGAAGAAGGCAGGGACTTTCCTGAGCTCTCCCAAATTCCCTTCCAAAATTTTAAATAATGCCTCAAAATGAATTCTGGAGTGGCAGAACCCACAAAAGGATGAGATGAAATAAATGTCCTGTCCAAGACAACTCAGAAGGACTGCAGGGAAGATGTGTCTAACTCTGGAAAAGGGGAACACAGTCCAGTGCAGGTAGTGTCCAGGTAAGCCAGTGCGGGGCCTCTAGAAACTAGCACAGATCAGCAAATGAGGTCCTGTGGCACTGGAGCAGTAGGCCAGAAGCACATAGGGCCAACTGTGAGGCTGCTTGCCCCTGGTGCAGAAGAAGAGTGGCCAAGCCCGGAGATCTCAGCACAGCAGGTCACTGGGCAGGACCCTGACCCCTGGTGCAAGAAACTTGGGACAGTGCCCCTTGTACCCAGGAGCAGAGCTCACCTTAAAAAGTCATATAATAGATTGCAAAGTGAGCAAACAACAAGCCCAACCAAAGAAAGCCAATATGGCAAAAGGGAAGATCAAACACTACTTCAGAGGAGGACAGCAATGCTAACATGGCTACCTGAAGAGCCTCAAAGAGAAATTTAATTTGGTCTCAGGCAAAAAAAAAGTCCTGGAAGAGCTCACAGAGGATTTTAAAAATGAAATAAGAGAGATAGAAGAAAAATTGGGAAAAGAAATGAGAGTTATGTAAGAGAATGATAAAAAATAGAGTCAACAGCTTGGTAAAGGAAGCACAAAAAAGGAGAAAATATGTACAACAATTCAGTGAAGAAAACAACTCCTTTAAAAGTAGAATTGACCAAATGGAAAACACACTGAAGAAAAGAAGTCCTTAAAAATTAGAATTGGGCAAGTAGAAGCTAATGACTCCTTGAGATATCAAGACATAATCAAATGAAAGAAAAGAATGAACAAAGGGAAACTGAAATATCTCATTGGCAAAGCAAATGACCTCGAAAATAGATCCAGGAGAGATAATTTTAGAATTACTGAACTAGATGAAAGTCATGATCAAAAAAAGAGCTTAGACATCATCTTTCAAGAACCTATCATGGAAAACTTCTTTGATATCCTAAAACTAGGGGTTAAAATAGAAACTGAAAGAATCCACTAATTACCTCCTGAAAGAGATCCCAAAGTGAAAACTCACAGGAATATTATAGTCAAATTCTAGAACTCTGAGGTCAAGGAGAAAATGCTGCAAGCAGCCACAAGGAAACAATTCAAATAGTGTGAAACCATAGTCAGGATTACACAGGATTTAGCAGTTTCTACATTAAGGAATTGGAGGGTTTGTAAAATGATACTCAGGAAAGTGAGGGAACTTGGATTACAACCAAGAGTCACTTACCCAACACAAACCAAGGATAATCTTTCTAGAGGGAAAATGGATATTCAGTGAAATAGAGAACTTTCAAGCATTATGCTTAAACAGACCAATCTAAACAGAAAAAAAAATATTTTCAAACAAAAGATTTAAGAGAAGCATAAAAAATAAACAGGAATGAGAAAATATAAGAGATTCAATTAGGTTAATCTATTTATATCCCAAAATGAGAAGATGATAAGAACTATATCAATATTATGGCAGGTAGAACGAGTGTATATAGACAGAGAGTGAAGGTATAAGTTGACATAGATAAGATGATATAAAAAAATTAAGGAGTGAGAAGGAGGGTTGCATTGTGAGAAGAGGGAAGGGACATGTAGAATAGGTTAAATTTTCTCACATAAAGAGTATAAAGCCACACACAGGTAACTTTCCAGAAGAATGCTGCTGTGAACAGGTTTCAAGGTTCTGATTACATAGCATAGTGAACACTATATTTATTCAATAACAAATCAGAACAAAACATTCACAAAAAATCTAGGTACAGAGTTTACAATGTTAGAGCTTATCACAGAAATGGCCACAAGGTTCTCACCAAAGTGGTCACATAGTTTTAACAAAGTACAATAATTTAGTCAATCAATCACTTAGTAACTCAATCATTCAGTCATAACATGCAAAAGGTCAAAGTCCTCCATCCATGAGGCCCAGTAAGTTGCAAGTCAGTCACTGCCCAGTCATCAATCACTATTCAGTAACCTCTTAAGGGACAGTGGAAAATACAGACCTTCCACCCTTAGGTAATAGTAAATCATAAAACAGTAAATCTCAGTCACTACACAGTATACAAGTAAAGTCTTCTTTCAGCTTGACTCAAGGCCAGCTCTCAGCTTCCATGGTTCCTCTTCCATGGTCCCAGCTCCAGTTGTCACCTGGATTCAAAGGCAGGCAGCTCCCAGTTCCTTGTCTAGTTCTTCATCCAGTTTCTGTTCCATATTGAAGTTCACAGTGTCCAGTCCACCTCAAGTCTTTTACAGTTCCTGTTTCTTGGAAGACAAACTTGACAGAGCCACAATAATATTCATAAACATTTCCAGCACCATCATTAATTCACTATCTACCTGTGAAATCAACTCAGACCCACCAACAAGGTCTGAGAACTCAACATAAATCAACACAGAAATCAACACAGATCCACAAACAAGGTCTAAGAGGTCACTACAAATCATCAGTAAAGTCCCAGGACCTCCAAAACCCTCCTCCAGGACTTCTGTTAATGTATAACCAGAAAATCCTCTTTCAGAGCTTCCAGTAAGCTCCCAGGGCTTCCGTACAAAGTATCACAAACAAACATCAACACAGACAGAGCAGACAAACAGAGTGCTGGGATACCACAGGTTTTCTCCTTCTTGACTCTGCCACCACAAAAGTCCTCTTTTCAATTCTTCCTTCTCTATCCTGGAAATTATCCTTATATATGATTATTATCTCCTCTCCTTTATGTTACAGGAGTTCATGAGTTCTAGGGTTCAGAAATTGTAGAGTTCACACATTCTGTTTCTTAACATACTTGATATAAGGCTAAAAAGAAAGTTTAACTGAAACAAGGTGTTAATTCAATAGCTGAAATAAAGTGTGAACTACTTCCATGCTTGCCATTAAAAAGAGTTACAAAAGACATCTATTAAAATTCATTGACAGGTGCGTTTGTGTGTGTGTGTGTGTGTGAGAGAGTGTGAGAGAGAGAGAGAGAGAGAGAGAGAGAGAGAGAGAGAACATAGTTTTACCCTTACTCTCATCTCAGTGGGTACAGAAATCTATCTTACTCTATGTGGAAATATGAGGAGAAGGGTATAAGAGAAGTGGGGGGGGCTGATTGAATGGAGGGAAGATTGGGGGAGAAGATAGAAGAAAAACACTGAAGAGGAGGGATTGGGTGAAAGAAGAGGAGGGGAGAGATGAGAGAGAGACAGAGAGAGAGATGAGAGAGATAAAGAGAGAGAGTGAGAGAGAGAGAGAGAGAGAGAGAGAGAAAGAAGAATAAGTAGGGGAAAATATAAATAAGATGGAGGGAAACAGAGTTAGTAATCATAACTATGAAGGTGAAAGGAATGAAATCCATAAAAAAGAAGCAGATAGCAAAATTGATTTAAAACTAGGATCTTATAATATGTTGTTTTCAAGAAACAGGTTTGAAGCAGAGAGACATGCACAGAGTCAAGGTAAAAGGGTGGAGCCAAATCTATGATGCTTCACTTGAAATTAAAAAAAAAAAGAACGGGTAGGAATCATGATCTCAGACAAAGCAAAAGCAAAAATATATTTAATTAAAAGAGATAAAAAAGGAAACTACATCTTGCTAAAAGATACTATGGACAATGAAGTAATATCAATACTAAACATATGCACCAAATAGTACAGCATCCAAATTCTTAAAGGAGAAGTTAAATGAGTTCCACAATGAAATAGACTTTAAAACTCTATTAGTGGGGTACCTCAAAAATTTCTTTTCAGAACTAGGTAAATCTAATTACAAAATAAACAAAAAAGAAGTTAAGAGGTACATAGAATTTTAGAAAAGTTAGATACAATAGACCTCTGGAGGAAAATGAATGGGGACAGAAAAGAATATATCTTTTTCTTAGCAGTACATGGCAACTAAACAAAAATTAGCCATATATTAGCACATAAAAACCTCACAACCCAATGCAGAAAGGCAGAAATTCTAAATACATCATTTTCAGATCATGATGCAATAAAAATCACATTCAATAAGGAACCACAGAAAGAAAAATTAAAATTAATTGGAAACTAAATAATCTAATCCTAAAGAATAAAGAGCTCAAAGAACAAATCATAGAAACAATTGATAATTACATTAAAGAGAATGACAATGAGACAACATAACAAAATTTTTTTAGATTCCACCAAAGTGGTATTTGGGAGAAATTTTATCTCATTAAAAGCTTACATGAGTCAAATAAAGAGCACATCAGTGAATTGGGCAAGCAACTTAAAAAAAAAAAAACAACTAGAAAAAGAGCAAATTAAAAAGCATCAATTTAACAATAAATTGTAAATCCTGAAAATCAAAGGAGTTATTAATAAAAATTAAAGTAATAAAACTATTCATCTAATAAATTAAACTAAGAGCTACTTTCATGAAAAAAATAAAATAGATAAACTTTTGGCTAACGGTTAAAAAAAGAAAGAAGAAAATCAAATTATTAGTATCAAAATGAAAAAAAATGATTTAACAACTGATGAAGGGGAAGTTATAGCAATAATTAGGAGCTATTTTGCTTAATTGTATGACAATAAATCTGACAATCTTAGTGAAATAGAGGAATATTTTAAAAAATACAAATTGCCAGTACTAAAATAAGAAGAAATAGAATACTTAAAAAAAAATCTTAGACAAAAGAAATTGAATAAGTCATCAATGAACTCCCCAAGAAAAAATCCCCAGGTTCATGCAGATGGATTCCCAAGTGAATTTTTTCAAACATTTAAAGGATAATTAATTGCTTTTTAAATTTTTATTTATTTTTCCTTTTTAAAATAGTATTTTATTTTTTCAATTACATGTCATGATGATTTTCAGCATCACTTTTTAAAAAGATTTTTGAGTTCTAAATTTTTGTCCCTCAATTGATTCCCTCTCCCTTCCTCAAATAGGTCAAACAATCTGATGTAGGTTATACTTGTGCAATAATGTGAAACATATGTCTAGATTAGTCATGACGTAAAAGAAGAGACAGTACAACAGAAAAAATACATACACAAACACTAAGAATACCACGCTTTCATCTGGATGTGTATAGCAATTTCCATGATGAGTCTTTTGGAATTGTCTTGGATCACTGTATTGCTAAGAAGAGCAAAGTCAATCACAGGTGATCATTGCATAGTGTCATGTTACTGTGTACAGTGTTCTTCTGGTTCTTCTCACAGCACTCAGAGTCAGTTCTTGTAAATCTTTCCAGGGTTTTTGAAATCAGGCTGCTCATCACTTATGGAACAATAGCATTCCATTATATTTTGAGAAAATGCTATACCCATTCTTATCAGAAAAATGAGACACTGGAGGAATAAATAGAGCTTAACTTAAAATGATAAATACCATTCTACTAAAACCATCAGCAAACATTGTCAATAATGTGGATAAGTTAAAAGCCTTCCCAGTAAGATTAGGGGTCAAGCAAGGATGCCCAATATCACTATTATTATTCAATATTGTACTAGAAATGTTATTTATGGCAATATGAAAAGAAAAAAATTGAAGCAATTAGAATAGGCAATGAGGAATTTATCAGTCTTTGCAGATGATATGAAGGCATACTTAGAGAAACATAAAGAATCAACTGCAAAAACTACTTGAAATAATAAACTTTAGCAAAGTTGCAGGATAAACCCATATGAATCATCAACTTTTCTATATATACCCAACAAAGCCCAGCAGCAGGAGAAATTACATTTAAAATAACTGTAGAATATATAAAATACTTGGGAGTCTACCTGCTAAGAACAACCCAGGAACTGTATGAACACAATTACAAAACACTTTTCACACAAAGTCAGATCTAAATAAGTGGAAAAATATAACTTGCTAAGGGGTAGGCCAGACCAATATAATAAAAATGATAATTCTACTTTATTCATTTACTTATCATTAATCAAACTACCAAAATTGTTTTACAGAGCTAGAAAAAAATAATAAAATTCATGTGGAAGAACAAAATGTCAAGAATAGCAAAAGAATTAATAAAAACATGCAAAAAATGGTGGCTTAACAGTCTGTGATTTGTCCTTCCTTCTCAAAAAGGACCATGACATCAGTGAAATCATAACATGACTTGCAATTGACTTGGATTTGAGTGAGGGAGGGCTGTGCAAAGTCATTAGGCTCACTTTCTTCTCCAGAGTCATCTGGGTCCAATGCTCAGATATGAATAAGAATGACTGGAGATGACTCAGGATGCAGTGGGAGACCTTGACCCTTTTAAGCTAAGGTCTTCTCAGGTTCTCAGTTTTAGTGGGGTAAAGCCCATTCAGTGAATAGGCCTCTTTAAGACGTGAGTCAAGGTTAACTTTGGTAGGCTGGATTCTTCTCAGCATTGCAGACTTATTATAAGACAACTCCAAAGGGCTCATGATGGACAAGGCTATCTCTATCCAGAGAAAGAATTATGAAGTCTGAATGAAGATTGAAGCCGACTACGTGCTCTCTCTATTTTTTGTTTCATTTTGCTTTGTTTCTTCTTCCTTGTTGTTGATTCCATTGGTTATAATTCTTCTTTACAACTTAACTAATGCTTCATGAGAAGGTATATGTAGAACCTATATCAGATTGCACGCCACCATGGCGCGTGGGAAGAGGGAGGGGGAAAAATTTGGAACTCAAGAACTTGTGGAACTGAATATTGTAAACTAAAAGTAAATAAATAAAAAAAATAAATGAGTCAAGGGATGGCCTCTTTAGCTAAAAAAAAATCAAACTGGGAAGGAAAGACCCTTAGAAGTGCTGGCCAAAAGAGAAAGAGTTACTATTTACATTCAGTCTGAGCCAGGAGGGCCCATAAATTGACCATTTAGTGTTGTGTAGGCAGGGACCAATCCATAAGATCCAGAGTGAATTGCATTTAAGGCTTGTTCTTTGAGAAAGAAATATATCCAGTAAACCCCAAACTAACTAGCTTAGCAATACCAAATTTCAAATTATATTATAAAGTGGTAATAATCAAAATAATTTGGTACTGGCTGAAAAAAAGTGGTTGATGAGTGGAATAGATTAGGTATACAATATATGGTAGTAAATTACTATAGTAATCTACTATTTAATAAACCAAATAACCCCAGTAAAAAAAAAAAAACAGTTAGCCACCAAGAGGTTTTAACCAACAGGTGTTTACCATTTTATTTTCCTGGGACTCTCTTGGTTTTAAAGAATAATATTGTATACATGAATCCTTATTCAAAGAGGCTCATTTAAAAATATAGAGGTCAGGATTGTATCCACATGAATGCCTAGTGTGGAATAAAAGATAGGGAGTTAGCCTAAGACTTAGGCAGACATGATTTCTAGTCCTGCCTCCAAAATATGCTGGCTTAGTGACCCTAGGCAAATAGCTTAACATTTTAGTGTCAGATTAAATTCTTGAAAACTTTAAGTTGTAGAGCAAATGTTGATCAACCCTGGTTAAGGGAGTTCCCTTATCTGGAGTTTCCCATCCCAATGAAAACACAGATCTGAGTCTCATCTTTTCCAATCATTATTAAAAATAATAACTCACAATCACAGAGCTCTTAGCAGTTTACAAATCACTTCCCTTACAACTATAGACTGTATAAATTATTCCTACTTTAAAGATGAGAAATATGACTCGAAAAATGTTAAATGTATTACCCAAGGTCATACAGCTAAAAAGTAGGACTTGTCATTTGTCCTCTTATTGCAAGTGCAGTGCTCTATTCACTATTTTCAATTAATTTTAAGGAATGAAAATTGATTTTCTTTCCCTTTGAATCAGTTCCTTATACAGTTGCTACAAAGATTTTTCCGATTGCCTTTTTTAAATCTAATTTTATTTGCATTGGTTTTGTTTATGCAAAGTGTTTTAATTTGATATAATAAAAATTGTCTATTTTATCTTCTGTGATCCTTTATATCCTTTTTTTGATCATCACCTCTTCTGGAGGATTTGGGCAGATTAATCTACAACTAAGGAAAATGGTTTTCAAATGTGGCTGCCCTGCCCTTCTCTGGCACTCAAGGAAGGAAATCTTAGCTGTTTTATGAAAACTAGCTTTCCTCTTGTGAACTTGGCCACAGGAAAAAAAATAACCCATCTCAACCAGACTTTTAATGACTCTGTCTTCAATTTCTAGACCAGGTCACCCCAAATCTTGATGAGGGGAGGAGCCAGGACTATGGGACCTAGCTTATGCTGGCTTTTGTTTATAGGACAAATAGAACTAAGGTCCCTGCCAAAGTAGACTCCTAGGGTTCTGAGAGTAATCACATTACTAGGGTCACACCCTTCAGCAACTTCTTGCCATTTCAGGAGTGAGGTCTTGATCAAAATAGGAGAAAAATGATAAATTACAAATAAATAATTGGTTATAAATATAATATTATTTTTTCCTTCACTAGAAAGATAATTCCTTCCTTGTGTCTCTAATTTGTTTTTATTATCACCCTTTATATCTTATTCATATACTCATTTGGAGTTTGTTGTTGTTGCCCAGTCATGTTTGACCTTTCCTTACCCCATTTGGGTTTTGTTTATTTTTTCTGTTAAGGATAATGGAGTGGCTTTCTATTTCCTTATGCACCTCATTTTACAGGTGAGGAATTGTGAAAACAGAGTTAAATGACTTGTCCAGGGTCACATAGCTAGTAAGTGTCTGGGGCCATATTTGAACTCAGGTACTCCTTACTCCAGGGCCAGAGAACCAGCTATCCTGGTTTAAAACATGAGATGTTGATCTATATCTAGTTTCTACTTGAATGCTTTCCAGTTTTCTAAGCATTTTTTCTTAAATTTTAAGTTTAGCTTTATCAAAAACTAAGCTAATTTATTCATTTGCTTCTAAATGGTGTTCCTATGAAAATCTGTCTGGCTAATTTATCTCTCTATTTCATAACCATTATTGTATCATTTTTATGTAGTAAGGTTTAAAATCTGATAGAGGTAGGTGTCCTTCCTTCCCATGCTTTTATTATGTTCTATGATATTCTTGAATTTTTCCCCTCTACATGAATTTTATTATTTTTGTTCTATAAAACAATACCTTAGTGCTTTATTTAGTATGCAATGGATAATTAAATTATATAGTATTAACCTTTAAAAATAGCTCTGCCAATCCATAAGAATTACTGTTTCTCTATTTTAATCTGTTTTTATTTCCATCACATTTTCTGAATATGTATTCATATAGTTCCTGTGTGGTAGGTAGATTCCAAAATATTTAATACACTCTATGGTTATTTGAAATGGAATTTCTTTTTCTATCTTTCCTGCTGGGTTTTAATGTTAATATACAGAAATGTTTATGACTTATGTAGATTTATTCTACATATTCCAACATTACTCAAATAATGAATCAAATTACTTTAGTTTACTCTACTTTTCTCTAAATATATAATATAATTTGTAAAAGTAATAATTTTGTTCTTGGCATATTCCCCCAATTGTTTTTTTTATAGCTTTAATTTCTAGGTCTCTATCAAAAGTACTGATGACAATGACTGTTTTAACCCTTCTACATACTATTTCATGCTAACTCTATCATAATCAAAGAACAAACAGTATAAAATATTTAGTTTATGTAAATTCATACTACAAGCTAAGGATACTATGGCAGAAATGAAACAATATTGAATATGAGGAGCTTGGATTTTACTGAAGGATGGATGGATGAAGAAAAAATAATAATTTGGGGAGAGAGAACACTAACAGTGATTGGATTTAGTGAATATTTACAGAGGAAGTAGCAATTGAGTTGAATATTGAAGGAAGATAAAATTCTTCAGTAAGAGATGAGGAAGAATTGGATTCTAGTGATGTGAGACAGCCCACATAAATTCACAGGGACAGGAAATGGAATATCAAATACAGGAACTGGTTGGCTAATTGACTACTTTAGCTGAAATGAAAATTAGATACTGTGAAGTAAGTCTGAAAAGTTAGGTTGGAACAAAATTATAGAGAGCTTTCAAATTTAAGTGTGAGAAATATATATTTGTCATAGAGGCAATAGGAAGTCATAGAATGTTTTTTGAGCAGATATATTGTTAGTTCTACTTCCTAGAAAGATTATTTTTGTAGTTGTGTGGAAGATGGATTAGAGTATAGTCTAGAAATGGGAATACCACTTGTTAAATATTATAATAGCTCAGATGAAAATTGAATAGGAATTGAAATATCAGGATGATAATATGAGTAGAGATAAGGGTACTAAAATGAGAGATGTCATGGATGTATAAATTACAGGACATGATAAAACACTGTATATAGGAAGAGAGAAGGAAAGTACAAAAGTTATCTCTGAGTTTATGAACTTGGGTCACCATAAAGTTAGTGGTGCCTTCAACAGATATATGGAAATTTGCGAAATGATCAATTCCACTTTGCATGTATTGATTTTGAGATAAGGACGATATATATTGGTAGAGATAGTCAGCAGGTAGTTGGAGATGCAGGACTGGGCATTCAGAGTGAGTTTGATGACAAAAATATAAGTTTGGAAGCTACCTCCGCAGAAATAATAAACACCAGGGGGATGATAATATCCACAATAGAGAATGTAGTGAGAAAAAAAATAGGTCTTAGGATAGAATCTTAGAGAAAAAATGCATATATGGGTATGGGTGAAGGATGATGATTCAGCAGAGGAGACTGAAGAATGACCATGCGGGCAAGAGAAACATGAGACCTAAGTGTCATGGAAACCAAGCAAACTGATGTCCAAGTGACATCAGTTGTATATTGAAATTCCTTAGCGTCTGAGGTAGGACAGTGTTTGAAGCAGATAGGAAAGTTGGAGCACAGTTATTGAATTCAAAAGAGGAGGGAAAGTGACTTAGAGACCATAGGATCACTGCAACATGAATATGGATACTGTATTAAAGATAGATGGGATAAGATGTTGTAAACTTACCCAAGACTGATAGAAATATTAATACAGTATTTTCTACATTCTTAGTGATTCATAACTAGTACAGAGAAACTAATTTGGAACTCTAATCTAGCATTCAGATGGGGATAATAGCCAGACATTTATTGGTGATTGTGTTTTTTTTTTTTAATTTTTAAAGTTCAAACACTGATAAGTAGAGAGCAAGTTAAAAGTTCTGAATATAGTAAAATAACTTCAGGATTGCCTAAAGTATATTAAGATATATTGGGTATATTAAGGAAGTGGAGGCTGAAAATTCCCTTCAAAGTTATACAGTGAATTGTAACTTCATTATATAATTTCCATTTTGCAAAAAAGAAGAAAATACATTTAGTCTAATTTTAAAATTGTGAGGTGAATAGAAGACTACTTTAAAAAGAAAGTATAGGGGCAGCTAGGTACTACAGTGAACAGAGAATTGGCCCTGGAGTCAGGAGGACCTGAGTTCAAAGCCGGCCTCAGCCACTTAACACTTACTAGCCATGTCACCTTGGGCGTGTCATCCCCAATTTCCCTGCTTTCCCCCTCCAAAAAGGAAAAAAAAAAGTCTAGCAGGTCTGACACCTAATACATTAACACTAATGAATTTTTTTTTCACCTCATAGATTGTAATATTTTAGTATTTGAAAGAACAAGAGAACAATAGTTAAGGTTTAATTTGCAATCTCATAGTACCATTTCTAAAATGAGTTAGTAAAGAAAATAATCCAAACTGAAATACACAAGGAACTGATAAATGATTCCTCTAGTTCTTTAACTAAGACCACTTATATAAACATTCATTTTTTCCCCCTGAATTTAGATACAGGGTGTAAGGTCAGACAACAGGAGGTGATTACACTATATTATAAGCTTCTAGAAGGCAAACCTGTTCCATTACCATTGCTCTTTATAATGGATGAAGAATTTCTATTGTCCAGATTCTGATACTCTCAGATAAGCACTTCATTGAACCTTGTCCATTGGTACACATATCTGGGAAAGATTCTGTAAATAGACAGTTAACGCGACCCAGATCTGAATAGGAAGAGGACCATAAAACTGGAATGAACCTCAGAGACCTTCTAGTCTAACCGTCTTATTTCATAGAAGAGAAAACTGAGGGTCCAAGAAGTTAAATTATTAACTAAGGTAAGATTCAAACCTAAGTCCTCTTACCATAGAGTCACATTCTTTTCACTGTGAAAGGAAGTGTTGACTGGGTTGCCTATCTGAAATTATAAAGTTCTTTTAACTACCCTAAGTTTCTCCCTCAAAGAAAGATCAACCTCTTATTATAAATAATCTTCCAATGATGATATTTGGCTATAGATTTTGGAATAACAAAGTCTTTTACAATTTGATATGCTGGATTACTGAGAAATGCAAGAAATGTTGCCACCAGAGAAGCATATGACATTAAAGCAAAGATAAGAGACCATATAGAAAGAACAAGGAATTAAGGTACAGTATGCCTGCTAAATTGTTGTCATTTCAATGTCAAAATAAATTGAAGGGCCCCAATATGTAGCCCCTGTACCATATTCACAAGAAGACAATAGGGACCAGAGTAGATTAAGATAGATAGGCTTCAAATTGTCACTGTAAGATCACAGATACTTGGGAGTTATCATGTGTTTCAGGACTAATACACTGGACCACATATAGTATGTTGCTGTTGTCCAGTCATTTCAGTAATATCTAACTCTCTGTGATTATATTTGCACTTTTCTTGGCAAAGATATTGGAGTGTTTCTCCAGATAATTTTGCAGATGAGGAAACTAAGGCAAGCAGGGTTAAATGACTTGCCAGGGTCATCCAGGTGGCAGATGTTTGAGGCAGGATCTGAATTCAGGAAGATGAGTTTTCCTGATTCCAGACCTGCACTCCATCCTCTGCTTCATCTAATTTTATATAATAAACAGTTGGTAAATGTGTTTGCATTTGACTAGAAGCCACTTTCCTTTATGTTTTTGTTTAAATTATTTTAAACAATTTTAAACATTTAACAGTATCTTATTTTTCTCCAATTACATCAATAAGATTTTGAGCTCCAATTATTTTGTCCCTCCCTCATTTACCCCCTTCCTAAGACAGCAAGCAATCTGATATACGTTTTACACACACACACACACACACACACACACACACACACACACACACACACACACAATCTTGTTAAACATATTTCCACTTAGTCATTTTGTGAAAGAAGAGTCAAAAGGGAAGAACCACAAGAAAGGAAAAAAATTAAAAAAGTGAAAAGAGTATGCTTCAACCTGCATTCAGACTCTGTAGTTCTTTCTTTGGATGTGGTTGGGATTTCTATCATGAATCTTTTGGAATTATCTTGGATCATTGTATTGCTGAGAAGAGCAAAGTCTTCCATAGTTGACCATCATAGGTTAATGCTTTTACTGTGTACAATATTCTGGTTCTGCTCACTTCATCAGCATCTGTACATGTAAGTTTTTCCAGGATTTTTTGAAATTTGCCTGCTCACCATTTCCTATGGAACAATAGTATTCCATTACATTCATACACCACAAATTGATCAGCCATTCCCCAGTTGATGGGCATCCTCTCAATTTCCAATTCTTTGCCACCACAAAGAAGATGCTATAAATATTTTTGTACATGGGGGTCCTTTTCCCCTTTTTAATGATCTGTATCAGATATAGACCGAGTAGTGGTTTTGCTGGATCAAAGGGTATGCAGAGTTTTATAGCCCTTTGGACATAGTTCCAAATTACTCTCCAGAATAGTTGGATCATTTTATAACTCTACTAATAGTGCATTAGTATTCCAATTTTCCCACATCTTCTACAACATTTATCATTTTCCTTTTCTGTCACACTAGCCAATCTTATAGGTGTGTTGTGATACCACAGAATTATATTAATTATTCATTTCTCTAATCAACAGTGATTTAGAGCATTATTTAATGTGACTAGAGCTAGCTTTAATTTCTTCCTCTGAAAACTGTCTGTTAATATACTTTGACCATCTATCAATTGGGAAATGATTTATATTCTTATGATTTTGATTCAATTCTCTTTATGTTTTAGAAATTATCCTCTTCCTTTTTGTTTGGAACATCACACCCAGGTTGGCAAAAATAAAATATTAAACAAGTTTATACATAGAAACTGATCCTTTTTATAACGATTTAAGCAATGTTAGTATTTTTTTCTTAACATTTGGTTTTAAGTCACTTTAGCGTGTGAAGGCTCTTGTATACTTTCTAATTTAATTCACTGGAGGCAGCTGAGCCCAGTGGGTAGAGTACTGGGCCTGGAGTCTGGAAGTACTGAGCTTAAATCTCACTGCCTCTACAATCCTGGGAAAATCACTTCATTTTTATTTGACTCAGTTTCTTTAACTGTAAAATGGAGATAAAAATAGTAATTACTATAAATGAGATAATTTTTGAAAATAATTTAGCATAATGTCTAACACATTGTAAAACTTAATACATGCTTCTTTTCTTTCTTCTTTCCATCCTTCCTTCCATTGGTAATTGAGAAATCAGTAGTGTTTGTCTTACCTGCTCTTGAATACTACTCATAAATTCTACCAGTTTAATGCTGCTTCTAGCTTCCTGGTCAGAGTATATAGAATCACTCATAAAATGATGGTGCTAGACGGGAATTTACAAAGAATATAACCTAATCTCTTTATTTTACATATGAATAATTTAAGCCCCAGAAAGATTAAGTTACATGACTAATACCACAGCATTCATTACTGCCAGAACTAGGACTCTATCCATCTCTCATAACTGAAATCGAGTCATTTTCCTTCCATACCATTCTTCCTTCTAGTCTTTAAAAATATTTTTTTAATGATAATTGTTTTACAGATTTAAAAATTTCAACTCTTGTCCCTCCCAGAGAGCCATACCCTTTAACAAAGACTTTTCTTTTAAAGGTGAAGAGGAAACTTGGCTAAACTAATAAACACATCAAAGAAGGACTGATGTTATATGTGCTGTTCCATAAACAGATCCCTAAGTTCTGCCAAGAGATGGGGAAGTATCTTCATATAGTCTCTCCCCCATTTTTTGAGTCAAGCTTGGTCATTTAGTTTCTTTCTTTTTTGAAAGGTCCTCCTTAGTTTTTATTCATTCTGGATCAGAGATTCTTGGTTGACTTCTTTAGGAAATACATTACAAATTATTTCAATTCAGCACAACTGGTCATTTAGTTCCAACTATTTTGTTTTTATTCTGTTAATTTACAATAAAATGATTATTGTATAATATTGTTTTCCTGGTTGTGCTTAATTCACTTTGCATGATTTCATACAAACTTTTTCACAATTTCCTACATATCCCATGTTCAGTTTTTTAGGGCCCAATGATATTCATTGTATTCATGTATCCTAACTTGTTTAATTCCTTAGTCAACAGACATCTATTTTTTTTCCACTTCTTTTTTACCACAGAAAAGTGCCATTATAAAAATACATTGGGTCTTTCCCTTGTTCATTGACTTTCCTATAAGTGTATTCCTAGTAGCAGAATTTCATATCAAAGGATATGAATATTTTAATCACATTTAAAAATAATTAATTATTTTTTAGTTTTCAACATTCACATTTATAAGATTTTGAATTCTAAATGTTCCCCTCTCCATCTCCTCAAGACAGCAGACAATCTGATATAGTCTATACACATACAATCATATTAAACATATTTCCACATTTGTCATGTTGCAAAGAAGAATCAGAACCAAAGGGATAAACCACTAGGAAGAAAAAAAAACACAAAAAATCAAAACATGAAAACAGTATGCTTCGATCTGCATTCAGACTCCATGGCTTTTCTTCGTATATGGCTATCATTCACCATCGTGAGTCTTCTGGGATTGTCTTAGAGCCTTGCATTGCTGAGAAGAGTTAAGTGTGTTGTTCTATGCCTAGTTACTGCCATACTATTTTCTAGCTTTCCCAGAAGTTTCTGTCAAAAGGTGAGTTCTTATCCCAGAAGCTGGGATCTTTGGGTTTATTGAACAGCAGATTACTATAGTCATTGACTACTGTGTCTTATGTACCTATCCTATTCCATTGATACATCATTCTACTTCTCAGCCAGCATCTAGTAGCTTTGTAATACAGTTTTAGATGTGGTATGGCTAAGCCAGCTTCCTTTGCATTTCTTTTCATTAATTCTTTTGATATTGTGACTTTTTTGTTCCTCCAGATGAGTTTTATTATTTTTTCTAGCTCTTTAAAATATTTTTGGTAGCTTGATTGTTATGGCACTAAGTAAATACATTTAGATAGAACTGTCATTTTTATTATATTAGCGCAGTCCACCCATGAGCAACTGTTATTTTTCCAATTATTTAGATCTGACTTTATTTGTGTGAAAATTGTTTTGTAATTGTGTTCATATGGCTCCTGGGTTTGTCTTGGCAGGCAGACTTCTCAATATTTTATATTGTCTACAATTACTTTAAATGAAATTTCTCTTTCTATCTCTTGCTGCTGGGCTTTGTTAGTAATATATAGAAATGTCATTGATTTATGTGGGTTTATTTTACATCCTGTAACTTTGCTATGGTTGTTAATTATTTGAAGTAATTTAAAATTAATTGTCTAAGAATAACATCATCTCATCTGTAAAGAGTGACAGATTTGTTTATTCATTGCCTATTCAAATTCCTCTAATTTCTTTTTCTTCTCATTGCTAAAGCTAACATTTCTAGTACAATACTGAATAACAGGATTGATAATGGACATCCTTGTTTCACACGATCTTACTGGAAATTCTTCTACCTTATCCCAATTAAATGTAGTGCATGGTTATAGTTTTAGATAGGTACTACTTATTATTTTATAGAAAACTCCATTTATTCCTATGCTCTCTAATGTTTTTCATAGGAATGGGTACTATATTTTGTCAATTGCTTTTTCTGCATCTATTGAGATAATCATATACTTTCTATTAATTTTGTTATTGATATGGTCAATTATGCTGATGGTTTTCCTAATATTGAACCAGCCCTGCATTGCTGTAATTTTTTTTGCTAATATTTTATTTAAAATTTTTGCATCTATATTTATTAGAGAAATTAGTCTATATTTTTCTTTCTGTTTTGACTTTCTGGTTTAGATATGGGTGCCACAATTATATTATAAAAAGAATTAGGTAGGACTCCACTAATTTTTCTATATAATTTATATTACATTAGAATAAATTATTCTTTAAATGGCTGGCTTGGTAGAATTCACTTAAAATCCACCTGGCCCAGGAGTTAATTGCATTCTTTGCATAATTCCAAACTATTTACTTGATAGCACTAATTAAGAGTCCCACCAAAAATGCATTTGTGTTGCTTTACATTTCTATGTACAATTAAGTTTAATTAAATTATCTTTCTGTCTGGTATAAGAATAAGTTTTAAAAGCTAGTGGTTTCTCAAGAAGAAAACATGGAGCATAAGAGTTAAATGATGAAAAGAGTTTGGAACTAGAATTACATAAATTCAAAAGCCCAGCACTAACTGACTATGTAGCAAATCACTTAAAAACCACACACTTCACTTTCTTCACTAGTAAAATGAAAGATTTTATTAGTCCTCTCGATGTCACTAATTTTATTTCTAGCTTTCTATGATATGTTCTATCTGTGAAGCAGTGTTGTGGATTTTGAAGATAGCAGAAAAATACAATTTATTAACTCAAAAAGCTTTTATTCTAATATGCAAGGTAAAGAAAGCTAGACAAAGTGCTAGATAATAATTTGAGAAGGGAAATATCACTTTCCATAGGAGGATGTATGGAATTGGAAAAAAAAAAAAGGACATGTTTCTGGAGGAGGTAGCCCCTGAAGTGTGTCCCTAAGCACTTTCAACATCCTGAAGGCATATTTTAGGAAGGGAGAGTGTTCTGTGCAAAGACACAGTAAAGAAATTAAAAGATGAGTGTGGACAGCAGCCAGTGGTTACATTTGAATTAAAGGAGTTAGAATTGGAAAGAACCTTAGAGGCTATCTCACCAAATCCCAACATTTTACAGGTATGGAAACTGAGGCCTATAAAGATGAAACGACTTGTCCAAGGTCAAACAGTAAGGGAACAGAACTATGATGTAAATATAGGTTTTCTATCTCTGAATACACTTTTTTTTGGAAGGGAGAAGACAAGGTAACTGGGGTTAAGTATCTCGCCCAAGGTCACATGGCTAGTAAATGTGTTAATGTCTGAGGCCAGATTTGAACTCTGAACTCTGGTCTTTCTGACTCTAGGGCTGGTCCTCTATTTACTGTACCGCCTAGCTGACCCTGAATCTATGTCTTTTGCCATTACACTAAGGCTTTTTACTTTCATTAAACGACTGAATTACAGGAATGGGAGTAATATGAAATTAGACTAGAAAGATAGAAGGGAGGTAAGTCTGTAGGACCTTAAATGAAAACCAAAGAATTTAGATTTTTTCATATAGGCAATAGGTAGCCACTGAATATTTTTATTCATGAGAATTACATATTGATAACCATATGTTAAGAATGATAACTTGGAATTTGTGAGAAGGACTGGCTTGAGAGCTAAATGAATGGAGAAAAGGAAACTAATTAGGAGGCCATTGTAATAGTTTAGGAGACTACAGAAATGTTAAGAGGCCATTATAATAGTCTGGAAACTTTGGACATCTTAATAAAATTGTCTACAGTGTCAATATAAAGGAGCCACATATGCTAGTTCAGTTTTGACATACTGAAGTTGAGGCTCTAAAAAGACATCCAAATTGATATGTCTATGTATCAGCAATGCAATATTCACAATGCCTATGCCAATTACAGATAAGCTGATGTGGTTATCAATCACAAAATATATCAGGCTTGCTATATGGGGGATAAAGAGAGAACATTTATTAAAATACCAAAAGACCAAGTCCCTAAACCAGAAAGTCAAAGCCATCAGAGTAGTTATGACATTGGCACAGGTAGATAAAGGAGAAAGCACCCACATTCTCGAGCCTTTGAAACAGATCAGGCTACCTCAGGCAAAGGTCCTCCTCTCCCCACTCACAGCAACCACCCAGCGTCCAGGAAGCGCGCTCCCAGCAGCTCCGGCCCCTGGCAGTCCTCAGCAGGAGTCCTTAGCAGAAATTCTGGCTGGCTCAAAAAAGGGGTTCGCGCCTCCACCTCGGCACTGCCACTGCCTCTGCTGCCACTGCTAGCCACTGCAGGAACTCTAGCTTGGCTTCCGCTTCCTCTTGCCCCACCCCTTCCTGCTACGTCAGCAAGTCCAGTAAGCCATGGAAGATCTTTAAATCCCATAACCCTTACAGTCTACTGGATAAATAGAAATGTGTGACTAGTATTAGCTTTGATATTTAAGCGGGTTATATAGATGTGGGACTTATATGCATAAAATAGATGTATATCCAATAATTCAATCCAATCCAATAAACATATATAAGGTGCCTACTATGTGTTAAGCACTGTGCTAAATAAATTAAGTATGGGCAACAGTTTTAAAAATTAAATTAAAAAAAACACAATACAACAGAGCTCATGTTAAATACCAATGCAATCAGAAGACATATATTTTTCACAAGATGGGATTATCATTCATGGTTTTGATAAAGGAGATTTAATTTCTCTGGACCTTGAGGGCAGAATTGGACCAAACTTATGGTTGAAGGAAAGGCATACCAGGCAAGGAAGAATTATAGGCTCCAGAGCTGGAAGAAACCTTAGAGAACCCCATCTAGTCCAACCTAATCATCTCACAAATAAGAAAAATGAACCTGGAAGAGGTTAAGTGGTATTTAAGGGCAATGTTTATGAATTAGTATAAACTCAGTTGTAAGAGTGTTCTTGGTCTGTTTGGGAAAAAAAAAGTAGGAAAGAAGTTTAGCTGGAGCAGAGAATTTTTTTTCTCTATTTTGAGGCTTGGATATAGTTAATCTAAATTCTCAGAAAGAATTTTCTTTGAAAACATTTATACACAGTATGGCTTGCAAGGGGTAACAATCTTTTGACATTACTCAAAATGCCAGGCTGCTCTCACTTGACATTAGCTTCTCAGTCCCAATCCCTAGAGCCTCAAACTGGGTCATTTGCCTTAAATTCTCAGAAAGGTCAAGTGTGCCTTGTGAAATCCTAGAGGAAAGTGTGAATCACATATGCATGATGTGCACTAGGCACCTAGGGAGCTCAACTTTTATAATCTTAACTAGCTCATATTAGTCAGAAGAAATAATTTCTTTAAAATGAAATCAATGTGCCAAGTAGCCTCTTTGATGTCCTTATATTGAGATGTCATCACTAAAAGGAAATGCAACATTTCAAGATGAAAATATCAACTTCAATTTAATGATAATAGAATTTTGACAGCTATAATTGGAAAACGTATTGCAAATATACAAGTGGACACATATTACATATAGTAAGCAACCCTTAATTCACATTTCTTTTATGAAACTGTTAATTTATCCCCATATTAAATGTGAATTACAACATGGCAAGTTAGTTGCTAAGTCTAGGCAGTGCTAATTATATCACCTTCAAATAAAGTTATGTAATAGCAGACTTCTCCAGACTAACATGAGTTGAGATGTTTTTTTTTTCCATTGGAGTGCTTAGAATGAAATTTAATCTTGAAAAATGTAAATAACATTGAAGCAATCATACTTTCAAATCACAGAATCATAGAATATTGGCCCCCATATGTACTAGCAATGTAATCGTAGTCCTACCATATAATCTCTCTGAGGCTACTTACTCATCTGTAAAATGGAGATAATTATGTTTGTATTATCATAACCTCCTTCCCAGGTTAATATTAATTTTTGAATGAATTTTAATGCTTTAAAATTGAGTTTTTGTTTTCTATTTTTTTATGAGCATATTAGTATGAATCAAAGACCTGATTTCAAATCATAGTATTGAAACCAAGTAGTCTCGTCTGACTTTGACCAAGTCAAAGTTGTTTGAGAAAGGGATTTCCTCAAGATTATTCCAGAGCAAGGTTTGAGCTTAGTAGAAATAGTTTCCTATACTTATGGCCAGTAGTAAGGTTTATCCAGAATATTCTCACTAGACTGAACCTGGAAAAAAGGCTTCATAATGAAGTAAGCCAAAAGCAAACTGAGGATGGCACTTTTGTATTTTGTCTCAAGAGCATCTGAATTTTGCCCACTGTTTATAGAATTGCACTCTGTAATATGAAAGAATGTTCCAGGCTAATAATAACAATAATGAACCAAAAGGACTTTGAGATTTCACACCCTAAAATTAGAAAAGATAACAAAAGATGGGAATACTTGGTATCAGAGAGATTGTGGGAAAATTGGCGTATTAGTACATCGTTGGTAAAGTTGTGAACAAATACAACCATTTTGAAAAATAACTTGAAATTATGCAATTTAAGTGACTAAAGTGACCATATTCTTTGGCCTAGAGGCTCCATTACTCATCTTATACCTCAAGGAAATCATTAATAAGAAGAAAGTCCCCATGTACACCAAAACATCTATACTAGCAATTTTTGTGGTTGTAAAGAATTGGAAACAAAGTAGATGACCATTGATTGGGGAATGGCTAAACAAATTACAGTACAGTCAGTTCTCCTATAAAGTTTGTTTTGAAAACCAGAATTTATTCCAACAACAATTATATTAGGGAACATTTTGAGCAAAACGAATTTGGAGTTTGCTTATATGTGAGTTTTTCCACCTTAAGAAAAAGCAATATTGCAGAAATCTATATCACTTCACAATAATCCCCAGCCAACAGCCCTTTTGAGACCTACTTCCAATAGTAAACTTCAAGGTTCTTTTTTAAGGTAAAACGCCATAGTTGTTTATAATCTGTAGCAGTAAGAGCTGTGGGCAGAGGTAGGTCAGACAGAACCATCACCATCTGCCCACCTTTGGAGGTCATTGCCTTTATCCAGTCCAATTTTTTTTAACAGTTTGCCAGCCTATCCTGTAGGAACCTGGGTACAGGCTGAACAGTAGTCCAAGGTCATGGACACTACCACTATTTATTTTAGCATCTATGTACTTCTTAACCACTTAATATGTATGAAACTGAACTACCATTTTTTCTTATGTTGCTACTTTTTTTTTTCATTTCTCACTGTCAAAGTTTTTGCACATTGTGCTCCTAATCCCCTCTCCCCCATAAGCCCTGTGGTTTTTATTGTACTATTTTGCATAGTGTAATACTTTTGGGGAATTCACATACTGAGTTATAGCAGAAATGACTGTACCTGAATATAATGGAATATAACTGTTCCTTAAGAAACAACATAAGTGATGAATAGAGGAAACCATGGAAAGATTTATAGGGATGGATGCTGAGTGGAGGAAACAGAATCAAGAAAACAATATGCACCATGACTACAATGGTATAAATTGAAAGAACAATCACAAAGCAATTGAAAGTAAATGTAGCAAAATTATAAAGAAGAAGTTTGGCCTCAGAGACAAGATATAAGACCACCCTAATTTACTCCTTTACAGAAGTTGCAGGTCCATGGATGTGGCACATGGCATATGTTTTCAGATTTTTTTGATGTCTTGATTAATTTTGCTGACTTTTTCTTTTTTCCTTCTTTAAAAATGATATTTGTTATATATGATGGGTTTCTAGAGGGAGTAGGGTTGTATTAATATAAATTATGGTCATGGAAAAAACAAAATATTATCATTCAAATTTTACTTAAAAAATAAACAAAGAAATCCTTGAAAACTAAGGTGATTTGTCACTCATAGGATTTTATAGTTCAATCATTTTATTTTACATTTGAGGAAATAAATCCTTGGACAAATCCTAATTTTGCTACTTCCTGTGAGATCATGATCCAATCCACCCACTTCTCTAAGCCTTAGTTTCCTTCTCTATACATTGGCATTATATTACACGAACTCTAAGGTCCCTTCCAGCTCTAAAAGCTATGGTCCTTTAAATTGAATGATTTTCAAGTGTATATTTCAGTGTGCTGTCTAATCTGAGTAATCTGTCATCCTTTTGAATTCCATTCATAAAATTTCAGAATTAATTCAAGGAAATTAATAGTTCTCTTTGGATCCTGACATATTAAATTGGTTAATATCTACAATGGATGTTTCTTTTAAATATTATTAGCAATGTTCATGACTTCTTACTGAAACAATATTTTTTTAAGTTTTATAATGTTAATGCATTAAAGGATAAGAAGCACATTTCTTCCACTTTAAAAAATCCTAGTATGCACAGGTGGCAGTTGGAACAATTATTTTTAGCACTGATAAGATCATATTGATTTGTACTTTCAGTGTTGAACTATTTAAGTTCAAAACAGCTGTTCTAGGTTTATTTGAGTATAGTTGCCTGAGGCTTCTTCTGCTGTATTTAAAAAGAATGCATGTATCCTGGTGAAGGGAATTATTCCCCTGGTTCACAGTAGATTTTCTTGTTGTAGACTTTCCAATTCTCACCCCCAAGATAAATAAGATTGTCACTAAATAAAGGCACATAATTCTTCCTTCCCTGACTCTCTTCCTTCCTTCTTCTATCACCTAGTATAGTGGGTAGAGATGGCAGGCTTTACAGTAAGGCAGATTGGGTTTAAATTCTGCCTCTGACACATTCTGAGACTGTAACTATGGGCAAGTGACTTTACCTCTTTGTGCCCTAGGCAATTTTCTAAGAGTCTAAGTTGCACAGCAATTACCAATAAGATTCTTAGCTATGGATTATTTGCTATCTGTAACAGTTCAGGGTGTATTTTTACATAGTAATTTCCCAAAACTGATCCACTTACAGGTGTGCTCCCAACTCCTACCCCCATTCCTCCAAAACGGCAACAACAAAATGTGTGTATGTGGTTTTTCCATTCTTGTATCCAAGGGGTATGGGGATAGTAAGGTAGGGAAAAAAGGGAGGAAGAAAGGGAAGGAAAGAGGCAGAGACTATCACTATCTTTAAGAAGGAAAATAGAAAGGAAATTGATTTATTCCTTACTGATAATCAAATATCATTTTTTCTTGACTATTTTGGTTTCAAATAATTTTTGATGTCTTTTGCTTGAAAAAGATAACACTCTTTCCCCCAAATATATCTCTTTCTCTCTTCTGTCCAGGAAGATATTTTTGTAAGAAGGAGTAAAAAGAGAAGAGAATAAAATTCATTTCAACACAATCAACACTAACTGTGGCTGACAACACATGTGATGTTTCACACCGCAGTCCTCTGTCTCTGTAGAGTGTTCTGCTCCAGTGCATAGTTTGTTCCATAGAGCTATAGATCATTGACAACACTGTTATTATTCTTTCTGATTAAATTGTTTTAGGGTTATTTTTGTACATGTTTTCTTAGTTTTGCCTGCTCTACCCTTTTTTCGTTCATATATGACTTTCCATGCTTCTCCAAATTCTTGATATTTGTCTTTTCTTACATCACATTTACATAAATATATATTTTTTACTTTTTATTATATTTTATTTACCACAACTTGTTTAGTCTTACCCCATTTTAAGGACACATACTTTACATTTAATTCTTTGCTACCACAAGAAAAATACTGTTGTGAATATTTTGGTGTGTGTGTGGGACATTTTTCTTTCTCATCTCTGATACTCCTGGAATATGTAACCAGCAGTGGAATGTCCATATCAAAGGCTCTGGACATTTTCTTTTTTTTTTCAATAAAATCTTAGGTTTCTTTACAGAAGGGTTAGGCCAGTTCCCACTTCACCAACAATGTATCTTAATGTCCCTGTTATATAGCTGTTAATAATTTGCTATTCCTGAACTATTCATATTCTTTAACCACTTATCTATTGGGAAACATGGTGATATATGATGTGTTCAGGGATGACTAGCCGCTCTGGTGTGAGGGCTTGCTCAGCCCTCAAACCTCACCTGTCACTGCAAGAAGCTGTAGCATATACAGTAACCATGCCCCAGTAAACCATCTTGGTAGGCATGTTAAACCAGGTTGAGGATAAGCAGTAGGCCTCAAATCCATTGATGGGGGTGGGTGGGAGGTCTACCCTGAGCACGTGAAGACTTTTTCTGGTGGAATGGGTGAATGAGAACAATTTGTTCCAATGGTCATGAAGGTAACTGAATTAGGAACTGTGGAACATTTAAAGCTTGGACAGGCAATGAAGTCACCAAAGTCCTATACTGCATCCTGGTTCATCACCAGCCATCTTGACTTTTTTTTTGCCATTTGACGTTGATGACTCTGGAAGAGAAAGTGAGGCTGAGGACTTTGTGTAACTGTGCCTCACTTAAATCCAATTCATGTGCTAGTCAAGCCATCACTTGTGAAGTCACTGGTCTTCTTAGAAAATGAAGGATAAATAGAGCACTGGCCCTGGAGTCAGGAGGACCGAGTTCAAGTCTGGCCTCAGACACTTAACACAAAAACTAGCCTGTGACCCTGGGCAAGTCACTTAACTCCAATTGCCCTCCAAAAAGCAAAAAAAAAAAAAAAATGAAGGATAAATCCGGCCTCAGACATTTAACACACACAAAAACTAGCTGTGTGACCTTGGGCAAGTCACTTAACCCCAACTGTCCTCCAAATAGCAAAAAAGAAAAAGAAAATGAAGGATAAACAACGTCAGGGAATGTCACACCAACATTTTAAAGCAACTCTCTACATGATTTGGGCTAAAGTTTGAAATAATTTAGATTGGACGCATAGGAGGTGTGAATATTAATACTGTTTTGTTTTATTTTAATGAATTTTAATATGTCATCATTATTAATTTACAGTCAATCTTTTGGTGAGGAGTATGCATGAATTCAGCATAGCTGGTGTTTAACATTAGAGACCCGATCTTTAGTTCCTTTCCCCTATTCTGTATCTTTGTAGTAAATATATCGTGATTTGCATTGAAGTCAAAGATTGCATCTGTCTTTATCTTCAGAACTTAGCACAATTCTTGATAAATGGTCAATAAATACCTGTTTATTGATGACTCTTTGAGTCTTCCCTCAAAGTCTTTCCAGTTTGTTAGTACTTCCCCAAGCTTATGCTTTGTTGGAATGGCTTTTAAGAACACAGGGTCATCTATTGTGCAATAAGATATTGGAAATCTTAAACATTTTCTGAATGGCATTAGAGGCTAGGGAATCATACTAGATGATCTTCCTTCAAGTTTTCATTTAATAGTAAAGTGCTGTGGGACTAAATCCTGGCACAATTATTTGTAGATGGAGAGATTATCTTTCAAAAAAACATTTGCAATGATAACATAAAATACAGATTTTGTAAATTCAAGGTTTAATCTGAGATGCTGTGAAGATCTTAGCTCTGTGTGTGTGTGTGTGTGTGTGTGTGTGAACCAAAGCAAGGTTTATTCAGTTTATTAGGAGGGCAGTTCTCCCACTCAGGGAGAGCTCACACTATTCTGGGAGGGAGCAGTGTTTTTATGGGGTCACAAAGAAGTGGGAGGGAATGGGGTAAACTTTGATTGGATAAGGTCCCTGTTGCTGGAGTCCAGGCTTATTAAGTGCAGCAACTCAGTGATCCCAGTTTCTGCATTAGGAGTTTCTGCATTGAAGATTGGGGGTTAGGGCTATGAGTTGAGGAGGACTCCTCGGACCCTGGAAGAGCTTAGGCTTGGAATCCCTGAAGGGAGCCTGTGCCTGGGATCTGATAAAGGAGCCCAGGAGGTAAGGGTTCAGGTAATGGGGGCCACGCAGGAGTTTTGGTTCCTGCATCCAAAGAGGGGTCCTGGGAGCAGTAAGATACTTACAGGGAGCCAGGTTGGGGGACTTGGAAAGTGAATCTCTCACCTGGAGCTGGGGTCACGGAGACAGAACATTGGGATCCTGAAGGGAAGGCTGGAAGCAGGAATCCTGGGTCCCTAGGAAAAGGAAGACCAAATGGTAAACCTGGAGAGGGTGATCCCTGTATCTGGCAAGAGACTGGGAGTCTGGACATGTGTTCGGGAAAGCAGTGCCAAGGATGAGCCCCAAAGGCAACTGCCATCAGCAGAAGTCAGGGCTGTTGGGGCAGCCCTACCAGGGGACCTTCAAGCATACAGCCAGCTCCAAGAGGACTGACTGTTCTCTGCTCTAAGAGGCCGGAAGAGAGATGCCTGATCATTCAGCTTCCACCGGGGATCTCTTCCCTCCCACATCGTCTGACCAAGATCTTAGCTTTAAAGGTAATAGGTGCAGGTACAAGCTTGTAAATGTATTCCTTGGCATGAGAAATATATCCCATTCCATTAGATATATTTTATTGCTATATTTACCAGCCAACCATGGAATCACATCATAGCCTGAACTATGTGCCCCTGATGTCCACTCTTTTACAGTTTATTAAAAATAAATAATTCACACATGTGGTCATTAAAAGGCCTGAGATTTGCATAAAGTAAAATTCAGAATGACATATCTATCCATCCAAACTGATCTATAATCTGACCCAGACCAGATTGAAAAAAATGGTTAAATTTATTTGTTAATAAGTTAATATATTAATATTATATAAATTAATTATATAAATAATTAATAAAATAATACGTTAATATAAGTTAATAAGACTGAGTACTTAATTTTAAGTGAAAGCTGTTTATATATTTCTCTTATGCTGCCCATTGCTTGTGTATATCTGCAATTGCATATATTTGTTTGCATGCTGTTTTCCCTATTAAGAATGTAAGCTCATTGAGGGCAGAGAATGTCTTTTGTCTCTTTTTGTATCTCCAGCATTCAGCACAGTGCCTGGCACATAAACTTAATAAATGTTTATTTTATTGCATTGTAATTTGTTGTGTTGTGGTGATTTGCTTGTGTCCAAGGAGAGAACATTAGGTCTATAGAGTTTGGTAGTAGGTAATACCTAAAACGTTGTTAATAGGAAACAGTAAAATATTCTTAGTCAATATCCTTTTATGAAGTTGATTTTTATCTAAAAATCATAAATATAATGAATTAAATGAGAATGTAAAATAAATCATTGAGAGAAATAAATTTGAATTTTCAACAAACAGATAAATTTGCCATGTTAAACATAGTTTTAAATAATGCCTCTGGAACATTCTGTGTTACTATGTGCACATCTTTTAAACTTTTGACCCCTAGACAATTACATAAGATGATAAACTGATTCATTGAGAGAATTTTTATGTTATTTCTTTTTGCATACACATGATCACTGGTAATATGAAGTGGTCTATTTCCTTTTATCATTTGCCACTGGGCATAGCTCCAATAAAGGTCCAACAGACTGAAAGACAGATATGTATGCAAAAAGCAGTAAAGTATAGTCAGGAGTGTGGTAGTAAATGTTTAACAACCTGCTGTCTGGGAGTAGGGTGGGTGGGAAGAAATGTGATTAACATTTCTCCATTGTTTTCTTAGGTCTAGACAATCAACAGGCAATTATACCCTGATTTGGAGCATTTGTGGATTTTAGAGGTATACATGGTCACAATGAAAATTTATAAATTGGAAAAGTCAGGCAGAGCTAATTCCAGCCCACCACTTAACTGTAATAAGGACCGACTTGCTCTTGAGATAGGAAGACAGTTTTAGGTAATGCCTCTGCAATATACTACCTGTGTTACTTTATGTGAGTTTTTATTTTAAACTATTGGTACCCCAACTTAGACAATTACCTAAGAAGATAAATTGATCCCTGGAGGGAGTTTTAAGTCACTTTTTGCATACACATCATCACTGATGATATGAGGTATTCTATTTCCGTGTGTGTGTGTGTAATATGGATGTATGCATGTATAGATAGATATAGATATCTGTCTGTATCTTTGTTGCTTTGAGGGTCACAAGCAATTACAGTTCTTTAGAGTGAGTAACTTACACTTTTGCAGCTAGAAGAATAATGTTGTGAATCAATGTGTATATTTTATATGTATATGAATGAATGCATATACTTTGAGAGAGATTAAAAACATCAAAAGAGTTATACAATTTTCTCCATTGTTGTCCAAATGTATCATTCCTCTCTAATGTTTGTCCAAGATATTGACTGACTGATAATGCAGCAGATAAAAGACCCAAATTTCAAGATAAAGCATTACATTAAAATCTTCATACTGAGGAATTTAATATCTCTATTGCACCCACTTGGGAAATGAGCCGTCTGTCTCAAGTGCAGATTCAGCCAAGAATTATTGGAGGAAAAGACTCTTTATTGCTTGGTCCTACCTATCTCATTCTATATTACTTACAAAGCTCTGAGGCAAATATATAGAATCAAGAAAATATAAGAGATATAGACATTTTCATACTTCAAGTATTGTCATTGTCAATATTAACACCTGTTTTCAACATCACAACTTGGAACATCAGTGTCCATACTAAGAATGTGACGAAGACGGGCCTCTGATCTTTGTTAATGCTCTCTCCTTGAGTCATGCCAAAATCAATTTTTTATTGATTGGTAGTAGAGGAGTGAATTTCTCTGGCTTAAAATTTGGTGAATCAGCTATTTGGGAAACTAATCCTGTTTGGGAGCTTGAATTGGGATTCCAAGTTATTTTTTGCACAACAAACAGTTGGCATCTCTGAAGACTGAAGTGTTTTTCATCTCTCCCCTGCCTCACCACTTTAACTTGATGGCAGAGAAATGCATACATGTGGCCTATTTCATAGAATTATAACAATGAAATATAGTTAAATTTTTAAATAAGAAAAGGAATTTCACTACTACTTGAAAATTAGAAGCAAATTATTTTTATAATTGCTGCGGATATTTGTTTGGTTGGCTATGTTTTCAACAGTTTGTTAGTGGAAATATCTGTAGTACTGATAAAAAAGCAAGGGCAAAGATCCTTTGTCAACTCTCAGGTTGCAATTATTATTTTTTGCTGATCCTGAATACACATATCATGATAATTATAAGAGGAAACATAAATACATTTGCATTATCAGCAACCTGATGGACAATATTTTCTAATTCATCTGTCCTGACCCCTTCTTACCTAACTGCCATTTGAAATATAAAAGTTATATATAAATCAACCTCATGACCCTCCTCGAGTCTCTTCTAATTTTAGTTGAGTATTTTTCTTTTTTATGGTACATTGTACCATAGGCCACATTTATATGGCCCTTTATGGTATAGTAACTCATTCAATTCTCACAATAACAATCTGTGATGTAGATGGTGCAAGTGTTATTATTCTCACCTTGAAGATGAAGGGCTTTGATGCTTGGAAAGGATAAGTGACTTGCCTAAGGTCACATATCTAAATAAAAAGCCTATCTAGGACTCAAACCCCTGCCTTTGGCTTCTGAATCCAGTGATCTTTACATTTCTGTATAACAGCTTGCCATCAGGATTGCATGGTAGGGCAATTATTCAGTGCTTTGTATCTCACTCCCCCCAAAACTAAAAATATTATTTTACTTTTTTGTTTTTTGCATAGTCACACCTCATTTGGATTCTGTTCCTTCAAACCTACTAGAAGCCTATACACTCAGTGCGTATAGGGAAGCCACTTTCTACATTTTATTTGTAAAATATATGTTGAAAGATCTAGGTCCCATGAAGGATGGGATAATGGGTAGAAGCAGAAGAGAAGCAGTTGTTTCAGTACTGGTGGCTTATGGCCCCATTGGGCCATAAGTGGCTAAAATGCTAGCCCTTGATCTCGGTAGGACTCAAGGATATGACTCGTGGTAGGTCAGAGCAAGACAATCATATTAAATCAACAAAGATTTATGCAGTATCTATTATGTGTGAAAACACGAACAAATGATTTGCTTCTGACATATTTGTGTTGTTCCATTTGTCTTTCCAGAGGAAGGGGAAAATGCCGTCTCACAATTAAAAGTTTGCATTAAATTTCTTCTATTCCCAACCTTCAGCCAGGAAAAACTAGTATGTGGTATTGTGGCCCCAAAACAATCTGGTTCTGTTGTTATTGAGCTGTAGCCTGTCTGGAACGTGTGACTAAGCCCTTGTCATTGGCACAGAGGGATGACATGACAGTAAGTTC
>NW_027186304.1:8702799-8765785 GCF_028583685.1 Petaurus breviceps papuanus | reverse complement strand
ACTAAGCCCTTGTCATTGGCACAGAGGGATGACATGACAGTAAGTTCAGGGCAATTTCAGAAGCTATATACATCCCTGAACATATCAGCATCTTTCAGTGTTTTCAGGACTCTCAAAATTTGACACCATCAGTACAACTTACATTAGCAGTATTGTTATGTCTAGTTTAAAGGGCCCTATTTAGTTCATTTCTTGTTCATATAGCCAGGTTTCTAACACCAGCACTCATTTAATATTAGAAGTTTACACAGAAAGAATATACATCAAGGAAACAGTGACACTTCACTAGAAGTCCTTAACTCCCTGTTTCCCTTTGGAAAAGGTCTTTTAGGGCATGATGACTGTCATGGTCTCAGGCATATACAAGTCTGGGATACCTAGAGTGTATGCATTTGTGGATGTTTGTGTCTTTGAACCAAAAAACTGCCTTATGAAAGCTGGAGCCAATCAGTTAGTATGGAAGGAGGAAGATGTCAGGGAAACTGGGATGGGCAGGGGGAATTTGCATCAAGGAAACACTGTTTCTAACACATAAGTAAATCTATGGAGATTTTTAATGGAGTACAGCAAATCCTATTTAATCTGTTTTGGGGCAACCTTATTTGTGAAAACAGGAAAACAGCCAAGAAGCTAATGTCAACACATATCACTCTAAAAGTCTATTATTTATTAAAAAACTCTTTATTTGTATAGGGGATTAAAAAAAAAGACATTTGAAGATTGTTTCAGAATAGCAGATAAACCCTTTTGGAAAAAGTTGAAAAGTTCAGGGGAGGATAATAACTGTTATAAGACAACTCAACATCATCTTGGTGTAATGTACTACACAGGACATGTATGTAGTCTTATATAACCCAACATGCTGCCAAATCTGAGTTCTGATAGTGTCGGGCTTGAAATGTGTGAACCCATGGAGAGGTATTGAACTGTTCAGAGACATGGTGTGCTTCTGTCTTTGTTGTACACTAAATATCACGTAGGCACTCTTTACTTCTGCCAAGGGCTTGGTCAGACTTTTTTAGGCAGTGTGGTCTGCGATCATCAAACAAAAAGACATTGTGATAGTAAAGGTGTGGTGGACCCTGCTGTGGTTCTCCCCCCATCCCAACCTCCCCTCTAATAAGTTCCAGGTGTTTCTGTAGATTCAAGTCAAGTAGAACCCTTAGGGTAGCAGTGCAGTGGAAAATTAACTCTCTAAATCATAAGATTTTAAAACAGAGAAGGGGAAAAGTATAGAGACTTGGACACATAGCCCTAGGGCCATGTTTTTCACAATTGCTTTTAAGATCTTGAATTGATGTGGCATATAGCACATGAAGGATAAAAACAATCCTAGGCATATGGGGTATTGTTCTTCTGACCTGATAAGACTTACCATTTCCATGGGCTGCTGCTCCCTGCATCTAAGAATTGCCTCTGTAAGCACCTATTGGAAGCACAGAAAGGCTTGTTTTACTTCAACTACTATTGATCTATTTTTTTATTATGTTTCCCAAATTACTTAAGTATTTTGATGATTTTAGTTAAATCTCAGTTAACGGTACTGTATTCTATATGTCTGTTTAAGGTAAAACTGTAACCTCAGGCCTTTCAGGGTGAATTCAGAGGGTTTGTATTTTAGAGGTTACAGTAGAAATAGAGAAGGAGGTATGAACACCAGAGATATTGTGGAAGAATTGCTGAGAAGATTTGATAATTGATTAAATGAGGGAACTGAAGAAGATACATTAAGGTTCTGAACCAGGAATGAAGATGAAAATAATGGAAACTGTGTTTAATAGGATCATAGATCTAGAGGTGAAAGGGAACTCAAAGGCCATTTAATCCAACTTCTTCATTTTACAGATGAGGAAACTGGACTCAGGGATGTTAAGTGACTTGCTTTAAGTGCCACAGGTAGTGATCAAAAGTGGGATCTGAACAGGTTCTCCTCACGTCAGGTAGCATAGAGGTTGTCAGATGTCTGTGGCTAGAGTTCACAAAAGTGGTGACTGTTGAAATGTGGATTGGCAAACATAAAATTTAATATTCAAAGAAGTGGCAGTAAATGAGATTATCAGGGGAGACAAAGTAGAAAGAGACGAAAAAAGAGCCAAGGCTAAATCTATAAAAGCAGAACTAGTGAACTATATGAAAAGAATGAGGGAAAGAGGCAGAAAGAATTACAATGGTAAGAGAATTAGAGAATGTAGTGTCTGAATCCCAGAGAGAAAAGAGTATCCAGAAGGAAGACATGTCAATTCCTCTGTGGTCAAGGAGGATGAAGATTGAAAAAAAAGGCTCTCAGGAGGTTTTCATAACCTAACATGACCTGACTCCTGAGAGAGCAGTTTAAATGAATGATAGTTACAGAAACTGGATTTCGAAGGGCTAAAGAGAGAAGTAAAGAATAAAAAAGTGGACAAATGATTGAAATTATAAGACAGAGAATAAAAAAGGGACCTCAGATTGTCATCTAGTCCAATTCTGGAAATTTTCTGTATGAAAAAAATAGTCCCAGGGAAAGAGAATGCTATCACTGATATGATTTGAATCCAGTTCCTCTTACTACAGGTCCTATATTTTTTTTTCACTGTGAAATATTGACTAAACATAATCTTACTGAAATTTCAATGCCCTGATGCTTTTGAAGATGTGAAAATTGAAATGGTAAGATTGATATAAGGCTGGAGATAAAGGGTTCTTAATTTGTTTTTGCCTCATTGACCTCTTAGAGAATCTGATAAAACCTTTGGATCCTTTCTCAGAATAATGATTTTGAATGCATAAAATATGATAATAATATCACAAAGGAAACATACTGAAATGCAGTAGTAAAATATATTTTTAAAAACTTCATGAATTCCAAGTAAACAATGCCCAGCATAAATCACATAGTCCTAAAGTAAGCCAGGATAGTGTCCCACACTGACTACATACATAGTTGAAGATTTCTGTTATCAATTTAGAACAAAAGCTATAACTTATTCCTGTTAATTACCTGCAATCTTTTCATTGATAAAATATTGCTCTTTTGGAGAAGAATATAATAAGCTAACTCAAGAAGTCCAGGATGTTGACTGGGAGGTAGGCAGCAGGTATCTTGGAATAGGAAGTATCATTTGACCTGAAACAGCCTGCTGGATGGCTAGAACCTCTAACGTTTTAATATGCAAATTTAGAATCAGTTCCATTTGTGTCATCTATGAGATATATTTATATAATGGTAAAAAAAAAGGAGTATCAGTGACGTAGTTGAGAAGGCATAGAGTCACAGAGAATTGAAACTAGAAAGATTCCTAGAAATATCCAGATTAATCCCCTTCTTTTAAAATGAGGATACTGAGCCACTTCAAGGATCTATCTATCTGTCCACACCCATATACGAATATGTATGTATGTATACATGCATGTTTTAAATGTATACATACTTACAAACATATATATACACAAATACAGACATATACACACATGTACAGATACATACCATCAATCCATTATGTGATCAGTTTATTGTAGCCATGACTTACTTGGGGAAAGTTTAAACTAGCTAGTTATGATTTTGGGGCAGCATTGCTTTATATTCAAGGTCTTTCATGATTTTTTAATAGACAAATTTCACTTTTGTGGGATTGTGTACAGGATAGAATGCTAGCAGATACAAGCCAGAAGCCAAGTTAAAGCAGAGAACTAAGTCACTCAGTTAGGGATAATTAAATTATGAGGAGGTTAAGCAAAAGGATACAAACAGTACAAATTTGAATAATTAATCTGTGAAGGAACTAAGGTATAAACACAGAATTACCTAAGAATCGAAAATTTTAAAGCATCAGAAACAACTGAAAATGACTATGTCTTTTCTATCTAAGTCATTTTTTGGAAATTACATTATATTTTTCTGGCACTTGTACCAGTACTAAAATGGCTCAATTTGCCTGTGCCTGAATACCTGGCCAGATTCTGACACACGAGTGAAAGAAATATGTAAAATATTCATGAAAGTCATCATCATGTGACATGGCTTAGTTGTTGCCTGCTCTAAAAAATATGCAGAAGAAACCATTGTGTTACAGTATAGAATGGATGAATGGCTTATTTTTGACCAAACATATTACTGTATGAATATTAGTCTTTAGCTTCATGATAAAAGCATTATAAATAAGTTTGTATTTGAGGGCCAAATTTTTCTTAAAGAAGTCTTATTTCTTTCTATTTGAAAATAAATCCATTAGAGTACATGCTCCAATTTTAAATAATATTTTTTTGTTGTTTTTTGAAGAAATAGTTTATCATTTTGTATTGGAATATAATACAGAAAAGTGAAAAACAGCCCTCATAGATAATTAGGAAACATTTGTATTTAAATCATTTTCAGCAGTCAGGAAATAAGAGGAAACCTAAAAGTATTAGAGTAAATAAATGTATAAAAAATACTAATCTATACTACTTTTGATGGAAATCTATCAAGAAAATATAAACATATATTTCATATTCAAAAGATGGTTGCATTATATTAAACCATTTTAAATATGGGAGAGTGATGAACCAGAAAAGAGCAAATATTAAATGCAGGGAAAAGAAAAATGATTTTAATGACAAATATATCAAATTATACTAAGGTCATAGACAGATATAGGGATGTTGCCAACTGGAACTAAATGAGAACAGGGCTGACTCTTTAGATTAAAGATGAATACTTGCAATTAATATGTCAACCAAATGAAAACATAATTATTAATACTTGTAGTAATTGAATATATTTTAAATTATTACATCAAGCATGTCGAATTCCTGTTGAACAACATGTAATACACTATGAAAATGTAATTTTTACCCTTGAGGTTGGTTCTCTCATACACGGAACATTGTAAAATCTTGTGGGGGGAGGCAAATTTCCAAAAGGATAATTCTATTATTGTTGTGTTTATAATGTTGGGAAAATCATTTCATTTTAAAATGCATAAAGTTCTTTGAAATATTCATGCCAATCCTAATAGGAAAGTTATGCATATTGCACTCATTAATTCTTCCAGGACACTAGTTTGCTGTAGCAATTAATTCTTACACATACCTTAAAATCCTCTACAAAAATGTCTGTTCTATTGCATGTTTGTACATTTGTTCCAAATTATCCCTCCAGGATTCAAAAAAGTAGTCAATTTTTGATTATCTATACTAGCAGAAAATGACATAAATAAGCATATAACCCATGAGAGAATTTTGGAGATTGCTCTGAGGACAGATTTGCTTGGGTGAAGAAACAATTGGCCCCAACTGAATGGGAAAGCTTGCTTTGTAGAATGAAAGGAATTTCCTTTCCTTATGGTTTCCCTGGATAGTAAAGATATACTTTCAGAGCCACTAACTGGTATAAAGAGCATTCTCTCAGTCACATTTCCTCATTGCTTAAAATCCCTTACCTGAATCTTGAAAGTCGGGTAAACACTAGGGAGAATCTGATTGCAATGTCTACTCAAAGGCATCATGATCTTAAATGCAGAACATGTGGTTTGCTAATCTCATTCATGCAAGACCTAGTTAACCTGGGATATCTGTTTGTTTATTTTAAAATTCTATTTGATGCTGAAATTGGTACAGATGTCAGGGCCACAGTACTTTAACCTTCTATTTTTTATTGCCAGGAACAGTATTTTCAGTTGTTGCAGATAGTAATAGTCTTCACTTGTCAGGTAGCTAAGAGCTTTTCTATTCTATGGGGCTTTCTAAGTCCAATTTTCTCCTAAGGTCATAAGAAAACTACTGTAGCATATAAAAGTTTGACAGGGAAGTTTCAGAAAAGCCCTATTTTGCTGGTTTTAATTTTAGTTTAAGGGCTTCTTTTTTGTTATTTTATCATATGCTGAAATGGTGACTGTCAACCTTTTGAGGGTTGTGACACTTCATCATTATTTGATAATGTGATTTCTCTTCTCCTAAAAGTATATTGGCATATACATAGATTGTTAATTAAAATGAAAATATTCAATTAATTTTTGTTGGGATATTTCCTAATATTCCCTGAGATAATTGGATAGAACTTAGTATGTGTTATGGGAATGGGAATTTAAGATCTTCCCTGTCCCTAGGTCCTTTGATAGGGTTAAGTGACTCTGAGAACCTTCCTTGATTTGAAAATATACTCTGCCCCCTAATAGGCTGAAGGTGGTCACATGAAGCCTTTGGCAGGAGGCTTGTTTTTTAGGAATGCCCACATTTTGCTGCTTTGTGATTGGTCAATGGGTCAAGAGGGCTGTGACATTCTCTGAGACAGGACAAGGCTACATATACCCTGATGTGAGATTTTGCTTTGGGGCTTACTTTGAGAAGAGTTGATTTGACCAGATGAGACTCTGGGCAGCCGTTTAGCCACCTGACTTTTAAAACCCAGATGTTGGTGCTTCCCTCTCTGGTAACTGACTAGGTATGGATATAATGGTCAGACAGTTGGAAGCCTGTCTGCTGATCTGTTTCTCTGTCTGCTTGCAACTTGTTTGTATTCTCTGAAGTTCGGGGTGATGACCTTTTCCCCCAAACTAGGTAAATGCCATATGTTTGATTAAAGCAATATGGTTAACACATTTTGAATTGCTTTCCTTTATAAAAGCAGATCTAGGAACCTGTGTTGGCAGCCACCCTGGGTATGCTATGGTGCTTGCTGATACAGTATGTTATTAAATGAAGTCATCATTATTGGCCTTAAATTCTCCTTATGAATTCTGTGTGCATGTTGGCACAAGCACATTAAAATCCTCCAAAAGTTCTTTACTCCCTTGTAATTCAAGTAGATGGTGATTTATTTAGACATTAGTTATAGTTGCTTCCTTTTTTTCATTTGCTTACATTGCTCTTGATTCATGTTCCATTTGATTTTTATAAGTTGACTTTCTTGTTCTCAAGCTCTGTGAGGGTAGGGACTATCATTTACCTCTTTTTGTATTCCCAGTGCTAAGCAGAGTGCCTGATATACAGTAGATGTTTAATAAATGTTTATTGAATTGAATTTGATCTCATTTTTGGCATGTTATCTATCTATCTATCATCTATCTACCTATTTATTTGTTTCTTTATATATAAATTCATCATTCATTCATATCTTTAAGTTACAAATTAGTTCTTGTATCCTTAAGTAAATTCTCCACATGGAATTAAATAAAGCATCAAAAATACAAATGAAATTGCTTATTACGAAAATTAGTCATTGCTTACTCTAATGATTGTCAGGGAGATAGTGAACAGTGATCAGAGTATATTCATATAGGGACAAATAGGAAGGAAGTGTAGCATGGAGAAGAGTAGTAGGTTTGGGAATTTAAAAAAACAGACACTAAATCTGCTACTTATTACCCATATGGTTTTGGGCAAATTCCTGACTCTCTCTATACATTGACTTCCTTATGAAGGTATTGAAGTAGATAATATCTAAGGTATCTTCAAGCTCTAAATATTCTCACTGGGTCATCATCTTATAAAGCTGTCTTCTGATGCTTCTGATATTTCCAGGGGAGAATAAGCTCCGATTGATACTACCTAGAGGCTGTAAGGACTCAGTTCCAATTGGTTATGTACTGGCTAATAATTTTTTTTTGTCACAGTAGGTCTGACAAACAGTCTAAAAGGTGGAGAGGCATAAAGAACCTGGTAAAAATTTCTTCTATAGGATTAAATGGACCTTTTAACCTAAATTATTCAGATTGGCTAAATTGGCTAAATATGTGGCCTAAAGTCATTAATTCAGTGTTGTTAATAAATTCATTATTAAATTAAACGATTAAATATAAATGAAGTAGTAACTAGCAATTTTGAAGCCTAGGATAAAAATCACAAAAGGTACCCTGAAGCATAATTTTAAGACATATGAAGTTGGTTGGAGGAAGAGATCCCAGAATACTTTGAAATTATTGCTAAAGTTGCTAACATGGATAACTATGGGAGAAGTTTCTTTGTGGTCAGGGTATGAGTTATAGAGGAGAAGAAGTAAGCCACCTGGTAGCTTCCGATTTTAATTATTTATTGTTAACTAGATGCTAAGCTCAGTTTTTTCAGGCTGTTGAAGGAATCTAAGAGGTCTCAGCCCTCTATAAAATTTGGTACATCTGAGGAAAAATCATGGTTGTTTTATTTTCTACTTCTTGGTAATACAGATTTTTAAGGTGGTAAATTTATAAATAATGAATAACAACATGGAAGTTAGAAAGTTATAAAAGCTTAATAATTAAGAGTTCAATAATTATAATTTACCTATAGCTTATTCCTTAACAAGTAGTAAATTTGAGTTCCTGGTCCAGGTTATAAGATCCTTCAGAGTGGAGATCATTTCATTTTTTTTTTGCATTTTTATACTCAACACATAGTAGAGAATACTTGTTGATCAACTGTTTACCATTTTAGATGTTGCAACAAAGTTAAGTAGAGTTTGGTTAAGAAATCAAGTAGTCAATAAGTATTTATGGAGTATCCACAGTAAGAGTAAAACATGAATTACCCTCCAACCAAAGTTCCAAGAAATACTTTCCCTTTGATTCTAAATCATTTTACCACCACAATCAAAAAAGATATTATTTAAAATCGCAAGTGGAATAGTTTTGGTATTCATTTATTCAGAATTTTCAATGGCTTTTTGGTATTAAATGCATGTAATTTAATTTCATTTTGATGAAATAATTAATGGTTGTCTTTCAAAGATTAATTTCTGAAACTGTTTGAATAATTCATGATATAGTTCTAGGTTACTGAATTCACTTTGTACTGTGCATTGAGTTGAAGAACTTATGATATAGTTGATTTTCCTTCATTCCATGGAAAGAGAAGGTTTTATGAGAAATCATAGTGTGGTAAAAGAAAAAAAATCTAAAATAGACATGAACACTTCCAGAGAGTCTTACAAGCTTGCCCAGGGTATTCTATCCATTTGTGATTTCAAATCACATTATTTTAGCAAATGATTTATATGGCTGTCCTCAAAATTATAAATAATAAATAGATAATTTTATTTAAGACTGGCTACTATTATTAAGGTAAATTTCACATTTTTCTTTTTTGGTTCAAGTTTTAGGATTTGCTCACCCCAGTAATTTTCCAGTTATTCAAAGCCTTAGGTATACTAGTTACTTGAGTTCAGTTGTAAAAACAATTTAAGTGACCACAGCAATTTCTGTGAAATTGGTGAGAATTTGATAGCCTTGATGTAACATCATCCTATTTTTTCTTAACCACAAGTCATTCAATCACCTAATCTGTTTTTCATAATAACCACAAGATGCTGACTTTTTGTTTGGTTTTAATATTAAAAAGTGATGTGATGATTGTAAAACTTTTTGGAACATTAATCTTAGTAATTTAAGTGATGCCATGTTCTAAATTGGATTATGAAAGATTATTTCTACTTCCTATCTATTTACTGCCACCTCAAATATCAAGGGCATTATCTGGAAAGTAATCTTTTAACTTTCTTAATTAACTGAGATGCATTATCTACTATAATAGATGTGATTTTTGTCTCTTGCTTTGTATGAAATTATAAACTAATGAATTGCTTCTTAGGTCTGTAATGCAATGTTTCTGTTGCAATGGTGGAAAGACTAAAAAAAATTTCTGAGTATATGTTTTGGTTTGGGTTTCAGTTCTGGGACATTATTAAATTTTAAACTTGCATTGCTTTAAGTTCAATATTTTTCCCTTAAAACTAATATTGGTATCAAGTATGTACAGTATAATATTTATCACTACCAAGTAACAAATCTGCCCCATTTTTGATCTCTCAATAACAAAGAAAATATGATTTCTAGTCACATTTTATAATGAGACTCCCCCCAAACTTCTGGGTAACCATTGGATCATGAATTCAATATTAGAAAAGGAAAGAACATTAGAGGTCACTTTGCCCAACCCTCCAGTGCATGTGGGGATATCCCTCTATCATATTTTTGATAGGTAAATCGTTCAGTTTGATGCTGAGGATTTTCATTGAGGGCAAACTCATCACTTCATAAAGGAGTTTGTTATGTCTGAAATTATGCCCAAAGACTTATAAAATTGTGTATACCTTTGACCCAGCAATACCACTCTTATGTCTGTTACTCAGGGTAAAAGGGAAAAAAGTGTATGTTCAAAAATATTTATATCAGTTCTCTCTGTGGTGGCAAAGAACTAGAAATTAAGGGGATGCTCATCAGTTGTGGAATGGCTAAACATGTGATAGCATATAATTGTGATGGAATACTACTGTGCTGAAAGAAATGATAAAGAGTTTGGCTTTAGAAAAAAACATGGAAAGACTTGCATGAAATAATGAAGAGCGAAATGAGCAGAAACAAGAGAGCATTGTGTAGAGTAGCAGCAATACTGTTCAAAGAATTAACTGTGAATGACTAAGTTATTCTGAGTATTAGAAATACTTATATCAACTATAAAAGACCCATGAAGGAAGATGCTATCCTCCAATGGAGAAAGAATTGATAAAATAGAAGTATGCATATTATGGTTTTACTATACACACACATGCACACACACATATATAGTTACATATAGTTATATGTATAGTTTGTGTATTATATATGACTATAGTCTTACAGTTATATACACATATAACTACATATATATATATATATAGCTATAATTGCGTGTGTGTGTGTGTGTGTGTTGTGTATATGTGTGTAATGGAAGCCCTCTTTAGAGCAGGTGAATCAGAAGGTTGGGAGGGAGATAGTTTGGAACTTAAAATGTGCCATAAAATAATTTAAATTTAATTTTTTAAAAGTAACCCATTAGGTTAAGGAAAAATTGATTAAAAAGTTATTCCTTATCTTGAATCAAAATTTGAATCCCTGTAACTTCTAACACTTGTTTTAAGTTCTTCTCTCTAGAGTTATACAGAATGTCTGATCTATCTGCCACATTATAGCCCTTGATTTATTTAAAGAGATTTTTCACTACTCCAACCATAGATATCCTTTTATCCCCCAAGTTAGACATCCCAATTTCCTTCCATCACTTCTCATTTGAAATTGTATTTAAGAGCACTTCCAGTTCCCTTCCCTGTATGAGTTCTACTTTGTGAAGGTCTCTTTTAAAATTCAGTGTCATAGAGAAGATTCTAGGAAGATGGGAGACATACCAAAGGCTGATTACATGGGAATCAGTAAGGATAGACCATTTACCATATATATATATATGTATATATATATATATATATATATATATATATAAATGTTATGTCTAAGATTGTCATTAACAATTGGGTAGTTCATAAGAAAGATTGGTTTAGACCTGAGAATGATATAACTTTAAAATGTAAAACTATCTAGGAACAGTAAAAAAAAGAGAGAGAGAAATTACTAATGCAAATGAGGTGCAAGAGGAAGAACTGACACAAAGGAATTAGATGGGGGAAGAAGACTGGTAGTTCTGATAACCTACTTTCATGTAGAATGGGTTCAAAAGAGAATAATATATCTATAGCTATACCTATATCTATATCATCTATATTTCTATAAATATATCTAGAAGAGCATAAAACCTTTTAAATTCATAAGAAATAAAATGGTAAGGGGATGTAATGGTAACAGGAATTTGAAGATCTTCCCTGCCCCTTGTATTTGCAATCAAACAAGTACTTAGCACCTTGTTCCAAGTTAATGATTGTGTCAAATATTAAGACCAGAACTTGGGAATCCAACAGAGGGATGGAATTGTTGAAATAACAGGAAGGGGAAGAACATGGAGGAGCTAATAACATATTAAAGGAAAATCCCAAGCTAAGAGAGGCCAGAACTTCTGGGAGTGAGCACCTGGAGGCTGGGCTGCTACTGCTGGAGAGAGAGAAGAGAACTGAGAGGAACTGAAAAGAGAAATGACAACTGAGGACTGAGCTGAAAAGTGAGAAGAACTGAGAAATGAGAAGAGAGGAGAACTGGGAGGAGGCATGGCTGTGTTGTCAGTACTTTGTCTGTTTTGATGTTACTTTGTCAGATTCATCTGCTGATGGAGGACAGTGCTGTTGTTACACAAGCCCTGGGACCTTGCTGATGGTTCAGAAGCCCTGAAAGAGGATTTTCTTGTTGTATGTTTACAGAAATCCTGGAGGAAGGTCTTGCTGATGATTTCAGAGGTCCTGGGACCATACTGATGATTTGTCTTGATTCCTCAGACCTTGTTGTTGGGGCTATGCTGATTTCACAGGCAGAAAGTGAATTGATGAGGATGCTGGCAATGTGTATCAATGTTATTGTGGCTTTGTTCAGCTTTGTCTCCCCAGGAACAGAAACTGTGAAGGACTTGAGGTCGAACAGACATTGTGAGCTTGAATATGAAACAGGAACTGCACAAGCAGCTGGACAGAGAACTGAGAGCTGTCTGCCTTTGAACCCAGGTGGCAGCTGGATAGATATGGGCAGGAGCTGGGACCATGGAAGAGGAACCATGGAAGCTGAGAGCCTGCCTCAAGTCAAGATGAAAAGACCTCTGCTGAGGCCTCCTTAATTGGCACAAAGTATAAAGGTCAAAGTTCTCCATCCCTAGGTCACATTGGTCACATTGTCTTAATCACTTCAATCAAAAAGCCCTCTTCCTTCTTAATTGGATAATTTCTTAACTCAATAATCTAAATGTAAAGGTCAGAGTTCTCCACATGTAGGCCACACTAACATAATTTTCTCAGTTTGAATTAAATACCTAAGGACTTACTAAATGATTATGTTACTAAATGAATGTTATCTTTTGCTTAAAACTAGGTGACCACTTTGGTGAAAACTATGTGGCCATTTTAGTGATAAATTGTTATGCCATAACATTGTGAATGCTGTACTTTGATTTCTGTGGATGTTTTGTCTTAGTTTATTGCTGAATAAACAGAGAGTTCACTATCCTGTGTAATAAGAACCTTGAAAGTTATTCACAGCAGCAGTCCTCTGGAGAGCTGCTCCTGCCTGGCTTTCCAGGGGGGAGGAAAGGGGGTAGACAATGAAAGAGGGGAGAGTGAAGGAATATGTTAAAGGGGGGTATAGAAGAGTGTTGAGATTTTTGGAATAAGAGACATGGGAGGGATTCTTGGGGGGGTAGGCTAAGTCATAGAAGGTCAAGGTAGCAGGTAGAAGTAAATTAGAGGGGTCAGGAGGGATAGGAAATAAAAAATATGCACAAATATAAAAACAAACATCAGGTGGAAAATTTTTAAGGGAAAGTTTATGTCTATATATGTACCTATGTATATATGTATATCTATGTGTCTGTCTTTATATCTGTCTGTCTGTCTATCTATCTATCTCTGCATTTAATTGTGACCTTTTTTGGGGGGAAGGGGAAAAAAGAACATAAAAAGTGCACAGCAGAGAACAAAAGAAAACTGACAAGAAAGCAAAGCTGGACAGCCCTCACCACAATGTGTAATATTTATCATATAGGCTTCCTGAAAATGAAAATGTATTGCTATATATTTTGAAACCTCTCATATTCTACTGAGCACTACATGCTTTTTTTTTCCTTTTCTTACTTTGTACTTAAGTTTCGATATTTAAGCTTATGATATGTTTCTTTTTCTTTTCTCTAGTCTGTATTTGAGTTCAGGTGTTTGAGTCTAAAGTTAAAAAAACTGAAAAAATGCCATGTCACAAACTGAACGTGCAGTCCAACCAGTTCAGAATACGCAGGAATTCCTGCCTCCCTTTCCGTTATAGCATCACGCCCCTATTATTGGCTATGAGTGTGTTAATCTTCGATGTTGCTGTTACAGACACATAGCTTATAGTCGAGTCACTTCGGTTCCATGAACTTTATTATGTGACTCAGTGTGTTGTTGTTTGTCCTTCCAGAGGACCAGTGACATCATAGGAGATATTTTGACTTGGATTTAAGTGAGACAGAATTGCATGGTATTGTCAGTTTTATTCTCTCTTCTTGAGTCATCTAAGTCCAGTGGCAGGACAAAAGCCAGGACAACTAGCAATGGCCCACGATACAGTGAATAACCTTGGCATCTTTCTTGCCTGACCAAGCTCTATTTTTTTTTTTTTTGCTTTTTGGAGGACAATTGGGGTTAAGTGACTTGCCCAAGGTCGCATGGCTGGTTTGTGTGTGTGTGTGTGTGTGTGTGTGTGTGTGTGTGTTAAGTGTCTGAGGATGGATTTGAACTCAGGTTCTCCTGACTCCAGGGCTGGTGCTCTATTCTCTGCACCACCTAGCCTTCCCCCTGACCAAGCTCTATTAAATGCTCTGCAGCACCTGCTTTCAGTTGTTTTCGTGACCAGTGGAACAATGTTGTCATCCTCTCATTCCACTGAGGAAAGTCTTCACATGCTTGGGGTAGACATTCCCCAACTTAACCAGAGGTTTGAGGCCTGTTGGTTATGCTCAACCTAGTTTAATTCCATTTGCCAACAAAGTTTAACAGGGTGTGGCTGCTGCACGTTCTATATCTTCTTGCAGACACAGGTGAGAGTTGGGAGAATCAGGGATACATCAAAGGTGGATGAATGCCCCTGAAAAGAAACAGCAAGCCGTCACACCAGAGGTGGCAGTCCTCCTGAATATCTCATACAGTCTGTTAGCTACTGCTCTAGGTGCTGAAGATTCCAATACCCCGAGCTCCTGGTTCAAGTTTCTCCCCTAGCTAGACTATCCTCCACATAGCAGTCATGATATTTCTAAAGTACAGCACTGCCAGTGCCACTTTCCTGCTCAGTATCTTGTAGTCTTCTCCAGGGCTTAATACAAAGTAGTTTGTTTTTGACATTTGAAGCCTTTCCCAACATGGTTCCAATATATCAGTCCAGAATTTTTAAATACTTCATACACTCAGCCTGATAGGCTTTTTTTTTGTTGTTGTTAAGTGATATCCCATCTTCCATCATTGCAGACTTCTCCTTCATGCCTGTGTAATACAATGGTCAACAACTCCATAAAAAATAATAATACATGGGGTGACTAGGATTTCCATTTGAAACAGATTCTTTACGGTGTCATCCTTACACAAGGCATGTAGACATTGACTTTCTCTCTACAATCTGCTCTCATACATGCCACTCTAGGTTTTGAGAGAGAGAACAATACCGCACAATTACATCTGAATTCTTTGAGAACCCTGGTGGTAACCATGTAAGTGGCAAATATATTTCTTTTCCTCACTGCTCTAGCTCTTGAATTCTCATCATTATCTTTCTTTTTACCCAAGCTATTAAAAAATTAACATACTGTTAAGGTTTCAGTGGCAACAGAAAAACCAAGCACCAAGTGTTATATTTACACAAACTAGCCACTTGCAATAATGAGACTTTTAGAACTTAAAATAGCCATTTACTTAATACAAAATAAATCATTATAACATCATAAATACATTAAATCAAATGCATAAATAATAAAATGTGATACAATACTAATATAAAGCTGGGGCATGAACTCTACTAATGCTCCCAATGTTAAAGAGAGTAGGTATATGCTTATAGGAACCTGGAAAAGGAACAGCTGAGAAAGAAAAATTCAAGTATTTAGGGGAACTACTCTGGACTTCAGGTTTTGATAATATTGACCCATTTAGAAAATGTAAATATCCCATGAAATAGCATCTCTCTTCATTGCTTGTTTGTTGATCCTTATCACTCCTCAGATGGGTAAATCCTCTATTCTTTTATATTTGAATGTAGCATTTATGAACGTCTTCAATTTTAATCACCATTAAAAGGACATTTAGAAAGTTACAGATCTTAATTTGAACAGCAGTTCTCTTTAAGCAGGAGTGCTGCAAAGTTCATGAAATTGGCTCTTTCTGTGTTATACAAACCATCCTAGTCAGTAATTCACTCATTCAGGTGATGTGTTGTCAAATCAGAACAGAACTGCCAATACATGTCTTAGGCTTAATAAGTAGCAAAATCCACCCAGTCAGCTTTTCTTACATTGCGAGATATCTGCAGTATCTGCTTTGGCCTTTTCTGTTTTCTCAGAACAGAGGCAAGCAGAAAAGGGATAATATATACTTATGAGTTTTACTTCTTTAAAGCTGTAGGTGGTATTGAAAGGCAATAGATAAACTGTCATCTTTATTTAGTTGTTCAAGCAACAAAAGCCAAAGTCTTCTTGTCAGCTGATTCTTCTTGCTATTGGTCTCTTTAGACCAGGCTTGTACAACCTGCAGCCTGTAGGTTGCTTTGACTCTCAGGCAGCTTGGAGCTGGCCAAAGGATTTTAGGAGCCCCAGGAAAAATGTTGAAGACGGCATCCTTTTTAAGTAGAGGAAATCCTTTGACTGGATGCAGGTTGTGCAGGCCTGCTTTACACAGTTCACATTAACTGCATTTCAAATTCCATGCCATTTCTTCCTCCTGTCATTCTTCAGCTTTCTTATTTTTTCAGTGACTTAAATAAAAAAACATTGGCTTTTGATTCTCAGTGATCCACCTTTCAATGTAAAGGTTACAGATCCTCAAATTTCCCTTATGAAATCAATACTCACTTAAAATTATACTTCAGTTGGCATATGTGATACGATTTTGATTCTATTCAGTTTTATCCTTTAGACATAATATAAGTATATGGAAATAAGTTTAGGGAACATATTGTCCTAAAGCTCTAAAGTCTTTAATGTGGTCCAACTCATTTTGTGTCCTTGAACTCTTCATAGTTACATTTTTTTCCACCTTGTAATAAGTAAAAGTTCTTTCTCTGATCCTTTAAACCATAAAACTGTTTACATAAAAGTGTTACCATTCTATTTTGTTTTCCAGGTGACTTGAATCACTATAATTATGCTGCAGTTCATTTTTTTCTGTTCCAAACTGCTTAAATCCCATCAGAAAGTTGTTACTTCATACACATATTTGTGTTTTTAATTAAATAAAGTTCCTATCTAATGCTCTTTAGATACCAACAAATTTCATTTCTAACATCCTTTGGCTGTTGTTAAAACTTTTCTTTATTGAAGCTACTTATTCATCTCCTTTTAACATTAAACTGATCATTTTTTAATGAAGTATTAGCTTAAATAGAGAGTACATCACACCTGAAAAGTACTTTCTTCTGAACTCTGCCTCTTGGAATCTATTTTCACTAGGTATGGTGCTACACACCTATAGTCTGTACTGCTAGAGTACATTGAGTCTAATAGATTACCTGAACCTGAAAGTTCTGAGATACAGTAGGGCTAAATTTGATTGGGTATGCAGATGAAGTCTGGCAATAATGTGATGAGGTCCCTGAGCAGAGGCTTACCAGGATACCTAAGGAGAGACAAAAATAGAGCAGTTTAACACTTTTGTTTCAGTCACTACTGGGATCAGGCCCATGACTGGCTGCTGTACTTACAACCTGGGCCACACAAAAAGATCATATCGCAAAACAGTAATGATAACAATAATGAAGATGATGATGGTGGCGTATCGTCTTTATTTTTCTTCAAAATTTAATTCAAATGCCATTTTTATATGATACATCAAATGGAAACATTAATGTCTACTATCCTACTGTACGTTAAATCCTTGGAATTCTATTTTACTTGCGACTGAAAACTTCTGAATTTAGACTCCCCTCTTTGAGCTCAAAGATTGTCTTACTTTTCTATTTGTATCCTTAGAACTTATCACAGTACTTCACATACAGTAAGAACCTAATAAATGTGTCTCATTCACTTCCTATATAAAGTCTTTTCTGATCCACTAGCTACTAGTCCCATCCCTAATGATATTTATACTTTATTTTATTTTTATATAAATATGTACATATGTCGTTTCTCATTAAGAGAATGAAAGCTCATTGAAATAAGAATTGTTTTAATTTCTGTGCTTTTTTTTCCCCCAACTGTTGGCACTGTGGCTAGAATATAGGTTTCATATGTACAATGGGTATCATATTTCTTGCCTTCTGAATAGGTAGGTAGAGGGTGGGAGAAATTTGAAAATAAAAATAAAATTTTAATTAAAAAATAAAATGCAATGTTGTCTATAAAAAGTAAATATTCATTGAATGATGGACAGACATTTTTATTCTTGATTCTTTTATCTTTGATTATTTTTTCTTCTTATTCATTTAGTATTTTATTTTTCCCAACTTACAACGTAGAAACAATTTTCAACATTCATTTTTTAAACTTTGCATTCCAAATTTTGTCCCTTCCTCCCAACCCCCCTTATACTCCCATTGAGAGAGCAATTAATTTGGTATAGGTTATACATGTATGGTCATGAAAAACATATCCATAATAGCCATGTTGTGAAAGAAAACATATACAAATAAACCCTCAAGAAAAATAAAGTAAAAAAAAACATGCTTCAATCTATTCAGATACCATTAGTTCTTTGTCGGTGGATGGGTAGCATTTTTAATCATAAGTTCTTCAGAGTTGTTTTGGATTTTTGTATTGCTGAGAATAGATAAGTCATTCACAGTTGATCATCTTACAATATTGCTGTTACTTTGTACCCACTATATTTCATTTTGCATCAGCCCATACTTTCTGGGTTTTTCTGAGAGCGTTCTGCTCATCATTTCTTACAGTATAATAGTATTCCTTTATAAATATGTACCACAACTTTTTCAACCAATCCCCAATTGATGGGCATCCACTCAGTTTCTAATTCTTTAACCCCAAAAGTAAAAATATACATACATACATACATACACACACACATATGTTCTTTCCCTTTTTTTAAAAATCTCTTTGGGGATAGAGAAGTGGTATTGTTAAGTCAAAGAATATGGCTTTATAGCCCTTTGGGCATAGTACCAAATTGCTCTACAGAATGGTTGAATCAGTTCACAACTCTACCAACAGTGCATGAGTGTCTCATTTTCCCCCATCCCTTCTAACATTTGTCATTTACCTTTTCTTATTAGTCAATCTAATAGCTATGGGGTAGTATCTCAGAATTGTTTTAATTTGCATTTCTCTAATCAATAGTGAATTAGAGTATTTTTTTCATATGGCTATAGTTTTGATGACTTCATCTCAAAACTGATCATATCTTTTGATCATTTATTAATTGGTGAATGGCTTTTATTTTTATAAATTTGACCCATTTCTCTCTATGCTTGAGAAATAAGACCTTTATAAAAGGAACTTGCTTTAATTTTTTCCTTTTTCACAGTTCCTTTTGCTCCTCTCTATCCTATCGTCCCATTTATGCTGCTCTCTCTCTCCTTTCACCTTGTCCCTCCTCAAAAGTGTTTTGCTTTTGACTACTCCCACTCCCAATCTATCCTCCTTTTTCCTCCTACTTTCCTGTAGGTGAGATATATTTCTATACCCAATTGAGTGTGTATGTTATTCCCTCTTTAAGCCAATACTGTAAGGCTCACTCACTCTCCCTCACCTCTCCCCTCTTCTGTAAAACCTTTTGCTTGCCTTTCATGTGAGATAATGCACTCCATTCTACCTCTCCCTTTCTCTTTCCCCTAGCACATTCCTTTCTCACCCCTTCATTTTATTTGTCAGATGTTATCCCTTCATATTCAGCTTATGCCTGTGCCCTCTTCCATACGTACTCCTTCTAACTGCACTAATGAACAGAAAGGTCTTATGAATTACAAATATCTTCCCACATAGGAATGTAAACAGTTCAACCTTATTGAATCCCTTATAGCTTCCCTTTTCTTTTTACTTTTTTTGCTTCTCTTGAATTTTGTATTTGAATTTGAGTTTTACCTCCATGCTAGCAAAAAGACTGTAATCTCCTTCTGACCAGTTGTCAACCCTTATAGTCTGTCTGTGGGCTGAGAGCTCTAGGAGCAGCTGCTGCTGTTGCTGATTCATTCACTCCCAAGCGAATGTTTTTCCAGTAAGAGAATTTCTACCATTGTCAGTTCAGAAATGAACCTGATATATCCAGCAGTTTGTTGAAACCATAATTTATGGAGTGACTTTTCTGAGATTTGATTTTCTCATGTGGGAGGGGGGACACACAAGAGTTATTTTTTGGTACACATTTGTCATATTCACTATTTAAATCTTGATATAGATTTTGGGGGGAGGGGTAAAGAGGCAGGGGGAAATCCTTTGATAAAGTTTTGTGTGTGTGTGTGTGTGTCTTAGTATGAAATCTATGACAGACCTACAAAATACACGAGCCCTTACTCTGTTAAAAGAAAAAAAAACAACCAATTAAACAAAAGAAAAAAATTCCATGGATCTGCCTTAGTCCAGATCTACTTCAGTCCAGATCTTCATAGATCATTGTTAGATATTCAACATTTTTGTATCATAGAAATAAAAATGTATTTCCATAAGATGAAAATTAAAGAAATTTTCAAAAGACTCAAATTTTTTTTTATTCTGATTTGCTGTGACCAGGGCTGTGTTGGCTTGGCATGCATTAGCCTGTACTCCACACTCACTAAGGTGTGACAGATCTTTCCTGCTGAACTTCTAAGTTGTCTTTGGTATCTGTGGACTGGGAGGTCTGTAAACTGCTGCCCATGATTCAGTTGCCTGGAGGCCTGCTCTGGATTTGCTGGGGTTAGTCTGTGGTGGTGTGACCTGTGCTGAACTGTGCTTCTCTCTTGTGCAGCAACCTTTAATGCTTACCTTACAAGTTCTCTTGAGCTAAAAATTTCTTTCACTCTATCTTTTTGTGGGTTTTGCTGCTCTAGAAGTTGTTTAAAATAATTTTTGAAAGACTCAGGTGAGTCCCTACTTTTACTATGCCCTCTTGATTCTGTCTCCAACAATTACTATTTCTGAATATTGATACTTTCCAGCCTTTATTCTCTACACATTTTGTAAATATGTCATTAATATGTCATTGATCAAATGTAGCATCATGGAAGAATGACTAGCTATGGATTTGAAGGAGCTGGATTTAAACGAAGGCTCTGCTAATATCCTGACCTTGGGAAAATGAATCAGCTTCTATGAGTTTCAGGTCATCATCTATAAAATAAGCAACTTGAATTAGATCTCTAAGACATGATCCAGCTCTGAATGCTGTTAGTTTGTAGTACATAGGACAGGGCCAAGTACAGAACCCTGGAGTGCATTAGAGACCTTACTTTAAGTTGAAATTGATATCTTTGAATGCAGTTTTAGATTTAATACCAATCAAACCACATTTCCCTATTTTACTCCTATGGATGTGAGAGATCTTATCTGTTCTGAAATCTAGATTGATTGTTGTCCTTTGTTCTTGAATTGTACCAAAATGACATCACTATGCTCTTCCAATCAAATTACAGTGTGTCCAACTCTGGCTGATCAAAGAAATACAAGCTTGGAATGTTCCACCACAGGTCAGGCACCAATAGTCCATGTGAACATTTGTGATGGATTTTCTAAATTTGCACCTCTCATGTTTCTCTCAAGCTACTTCAATTCTTCTTTGCTCATATAGTGTCTCACCTTCTCTGATGAAGGCAAACCATGCTGGGTAGTCCTGTGCCAGTATCTCCATGTCACATGATCAATTCCAAAGTTCTTAAGAGATCTTGAGAGTGTCTTTGTATCACTTTTTATGACAACCATGGGAGTGTTTGTCCTGTGTGGGTTCTCCATAAAATAGTCTTTTTGGCAAGTGTATGTTTGGCCTTCAAACAATGTGGCCACCCCATTGGAGTGCACTGTCTACAGTGGAGTTTGAGAAAGGACCTCAGTATCTGGTATCCTGCCAGTTGATCTTCAGGATCTTCCTAAGATAATTCAAATGGAAGCAATTCAGTTTCCTGGGATGGCACTGGTACACTGTCTGAGTTTCACAGGTATACAACCATGAGGCCAGTACAATGGCTCTGTTGACCTTTGGTTTGGTAGTTAGTCTAATACATCTTCTCTCCCACAGTTTCCTTTCTAGCCTTCCCAACAATGAGCTAGCTCTGGCAATGTATTCATTAAGCTCATTGTCAATCTATGCATCCCTGGAAAGTATACTGTCAAGTAAGTGAACTTATCCTTCACATTCAAACCATCTCCATTTTTTTGGTAAGCAATGGTTACACGTGTGGACAGTGTGGTGCTAGTGGATGGAACACCTGCGTTTTGGTGGTGTTAATTGTTAGACCAGAATCAGCACAAGCAGCACAGGACCATAATTTCTTGAATCTCAACGTTAGAGGCTACATTGAGGCCACAATCATCTGCAATCAGAAAAACATGAGGCGACGCTTCTTCCACTTTGGTCTTGGCTTATAGCCTTTTGGAGCTGAAGAATTTAGCATCGGGGCAGGGGCTGATTTTGATGCTTTGTTCATCCTCTTTGAAGACATGTTTGACAACATGGTTAAAAGCATCATGCTAAGAGGCATGGAAACAAGCACCTAACCCCATTTCATACGTTGGTAACTGGGAAAGCACAAAAGCATCATCTAATATCCACATCCAGGAATGCATGGAATTGTGAAATTGATATAGGATGCTGATGCACTTTTCCATGAAACAAAATTTTGACAATTTTTCCATAAACCCTCATAACTGACAGCATCAAAGGCCTTGGTCAGATTTACAAACATTGTGTACATGCCTCTCTTTTGCTCCTGGCCTTTTTTTGCTCCTAGAGTTGTCTTGTTGGGCAGCCAACACCATGTTGATTATTCCTTGGCCATTTCTGAAGCTACACTGTCTTTCAGGTAGATGACCATCTTCCAGGTAAAGGATCAGCCTATTAAGGAGAATTCTGGCAAGAATCTTGTCAGCAATGACTAAGAGAGAGACCTCCCTATGATTGTCACAGGAAAGTCAATTTCCTTTACCTTTATGGAGATGAAAAATGAAGGCATCATTGAACTCCTGAGGGATGATCTCTCCTTGCCCTATAATCCAGAAAATATCAGTCAGCTTTTGTATGAGCAATGGACCTCCTAACTTGTAAATCTTAGCTGGAATGGAATCAGAACCAGGTGCCTTACCACATGAAAGGAACCTAATGGCATTCAGAACATTTTCTTTAGTTTGAACTTCAGTTAGGGATGGACTGACTTCAACCTGAGGAAAATGGTCAGTGGCTTCATCAATGATTGATGACAGTTTGCTGAGAACACTATGGAAGTGTTCAGCACATATGTTTAGGATCATGTCCTTATTACTAATCAATGTGGCTCCATCAGCACTGAATAGTTGAGATATACCACAGGTCTTTGGACTATATATAGCCTTCAGAGCATCATAAAAGCCCACTGAATTTTTATTATTTGCACAGAACTGAATTTCATCTGCTTTCTTACTGAGCCAAGGATCCTGCATCACTCTAAGCTTCACTTGTACTTTACTTTTGATGGAATTAAATACTGTCTTCTTAGAGATGGATTAATTATGCTACTAGTAAATGCTGTGGAGTTCTCCTTTTTTGTTTAGCAGGTTCTGAATTAACCCATCATTTTGACCAAACGAGTCTTGATGTTTTCTAGTCTTCTGACCCAGATGAACAAATGCAGTGCTATACATCAAATCTCTGAAAGTTGCACATTCCATTCTGCTCCACTGCTGCCAGATGTGTGTTTGCTCAACTTTCCTTCCAAGTTACAATAAACCATTCCAGTTCAGAGAAGAGCTCTAATCTGTTGACATGAATTCTTCTGGTAGTCATTTTGCCTTGGGATCCCTGCTTCTGTTGAATGTGAATATTTAACTTGGAGAAGATTCATCTATGATCTTCCCAGCATGCTACACCAAGCATTCCCTTCATTTATCTCACATTCTGTCTCTCCTCTTTACAATCACATTATCTATTAAATATCAGAATTTGCTGTGAGGGTTCATCCACGAAGTTTTATTGCATTTAGGTAAACAGAAGATAGTGCTGGTTTTTGTAAGGTTGTGGGATGCACAAGGCTTCAGGAGTAAGTGACCATTCCTGTTTCTGTTTCCAATTCCATTCCCCCTAGGACTCCCTGCTAAGTCTGCTAGTCTGAATCTCCTCTAGCATTAAAGTCACCCAGAATTATAAGCTTGTCCTCTTTTCACACATTTATGATAAAGGTCTCCAGATCTTCATGAAATTTGACTTCATTAGGGTTTGTCATGGTGGAAGCATATGAAATGATGATGGTGGCATAGTGTTTTCCTGAAATCAGATTGTCATGAGTCTGTCATTCAATTCTTTTTCAAGGCATATAAACTTGTTGACTAGATTAGTTTTGATTGCAAACACTACACCAGCTTTACAGCATTGCTTTTCACTTTAGCCACTCCAGAAAAAAAGGGCCTTCAGCTCCAACTTCAGTAAGCTGGCTATACCTGTAGAGTTCTCTTGCAACAAGAACTTTGTCTTTCAGGTCTACTAGATTTGTGTTGTCTATAAGTGTGCACACATTCCATGTAACAATAGTGAGTGGAATCATCTTTGCAGAAGTTTTCGTACCTTTTTGTATTTCCACTACAGGGTGGGATCCCAGTCTGATATGGTAATCAGGCTAATATTGGGTAATCAGACGATACTTAGGCACCTTTTCTAGCCCCTTCTTCGCAGCAGGAGGTGAACAGTGCAATCCTTCGGTGCTCAGACATCCAGGGGACTGCTGAATCCCACTGCTGCTTCTGGTGAGAAGATGCCCCTGTGGGCTGGGCTGCCTGTGTGCAGGGTTGTGACTGCAGCTCCCAGGGTATCTACTGCTGTTTCTTTTTCACTTGTAGCCATAGGACTTTGAGATGGTAAAATGATGAATCTTGAATGGTAAAATGGCGGGATGATGTCTTTTGATTCACGTGTAAAATGCATTTAAGTGAGGCAGAGTTGCATGGAGTCATCGGCCTCAATCTCTCCTCCAAAGTCATCATAGTCCAGTGGCAGGACAGAGTCAAGATGACTGCTGATGACTTGAGGTTCAGTGGATGATCTTTGTGTCTTCAATGTCTAACCAAGCTGTAAGAGCTCCACAAAACCTACTTCAGCTGCCTGATGGTCATTGGAACAAATTGTTCTCATCTTCCCATTCCACCAGGGGTCTCCCCGTGTCTCCACATGCTTGGGGGTATACATCCCCCAAATAATTGATGGGTTTGAGACCTCCTGATTACCCTCAATCTTGTTTAGCTCTGGCAAAATGGTTATGGGGTACAGTTGCTGCAGATGCTCCAGCTTTTTGGAGCCACAGCTGTGAGTTAGGTTGAAAAGAGGAACCCCAAGGGTGGAAAGCCGACCTGAAAAGGGCTCTGCAGTCCTCACACCAGAGACTTTAGTCTTCCCTGAACATACACAGCCCCCCATGAAATCTCGATACACTGTTCATTAGTGAATGAAGAATATTTTATTCAGTTTCTATGATAGGGATAAAATAGGAATGTCATGAGTCTTTGCTCTGAAGAAGTTCGTGCTTTAACTGCAATAGAATAACATGCAAAAGAAATTTCAGTTGTAGGGCGGGTGGAAAGACTCAGAAATACTTAGAATTCAGGAACCTATTATATAAGATGAGTCCTTTGGCTCCATCAGTCAGTCAGATGACCTTGCTAGGTCTTTGCTGATTGTAGAGGCAAGGCAGATAATAAGGCCTGTTGTGTGTTTTAAACTTAATGGTAACATTTTACTGACCTTAACATATTATTGACTGTCCATATGTTCAAATATCCTCTGCTGGAAGAAATGTCTCCTATAATTTGTGGTCTCAACTGCTGGATCCCTATGCTAATATTGTTGAAAAGTCACTAGGGGTATGGAGCCCAATCTTCAATTCTGCCTCACCTTCTAGAGCAAGAATTCTTTTTAAAAAAGTTAATATTTATTAATTTAATTATTTTTAGTTTTCAACATTCATCACTTCCAAATGTTTTAATTTTTCTCCCTCTCCCTCCCCCAAGACAGCATGCAATGTGATATGGCACTACACATACATTCCTATTAAACACATTTTCATGTTAGTCGTGTTGCATAGAAGAATTATAATGAATGGGAAAGACCATGAGAAAGAAAAAAAAAAAAAAAGAAAGTAGTCTGCTTCACTCTGCATTCTGACTCCATAATTATTTCTCTGTATGTGGATGGCATTTACCATCATAAATCCTTTGGAATTGTTTTAGATCCTTGAATTGCTGAGAAGGGCTAAGTCTATCAAAATCAGACATAGCATACTGTAGCTGATTCTGTGAACAATGTTCTCCTGGTTCTGCTCACTTCACTCAGCATCATCTGAGTCTTTCCAGGATTTTCTGAAGTCTTTATCTTTTTGCTGCCTCTTTATCATTTTTGTAGCACAATAATATTCCATTACATTCATGTACTACAACTTGTTCAGCCATTCCCCAATTGATGGGCATCCCCTAAATTTCCAGTTCTTGGTCACCACAAAAAGAGCTGCTATAAATATTTTTGTACACATGAATCCTTTTCCCATTTTTATGATCTCTTTGGGATATAGGCCTAGAAGTGGTATTACTGGGTCAAAGGGTATGCACGTTTTTGTAGCCCTTTGGGCATAGTTCCAAATTGCTCTCCAGAATGGCTGGATCAGATCACAGATCCACTAACAATGAATCAGTTTTCCTAATTTCCAACATCCTCTCCAACATTTATCATTTTCCTGTTTTGTCATGTTAGCATATATGATAGGTGTGATGTAGTATTTCAGAGTTCTTTTGATTTGCATCTCTATAATCAGTGGTGATTCGGAGCATTTTTTCATATGGCTATAGACAGCTTTAATTTCTTCTTCTGAAAAACTGACTATTCTTATCTTTTGGCCATTTATCAATTAGGGAATCACTTGTCTTGTAAATCTGACTCAGTTCTCTGTATATTTTAGAAATGAGACTTTATCAGAGACACTAGTTGTATTGTTTCCCAGTTTTCTGCCTCCCTTCTAATCTTGGTTGCATTGGCTTTGTTTGTGCAAAACACTTTTCAGTTTAATGTAACCAAAATTGTCCATTTTGCATTTCATAATGTTCTCTCTTCTTCGGTCCTAAATTCCTCTATTCTCTATAAATCGGATAGATAAACTATTCCTTTTACCCCTAATTTACTTATAGTATCAGTCTTTATACCTAAATTGTGTACTCATTTGGACATTATCTTGGTATACAGTGTCAGACTTTGGTCTATGCCCAGTTTCTGCCATACTATTTTCCAGTTTTCTCAGGAGTTTTGTCAAATAGTGAGTTCTTATCTCAGATGCTGAGGTATTTGTGTTTATCAACAGTAGATTACTATACTCATTGACTAGTGTGTCTTGTGTATGTAACCTATTCCACGATCTACCCAAGAGCAAGAATTCTTAGCTGTTTTTTTGTGTCAAGGACCCCTTAGAAGTCTGCTGAAAATGCGGACTCCTTTTTCAGAATAATGTTTATAAATATGTAAAATAACATATGTAGGATTGCAAAGGAAATCAGATTTATTGAAGCAGTTATTAAACTATTTTAAAAGAACAAATAGTTTAATGTAACCAAAATTATCCAGAATTGTTCAAATGATCTCATTGTTCAAAAGAAAGTAGGTGGTGTATTGGTTAGAGTTCTGGACTTGGAGTTAGGAATATGAGTTCGAATTTGCTTGCTTCAGTCTCTTTTCTGTGTGGTCCTCAACAAATCAGTAATACTGTGCCTCAATTTCCTCATTTGTAAAATGAGGACCATGATAGCAGTACCTCAAAGGGTCGTTGTGAGGAACATCGAGTAGCAGCTGTAGTGTTTTCCAAACTTTAAAGTGCTAGATAAATTCTAGTTATTATTACTTCAGCAAACTCATGAACTATAATACCTTTTTTAGCCTAGTCTATGAAGCTAATTATCATTTATCATAATGTTTTTACAGGAAAAAAATGAGTTTGAAATATTTTTAAATGAACTTTTGGCATAAAGCCTATGTGATAAGTCAAGGTTACCTAGACACAATTTATAGAAACATGCTCTAATCATCAAATTGCTTCCTTGATTATCTCTGCCTGAATTGGTAGGATTACTTACAATTTCTATTTAAAGATTAACTTCAGGTTGAGTCAGAGAGAATAGTGAAAACTATTGCCATAGTGAAATAGTGATATTTACATACAATAGTGAAAACCGATTACCAGAGAGTTAGTTTGATGGCATTATTGTTACACTGTGTTGTTCATTATTAATTATAAATATTAACAAAATGACTAGATTGGATATATTGGAATCCAGTTTATCCATGAACATGTTTAGCCTTACAGCTTATTTTTTTTTGTCAGCTTCTCAAACACAGCAGTTTCACACAAATGTATTTCTCCTCTAAATTCTCAATGACGTATCTCTTAAAAAAACATAAATGTAGCAATTACTTCTCTGAATTTGCCATCAAACCTTTTCAGCATGTGTTACAGTTTGTTTGAATTCTCTAGTAGTTTGGCAGTACATGTATTCCACGCTGGTTTTTTGGATTCTGTGTTTTCAGCTGGAGAGACTGCAGACTGAGAATACCTCTGAGTGGGGCAAGAGGGAAGTACTTGAAACAGAGAAACAAGGATTGGAAAGAGATAATAGAAGGTTAAAGGCCCAGGTGAAAGAAATGGAAGAGCTTTTGGATAAAAAAAATCCATTAGCTGCAACCTCTCAAGGTTTTGATTTGAAGATGTCACAAAGTGAGCTGCTAGAGAAAAACAAGGTATGGATTCTACTTTGAAGTACCTTTTCTTACATGCAGATATCCTATTTTTAATGCCTAGTTATCTTCAAGTTTGACCTGTTTCCAGTGTTTGCCTTGTCTGTTTTCTGCCATCTAAGATGCTACCAGAAAGGTATCATGCCAGGTTTTTGATACTCTAACTTATAAAATCACTCTTTTGGTTCAAGAAAACTTAGAACATCAACAACTTTGAAGTTTTACAGTATGTCAGAGCCTCTCAGGGACTTCGAGAAAAGTGTGGTTTCAAAGATTTCCCCCTAATGACAATAAGTCTTAGAAAACCTTAGTCATTCTTTATGGCTTACTTGGCCTGTTGTGTTTCATTCTCTGTGCATTTTCCAAGCAATTGACCTTATTCACACCAAATGTCTTGTCCCATCAATTCTAGTAATTACTCAGTAAGCTTTAGTCAGCAGCAATCTTAGTAAACACTTGATAGATTTGGCCTGTTGTCTACATGTCCTTGGTTCATATGGAATCAAGATCAAATAAGATTTTTAAAAACGAATTCTAATATCAATTTTAAAATAAATTTCAGAGACTGTTATAGACATATACACATTCACATATGTGCGCACACACACACATATATATATATATAGTAATTCAAAATAGTCACTAAAAACCTGAATTGTCTAAAATTATTTTTTCCATATAATTCTGTAAAGATCTTCATAATTCATGGAGGAAAATGCTTTGCTTATAGGTTTTGTAATTTTAAGTTATAGTTTATATTATCACTTTCATTTGTAATGTAAGAAATTTTAAGGTAATTTATATGTAATTAGTATATCAATCATGCCATTTTCTTTCCATTTTACTCCCTTTGATGGGAACTAGCAAGTTGAAGAGACAGAGGTGAGGAGGAAATTTGTTTTAAATATATGTGTATTTTTCCATACTATATTTTTGTTCTTTAAAAGCTCATAAAGATTTAAAACCAAAATACCACATTGCTTTTACTCAGTCTTTGATAACTTTGCAGTTTTCTGAATTTTCTATATTCAAAGTTTAGATTTTTATTAATCAAAAAATGTTATATTTTGAAAATATAACTAAATTCTAAAAATGTCATGACCAGAAGTGAAAATTCTATACATCCCTACTATGTAACAATCTTTTCCTTCCTTCCTTCCTTCCTTCCTTCCTTCCTTCCTTCCTTCCTTCCTTCCTTCCTTCCTTCCTTCCTTCCTTCCTTCCTTCCTTCCTTCCTTCCTTCCTTCCTTCCTTCCTTCCTTCCTTCCTTCCTTCCTTCCTTTTCTCTCAGTGTCTTCCACACTGAAGCAACCAGTGCAATGCCACCTTGTAATATTGCCCTGGTTGCTCCTGACTTAGGCATTTAAGCTTTAAACTGAATCATTATTTTCACTGATTGTAGTTTTCATCCTATACCAGGGTATTCACAACACTTCTTTAATTGGTATTCATTGAAACCACTAACTTAATCATAAAGTTATTTTGTTCTAACACGCACATCAATTCTGTATTTGAGGGTTATATATTGTTTAGAATTTATCTAAAAGTTTCATAAATGACCTTGATCTTCCTATTAAATATTAAATGAATAGCCAAGATGTCCCTTCAAATTATTTGGATACTTTCCTAGGGTACAGCCAAATGAAATTGTATATAATAATGGTTGTATGAACCCAAGGGGAAGAGTATTTGGAATACCTCCAGTTAGCCACGTTCTATCCATAGACAATCTCTGCCTATTTTTTCTCCCATCGGGCCATTGGAATTCTCATCTGTACTTCTCTTTTTGGACATTTGAATCTAGAACATCTGCATCAAGCTTATGTCAATCAGAATAACCCAGACAATTTTGAGGACTTTAAATTATTTGGAGTACCAGCCTGGCACTCTTAGTTCTTTTGAAAAACTTCAGGAACCTTTTGTCCAAATCATGAAAGGTCCATAACTTCAAGAAATATTTCTCTATAAGAATGATACAGTAATTTACCTAGAAATCCTGTCTCCTAAAGTCCTCATCTCTCACATATGAGTATGGTTTATACTAGTCAGTCACAGTATCTTCTGGGTCTTCATAATCTCCAAAATAGTTCAAAGTTTGGTCATTAAGCATACTGAACCATTTCTGTGCTGTGATGCTGGGCAAGGTAATAAAGTCTAGCATATGTTTTTTGTTCCTATTTTATATGAGAACAAGAAGTAATTCCCTATTCCTTGAGCTCTAAATGAATAATAAAGTCTATTAAAATCTCACTTTTTTGTACTGTAACTATTGAACCAAAATGGTTATTATTAATTCTAACAATAGTTTCTCATTCAACACAAGTTACTTATATAAATTTGTATACCCAGATACATTGTCAATGGGAATTGAGAATGAGTTTATATTTTTTAAAAATCTCAATATAAAACACTTTTAACCATGTGTACTGAAAAATGAAACTTTTAAAATGAGCTTGCCAATATGGAACATGAAGTATAGAGACTTAATCTTCTATCCAAGACTTTCAAGCAAATTTCCATCTCCTTTCTCCTTTCCCTGGAATTGATGCTAGATTAAAACAATTTTTTTCCTCAGAACAAAAAAAAATATGCATTAGTAATTCAAAAGATAAAGGTTCTTTCAGGTGAACTGATTTCAAATAAATTTCAAGCTCTCAATCTCTTTGCAGACATGTTGCTCATACACCTATTTTTATATCATTGTAATGTATATGTTTTACAAAAACTATATCTGACTTTTTAATGGGTAAATTGTATTTTAAACATGAGTAAATAGATTAGTTCTTCATTTGCTAAGCCTTGAGTGGCTATTCCCAAAAGGTTAATTCTATTGATGTCTGTGCTGCTGTTTCTTCTGGTGGAAATGGCATTTTTCCATGGCTTCAGATAAATTGATGAATCAACTGAGATCAGATGATGGATTTGGTGTAGTACTATTGATTGCTCCTCATGGAATGATGTTTGAATTTTAAAATAATAATAATGACATTTGAAAAATAGCCTGATAATATAATTATAAATGGAGCCCACCGGTTAATTTTAAGAATACAAATAGTGAAAAACCTTAAAAAATATGCATTTATAGGCAATATCATATTATAGCTCACTCTTTTACTCCCCTTTAACATACATAGTTTGAGCTGGGTAATGATTGATTATTTCCCTGTTGTGCTCCCAAAGCTAGCATGAACATTAATTATGAAAATAAAGGTGAGATGAATGACCTAATGTAAACTTCTGGTACAACTTAAATACCTGTACAGAACACCATAGATTTGATGGAAGTTTTATTAAAATGTTTGACTTATTTTCTTATCTGTGTTGCATGAGAAAAATGAAACAAAGACCATGATTAAGCTTAATGCAGTCATCCACAGAGTATCTACACAATTCTATTTGACAAGTAGAAAAAAAAAATTAAGCACTTCTGGTCTTTTGGTATATTTATGTATATGACATATTAGCTCTTTTTTTAAATTGGTTTGACCCTCCCCTGAATTAACTATTGAAAGCATATGGTCATAGCTTAAATGCTTATTTTCTCCCTACCTAATATTTTTACTTTTGTTTCATGTTTCTAATTCTAGATATCTCTTATTATCTGAATATGATCTCTGCTTTACCCCATTTGACAAAGTCAATAAACATTTGTTGAGGACCTTCATTGCGAAGGAAACTATGTTATATGAAGGAGATAAAAAGAGAAAAGAAAATAGTTCCTGCCTTTCAGAAGTCTGGTTAAAAGTCAGTAGTAGTACAGGATATAAAATGTATGCAAATTCAAACAGAACAAAATAATTTGAGAAGGGAGATGAGTATTTAAGGAAAATAAGAATTCTGCTAGAGGAGGAAGGACTATGTTCAAGATATAGGAAATAGCTACTCTTTATCATACCTGTGTGGATAGTCAACAGGTCAATTCAACAAGCATTTATTAAGCACTCCTGTGAGAGGTACTGTGCTAAGTGCTAGGGAAACTAATACAGACAAAAAGAAAGACAATTTTTGCCTTCAGGTAGCTTATGTTTTTATACAGGAAAAGATAAAACATTAAAAGAGGTAGGGGGAGGGGTGGCCAGGTGGCTCAGCAAGTAAGAGCACCGGCTCCAGTGTCAGGATGACCTGGGGATTAAATCCGGGCTCAGATACTTAGCACCACAACCAGAAATAACTGACCATGTAACCTCGAGCAAGTTACTTAACATCGATTGCTTAAAAAATAAAAAAAAAAAAGAGGTAGGGGAAGGGTTCCCACATAGGGTAAGGATGAAATTATCCAGAGACTGAAGGATGGTGGGTCTGCACCCTTCCTCAAAACAGATGTTCTTGAGAGAATTTAATAATGGGAGAAGGGGACGGAGGCAGAAAGCCACTTAATCATGGCGAGGAACAGGTAGAGATAGACAGATAGTATCAGTATGATTAGCGACTTAATATATGCCAGGATGTTTATTTCCTAGTAGACCATAAGTTTCTTACAAGCAGATAATTTCATGATTTTTTTCAGTTCTATGTCCTTCAGGTCATGCCACAAGGTAGGTTTCTTGTTTTTGTTGTTACTCAGTCACTTTTTTCAGTCATGTTCCACTCTTTATGACCCCATTTAGTGTTTTCTTAGCTGAAGTACTGGAGTGCTTTGTCATTTCCTTCTCTAGTTCATTTTTACAAACAAGGAAACTGAGGCAAATAGGGTTAAATGACTTTCCAGGATCACACAGTTAGTAAGTGTATTAGGTCAGTTTTGAACTCAAGAAGATGCGTCTTCCTGACTCCAGGCCTGGCACTCAATCTACTTTGTCACTTAGCTGCTCCAAAGGTGCCTTATAAATGGTTATTAAGATGAATAGAATAAAAATACATCTTTCTTGGGAGCATTTGGCTGTATTCAATTTAGTATTTGCTTTCTTATGTTTACCTCTAATATTTTTGTATAGGTATGACTTTTCCCCCAAGAAGATTATAAGTTTCTTGAAAGTAGGCCCCATGTCATATATTTCTATATCCCTATAAAGATCAGTGCTATGCTATTCAGTCAATAAATGCTTGCTGAACAGAATTGAATTGTACTGCTATGGTGTTACACAGATCAAACCTTACCTAATTCTTCTCGCACCTGCATGCTGGGCCAGCAGTTCCTGTTCTTGAACTGGACATGACAATCAGGAGGATAAAAGTGAATGCTACTTGATATCCATATAGGTAGAACTGTGCTGAAGAGATACATTTTAGTCTGTATATACACAGAAAGCAAAATGGGTATTACAGAGAACAGCAGAAAGAAACTGAATTCAGTCAGATGATTATTTCCTTTTTGTGTTTTGTCTATTTTTATTGATAATTTTTCTTTTGTATCATTTTAATTTCTCCAAATATCCCTTCTTCCTTCCCCACACAGAGATCTATTTTTTATAAAAGTAGAAAAAACCAAAGCCAGTAAACAAAATTAATTAATTTGTCAATCAAATTCAATAGTAAGTATGGTGTTCCACAAACATAGTCCATAGTCATTACCTTTGCAGAGACAATATTTTCTGTCTATTCTTTGGGGTCCAGCTTAGTCAGAATTACCCATACTTCAGTGTTGATTTAGTTATGGTTGTTCTTTCTGTTATATCGCCATAGTCATTGTATATATTTCTTTCTTCACATTAGTTCAAATAATTTTGTCACATGCCTCCTTCATATAAAGTCATTGTTTCTTATAGCAAAATTATATTCTATATATTCATATGTATATGTATATGTGCATATCTATCCATCTATTTAATTTATTTGACCATTTCACAATTAATGGACATTGGCTTTATTTTTACTCTTTTCTTAGTAAAAACAAATTAAGAAAAATACTATTATAAATATTTTGTAGTAAATTGGACTTTTCCATTTTTTTCCTCCTTACTGTCTAGCAATAGTAGCCCTCTAGGTAAAAGAATATAGCCAATTTAGTCACTTTCTTACTGTAATTCTAAATTGTTTCCACCATGATTGGGTCAATTCACAGATCCACCAACATTGCATTAGCTTTCCTGAATTTCATAGGTTTTGTAACAGTGACTATTCCTATCTTTGATCATCTTTAGGTGATTATTTCTTTTAAGAAAACAAGGAATTTAAACGGCAAATACAATTTTGCTTGAATTCAATTTTTGATATTTTAATTTTTTTATATTTTGAAATTTTGAATCAAAGTTTTTGATAAAAACAACAGCAATCAGTTACTCAAATGGATTCAAATATTTGCTGTATGCTCCCCACCCCCCACTCCACCTCGAACCTTAATTTGCAAGCATACACCTAGCCCTTAATCATCAAAGCATGGAAAGGAAGAGGAGAAACCTAGGGTTAAGATAAGATTCTTGGCCGACTTCAGAAAAGAAAGCTATTACCTTAAAAACTGATTAGACCAAAACTTTAATATTAAGAAACTTTATATTTGTGTATATATATATATATTTATAGCAACATATATTTCTATAACAAATATACATACATGCATATATGTACATTTGTTTCTATGAACACACATGCATATATGTATGCATATTTATGCATATATTATAATATAGTGACAACATTATAGTCCTGATATGATGTGATAATATGCATAACATAAATTCTTATGGACATAACTTTTGCCAATAGTGTTTCATGGGTACTATTTATTTTATCAAGTCCTTTAAACATTTTACACATACATATACGTCGTCAATTTTGGATGTTCTTATAAGTGCTTGAATGCAACTAGGGTGATGGAGTAGATAAAGCTCTGGGTCTGAAGTCAGGAAGAACTGAATTCAAAGTCAGCCTCAGACATTTATATTTGTGTGATCCTGGGCAAATTATTTACTTCTGTTTGCCTCAGTTTCCTCTACTGTAAGATGGGAATAATAATAAGACCTTCCTCTAAGAGTCATTGCTAGGATCAAATGAGATGATGATGATGATAAAGCCCTTGGCATAGTACTTAGAATATAACAAGTACTATATAAAATAGTTTATTATTATATATTTTATTTATTTATTTTTTGCCTTTTGTAGGGCAATTGGGGTTAAGTAACTTGCCCAAGGTTACAAGGCTAGTTTGTGTGTGTGTGTTTGTGTTTGTGTGTGTGTGTGTGTGTGTATGTGTGTGTTAAATGTCTGAGGCTGGAACCGAACTCGGGTCCTCCTAACTCCAGGGCCAGTGCTTTTACTCACTGTGCCACCTAGCCGCCCCAAATAGTTTATTATTTTTATTAAAGTATTACATCTGATCTAGAAAACTGACATCTTATATCCCATCTACAAACCAAGCCTTCTACTACCCCTTCCTTAATGTGACTAATGCTAAGGAAATGTCAAGCATTCACAGTATATAGGAAAACATATTAAACTGTATTTTTGCTTCTTTGTCTTATTGTTTGGTTTTATGTTGTTCTTTATATTCCTGAATTTTCTTTAAAAGAGCCAAACCCACAACAAAAACCTCTAACAATGAAGGCATTTCATATTCTTTATACCTCCATCACCTAGCACAGAATGTGTTTGCTCATTGCTGCTTAATAAATGCTGGTTAAATTAAATTGAATCATTATCTGAATTTCAACAGAGGAGGAAACTGAGGCTTAAAGAGATATTCACAGTTACAGTTTGGATTCAAGTCTGGATTTAAACTGAGGCCCTTTGACTCTAAGGTCAAGACTCTTTACAAAAACAATATTAGTTTTACTTTCTGTTACATTTTAAGTTCTGAACTGTTTCCCTCCCCTCTCCCTCTTTTACCACACTGCACTAGAGAAAGCCCATTTCTCTATCTCTCTCAAACACACACATACACACACACGTGGATATATATATATGTGCTTGTGTGTATGTACAACTATACTATACATCTATTTACCAGTTCTTTCTCTGGAGGTAGATGGAGTCATCCTTTGTAGTGCCTTTTTAGTTGATTTACATATTTATACTGCTCAGAATAGCTTAGTTATTCACAATTATTCTTCAAACAATATTGCTGTTACTGTATATAATGCTCTCTTGGTTCTGCTCATTTTACTCTTTGATATTTTGTGAAAGTCTTTCCATGTTTTTCTAATATCAACCTGCTCATTATTTCTTACAACACAGTAGTATTCCATTGCAAGCATATACCACAAATTCTTTAGCTGTTTTCCACCTGGTAGGTATCCCTTCAATTTCCAGTTCTTTGACACTGCAACAAGAGCTGCTATAAATACTTTAGAACATATAGGTTCTTTTCTTTTTTCCATAATCACCTTGAGAAACAGACCTAATAGTGGTATTGTTGGGTCAAAGGGTATACACAACTTTATAACTCTCCACTGCTCTTTCTAATACACAATATGCTGCTTAATAAAAACTAAACAAACTACAAAGACTTGCTAGATAAAATAATCACTTTTTGAAGGAGGAAGGGATTTAAGAAATGAATGGATTGAACAATGATTATAAATCTATAACTGATGTGATGCCTGCATTAAGTGAGGCTCCTCATGGAGCAGTGCTAAATGAAGGGATGTGGGCCAGGTGGGTCAGTGAAGACTGAGCCAATTTATTCATCTGAGGGTCCAAGTACATATAGAAAAATGCAGCATAGTTTTCAAGAGCTACTCCCATGGAACACTTCCCATGCCCTAGTTCTCATACATGACTTCCTTGTTCTTTTATCTCCTATTGTGGTTTAAGAGATGGGCAGGATGTTCCAAAAACCTCCTTTGCACAGAGGAGTGGTAAGCCAACATCCTGAAAATGTGAGCCCTTGAGGGTGAGAACAGGCAAGATTCAAACTCTGTGCTTGAAATCTTCAACCCTGATCAGACTTCTCAGAGCTGGCCCTCTACACTGATGGAACCTCAGAGGTGAGGCATTTTATTGAGAGAGGAAATTAAAAGCTCTTTTAGAATTTCTTTTATTCATTCTTTCATTTCAACAACTGTCAAACTCCTATCACATGTAAAATGATGTTTTCCTCAAACTTCAGTGTCTGTAAAAGAATGACGGTAGCATCACACAGCTTTATTTTAGGACAAGTGGTTTTTTATCCTTAGTTTATCTTCTTTTGAGCTTTCTTACAATAGCTTTCATTTGAAAATAAAATACAAGCCAACAGGATAGCAGAGTATACTTGTTAGTTTTTTTGCTAAGTGAGAAAAATTTATAGACTGATAGCTTTGTGTTATCTGACTACTTGATAAGGAAAGTATCTAAGAGGAATGAAAGACGGGTGTATGTAAGATTATAGAGCCAGGATACGGAAAAGATCTTGGCAGGCCAGAAAATTGGGTCTAGTCAAATAAGTTGGAATTTAGCAGGGATAAATTCAAAGACTTACATTATATTCATGAAATCAATATCCTATGTATAGAAAAGGCAGCACTTGATCTGAAAAACAAGATGTAGTGGTTTTGGTGGACTGCAAGTTCAATACATATGAGTCAGCAGTATGAAATGGAAGCCAAAAAAGATATGCAGTCTTTCACTGCGTGAAGGAAAGTACAGCTCCTCATGATAAAGAAATGATAATCCTTCTGTACTCTGCCTTAGTTAGGACATATCTGGGGTATTGTGTTCTGTTCTTAGCATCATGTTTTAGAAATAATGTTTATAAGCTTATACATGTCTAGAGGAAGGCAACTGGAAGGATGCCCACGGAAAATGAAACTATTTAATAAACTGGGGTTGTGTAATCTAGAGAAGGGAAAGCTCCAGTGGAATACAATAGCTCTCCTTAAGTATTTAAAAGACTGTCACAGGAAAGAGAGATTAAACTTTTTCTTTTATATTTGGCCACAGAAAGAAGAAACTTACGTGTGTGTGTGTGTGTGTTAAAACCTTAACAATTAGAGGTATTTCAATTTAGAATGGGATGATGGGGTTTCTCAGGAATGAGCTCTCTCTCTCCTCTCTTTCTGTCTCTCTGTTTCTCTGTCTCTCTCTGTGCGTGTCTCTCATTGTAGGTCTTAAATGAGAGGAATGAAATTTGTTGTAGCAAGGAAATTTTATCAAGTATGGTTTGCAACAGTCAAAGAGGTCCCTTCCAACTCTGAAATTCTATACTTATGTGAATCTATGAAATGCAGATTTGAGGTTGTAAAGCCATGCACAAGCAGCTTTCCAGAGGACTGCTTCTGTGAACAGCTTTCAAGGTTCTGATCATATAGTATAGTGAGCTCTCTATTCAATAACAAATCAGAGCATAAAATTCACAGAAAATCAAGGTACAGCATTCACCATGTCACAGCTCAACAACTTATTAATAAAATGGCCACATAATTTTCACCAAGGTGGTCATGTAGTTTTGAACAAAGTGCAATCATTTAGTAACTCAATCATTCAATCAACCTTAAGGAGGCCTCCTTAAGGGTCACAAAGTACAAAAGTCAAAGTTCTCCACCTGATGGGATGCAATTAAGTTGCAACTTCAACAATCACTACTCAGTACCCTCTGAAGGGGTAGTAGAAAGTACAAAAGCCATCCACACCTAGGTCACAAGTAAATTATAATTTCATCAGTCACTGCTCAGTCAATTTCATCAGTCACTGCTCAGTACCCTCAGAGAGGTCTTTTCATCTTGACTCAGGGCAGGCTTTCAGCTTCTCTTGTTCCTCTTCCATGGTCCCAGCTCCCATCTGAATCTAACCAACTTCCATCTGAGTTCAGAGGCAAACAGTTCCCAGCTCCCTGTCTAGCTCTCTGTGCAGTTCCTGCTCCACATTGGAGCTCACAGTCCAAATCCTTCACAGTCTCTGTTCCTGGGAAGACAAGGTTTAAAAATGCCACAAGAACATTCATATACATTAACAAAGCCACAACAAAATGTGTACAAAATGCTGGCACCACAGTCATGCTTCCTCAGTCTTTGGCAGCTCCAGTTGGCCCTTGAAAGTCTTGCTACAAGTCCGAGTTCTGTGTCAGTTCTCATTTCTCAATTCTCATTTGTCTTCAGTAGTACCAGCCCTGCTTCCAGATGCTCACTGAGAGAATTTTTTTTTCCTCTCTCTCCCCCTCCAGCAGCAGCTTCCCTGCCTCCTTGATGCTTAGCCCAGGAAATTGTCTGTCCAGCTTGTGTTCTTTCTTATATATAATATAACTCCTCCCTCTTCTGCCCCTTCCTGTTACATCAACAACTTCTTCCCAAGGAGTTAACCACTTCTGGTTAATTAAATAGCTTAAACAAGGGTTAACTTGAAACAAGGGGCTAAGTATCTGCTTACTTGCCAATACAAAGGGGCATGGAATATCTTCATATTCCATTAACATTACAGAGGTAAACATAAATAATAATATTATCACATCAGAAAGCAATTCACTATTTCCTAACTAAAACTTACTGATATTTCTAAGGTAATTTGTTGGAAATCACATTGTGATTATACTTTAAACACAGAAATGCCTAGTTTATTCTATGTTACTTTCAGGACTTTACATTGATATAATTCTGGCTTAATTGATCTATATTATATCTATATCTATTTTACATACTTTATAAGGGTTTATAAGGGTTAGGCTTTTAACAAAGAAGACATTATAGCTTGGTTTTCTTTCATTTAAAAAATTAGAAAGATCACCATGTTTAGAATTGGCACTCTCTTCCCCATCATTTTCTCTTATGCTTATAAAGAATAATCTACGTGGATATTTTAACTTTTCCCCTGAAAAGGTGACATAATGTAGTAGAAAGAACATAAGAAAGATGTTCTCTGGGTCTTAGTTTTCTCATTTATAAAATGAGTTATATTGAATTATAATGGTTGACCTTAATAAAGCTTTTACAAACATATTGATTTTAAGTAAATTGTATCATTTGATATTCATAATAGACTATTTGTAAAGGTAAAAAAAAAACAGGCTCAGAAATGATATGACTTGGTCACATTATTACAGCTCCTAAATCCCAGAGGTCAAAGTCTCTCCTGTATTCATGCCAGCACTCTTTCTACTAACACACTTTGTCTCACATATATTAATAGCTAGGCCCCTTCTGATTTTAAATCTTATAACCAAATGAACAATTTTCTAGGAAGATCGATGTGATATACTGTGGTATTTAAGACAACTCTGGGTCTTAGATTTTTTATTTATGAAAATTATATCACTTTTATATCACTTTTCAACATACAGGGTTTCAGGTAGTGTTCCCTTTCTAATAAATGTGGTTTCATCAAGAATGATAACACCTAGTATTCCTGTTTTTTTATCTTAAGGAACATAAAAAAATTAAGGATGGTCTCTGTTTGAAAGAAGCTATATTCCTCTTTATGCATTTGTAGATTCCTTATATAATGGAGACACTTATCTTCGCCATAATAACTGCATTATAAAATAAAATAGAAAAACACTTAAAATTATTTGTCATAAAATCCCTATTGAGAAAGATCATAGAATCATAGATTTAGAGTTAAAAAGGAATTTGTAGTCTAGTCTACCTCCCTTATTTTTATAGATGAGGAAACTGAGTAAATAACAGGATGTGAACTGATGTTCTTTGTCTCTAAAGCTTACATATTTTCTGCTGTACAAAATTGCTACACAATAGTTCCAAACATATAAATTTAGATGTGATGTACTTTGTACACAAAGATGATACTGATGACGTTATTATTGTAATTGTTATTTTCCCCATTTATGTGGTATTTTACTGTTTACAAAGAATTAGTAGGGTTTTGAGTTATTTTCCCAGGAGTGAAATATCTGCTTTTTTACATTGGACCTCCTCTGAAAAGAAAAGAAACAAAACAAACAAAATATATGTATTTTTAAAAAGTTGGTCAGGAGAAGGTTTGCAGACTATTCATCACAAAGAAGAATAAAACAGAGCTTCTGCAATATGGTACAGTGGAGAGGATGCAGGATCTGGAATCAGAAAACCTGGGATCAAATTGTAGCTTTGCTGCTTTTTACCTGTATCATCTCAGAAAAGTCACTTAATCTCTCTGGTCTTCATTTGTAATAGGAACGTGGGGGACTAAATAATTGCTGAATTCTCTAAAATCTCCAGTTCTAGGTCTATGACCCTATAACCTTGACCTCCTTAGCCCTACACTCTGACAAATTGAAAATAGGTCTATGAATATAAACATTAATACTTAGCACAAACACATGGATTTGAGATGGAATGAGGTAGAGAATATAATTGGGAGGGTTGAATTGATATGTATAAATCAAAACATAAGTAGATATAATATATGTGTATGTATTTATTATATATAAACTGATTTTAAAACTTAAATAATATATTTGACAAATGACAATTTTTTTTTTAACTTTGGCTGACTATAGTGTGGTGGAATGGAAAAAAAATCAGGCAGAGTCAGGAGGTTTGAGTCACAGCTTTTCTAGCTATTTGTAACTGGTGTTTAGGCAAGTGATTTAATCACTCCAGCATTCATTTTGTCATCCATAAACTAGGAGGGAAAGGAATAATATTATCATCACATACCTCATAGAATTTTGTTAAAATATTTTATAAATAGTAAAATGCCATATAAATGGGAAAATAACAATAATTTGAAGTAACTCATCATTCTTATAGAACTTGTCAGCAAAAAGAGAAAGAGGACTTATATTTATTGTCTGGACACATGCTAAACATGTATGTATATGTGTATATGTATGTATGTGTGTGTATATATAGTTATACCTTACAAAGTATTTTTAAAATAAACAGGAGTAATTTCATTAAGCAATATTAAATGCTGATTATTATACTTGTGAGATGTAACCCAAAGTAGTTTACCTTTGTATGATGCTTACAAAAAAGGGAGAAAATCCAATAATGAAATCAAGAGGCCCTGTAATGGGGGCATCTTCATGAACTCAACCAACCAACAAAGTGTTGACAAAAACTGTGTTCAATTAAATAGCTACATAAGGGGGGAAATAAAAAGAATGATAGCAATCAAGGACCATGCCATGCCACATGAGATTACAAGGGAGTTATCACTAAGGAGCCTAAACTTACTGATTAAAGTAGGTTGTTCAAGCAGATGATAGAAATCTGTCCAACACATTAGAGTATAAAATGGAACACATTCTATATCTAAGAAGATACAATGTGTTTGCTAGAATCATACATCAGAAATTTACCATATTTCATGATAAAAATGACATATTATCTTACTATATATAGATGAAAAATATATTAGAGGACTCTGCCAATAAAAACCTTGTTCTAAATGTAGTTTATCAAAGACAAAACTGTTATAGTCACCTGACATAAAAACTCACCTGAGTCATAAAAACAAGAATATTTTAATAGGTGTTGACTAATCAAATATTTAAAATCTTCAAGACACATGGAACAAAAAGCTTTCAAAATATAGAGACAAGTATATCACAATCATAGAAAGATGTAGTGTATATTAACCCTGCTATCTTGTCTACTATTCATATTGTATTGAGGAAGGTTTCAGCAAGCCTACTCAGGGGGAGCTTCCATTCTATTTCTTTTATTCTGCTGTAAAATGCAACTATTTTATCCACTCCTGTAATGGTAAATAAGGTGTTAATTATAATAGAATAATAGTAGGATAGCAACTTGACCTAGAAATGTTTTTATATGAATCCCATTTAAAAAAATGACAGAAAAGGGGCGGAGGAAGATGGTGGAGTAGAAGCACGACCATCCCACAGCTCTGGCTTCCACCCGCCCCAATCCATGTAAAAAAGAGGACTCTAAACAAACTTTGGAGCTGCAGAACCCACAAAATGACACAGAGAAGCTAACCTCCTGCTGAGGACAGTTGGGCAGGCTGGCAGCAATCCAGCACAGCACTCTGGGAGCCCAGTCCCATGCCAAGGCTTTAGCCCCAGGGCGGGCCTGACCAGCCCCCGGCCAGAGGGACTCCAGATCAGCAGCAGCTGCGGCCGTTTCCAGATTTATCAACACATAGACACAAAGGACAAAGTGAGAGGTCAGTGCAGTCTGGACTTTGGGACCAGTAAGTGGGAGTGCATGGCTTTTATACCCCGGGGTGAGAAGCCGCTGAGACCCTGGCACAGCCAGCCAGTGCCACGTGGCAGCTTCAGCTCTTGGCCTGCAGAGTGTAGGAAGACCAAGCACCAGTCTGAGGGGTAATCACTCTTGCTTTAACCTTCTTGGATCTGGATTGCAGTCTAGGGTGGAGGTCCTGGGGTGTGTGTCCAGCTTGCCAGAGCTTGTGGAGACCTTAGAGAGGGCACCCATCTAATACCTCAGGCAGCTGAGAAAGCCCCAGCGTTTGGGACGAAAGCTCCCCTGTCTGGTGGCAGAGTCCTATTGTGGCAAAAAGCCCAAAAGTCAAGTAATTGAGTGGCAAAATGAGCAGTCAAAGGAAGAAAAGCAGACAGAATATTCCAATGTTACACTCCTATTTTGGGGACAAAAAGGAGCAAAGCATGGAACAGGAGGAAAACAGTGAAGTCAGAACTCCTGCACCAAAAGCTTCAAAGGAAAATACAAGCTGGTTACAGGTCATAGAGGACCTTAAGAAACAGATAAGAGAAGTGGAGGAAAAATTGGGAAGAGAAATGAGAACAATGCAAGAAAAATTATGAAATGAAAGTCAACAGCCTGACTGAGGAAAATCATACCTTCAAAAACAGACTTACTCAAATGGCAAAGGAGGCCCAAAAAGGCAATGAGGAGAAGAATTCCTTAAAAAGCTGAATTTGCCAGATGGAAAAAGAATCTCAAAGGCTCAATGAGGAGAATCATTGCTGCAGAATTAGATGAGAGCAAATGGAACCTAGTGACTTTATGAGAAATCAAGATGCTGTTAAACAGTTCCAAACAAATGAAAGAATAGAAGGCAATGTGAAATATCTCATGGGAAAAACCACTGACCTGGAAAATAGATCTAGGAGAGATAATTTCAAAATTATTGGACTACCTGAAAGCCATGACCAAAGTAAGAACCTAGAAATCATCCTCCAGGAAGTTCTCAAAGAAAACTGCCCTGATATTTTAGTACCAGAGGGCAAAATAGAGGTTGAAAGAATCCACTGATCACCTCCTGAAAAAGATCCCAAAAAGAAAACTCCTAGGAATATTATAGCCAGGTTCTGGAATTCCCAGATTAAGGAGAGAATGTTACAAGCAGCCAGGAGGAAACAATTTGAATATTGTGGAAACACAATCAGGATAACCCAGGATCTGGCAGCTTCTACACTGAGGGATCAAAGGGCTTGGAACATGATATTCCGGAGGGCAAAGGAGCTGGGATTAAAACCAAGAGTCACCTACCCAGCCAAACTGAGTATCATGTTTCAGGGGAAAATAAGGTTATTCAGTGGAATAGAGGACTTTCAAGCATTCTTGCTGAAAAAACCAGAGTTTAATAGAAAATTTGACATTCAGATACAAGAAGCAAGAGAAGCATGAGAAGGTAAACAGGGAAAAGAAATCATAAGGAACTTATCAAAGTTGAACTATTAACACTCCTACATGGAAAAACAATAATTGTAACTTATGAAACTTTTCTCAGTAGTTGAAGGGATTAGAAATATATATACATATATATATGTGTGTGTGTGTGTGTGTGTGTATATATATTTGTCTATATATGAGGGTATATGGGCATATGAATACATATGTGAATGTGTGCATATATGTTTACAGGTATACATAGATAGAGGGCACAGGAACAATTTAACAGGATGGAGTGATACTTAAAAGGTGAAATTAAGAGGTGAGAGGAATATAATGAGAGGAGATGGGGAGAGACAGATTGGGGTAAACTATCTCATAAAGAAGAGGCAAGGGAAAATGGTTACAATGGAGGGGGAGAATAGAAAGGCAAAAGGGAATGGGTCAACCTTATTCCCATTGAATTTGGCTTGAGGAGGGAGTGAAATACACACTAAATAGGGTATCTCACCCTCCAGGAGAATATGGGGGGAAGGGGATGAGATGGGGGATGATAGAAGGGAGGGTAGGCTGCGGGTGGGGAGGGATGTTGGAAGCACCCACTTTTGAAAATAGACAGGATCAAAGTAGAGCATAGAAGAAGTGGGAGGTAGGATAGGAGGGAGGGAAATATAGTCAGTCTTTTACAATATGTCTACTATGTTATTGTTTTGCCTTAGTCACACATGTACAACCTATACTGAACTGCTTATCTTCCCAGTAAGGGTGTGTGACAAGGAAGGAAGGGAATGAATCTGGAATTGAAAGTTTTAAAATCAAATATTCAAATATATGTATATATATATGTGTGTGTATATGTGTATATACATATATTTATATATCTTTACATATATATATACTATTATTAATACCATCTTACATGTAATTGGGAAATAAGATATACAGGCACTGAGGCATACAGATCCACTGGAAAAGTCGAAAGGGGTATGGGAGAAAATATGGGAGAGAGCAGATTGGAGGAGGGGATATTCAGTGGGACTGCTATTTTGGGGCAGTGGGTAGTGGAAAAACGGGGAGAAAATGTGTAACTCAAAATCTGGCAGAAACGTATGTTGTAACTCAGACGTTAATAAAGCATTAAAAAAAAACAAAAACAAACAAAAAAATGAGAGAAAGTTTGTAGCAATAATAAAACCAAGACATTACCTAGATCAGGAAACTATGATGAATCAATTATAATTGATTGATCAAATGAAAAAGCTTATTGAGCCAACAGGGCAACAGTAACTACAACTTAGTGCTTGTCGGGTAGTTGGATTTTCCATCATTGTATTGGATCCAATTAGCAACTCAGGTATAGCTTTCTCCCTGTAGTGAATGGTCAATTGAAGTTGGAGAGGGAAATGCCTGGAAAATACTACTATTAGGGGTGACCATCAATTGAATTTTAGTCACATTTCTTATGTAAGTAAATAATGAACCATAGGTAAGTGTGTATGGTGGTGTTCTTTTAGCATACACTTGATAATGGTTCATTATTCACAGTAAACTACTCTCCTTCTAGTCATGGATCACATTTTCAAAACCTTCCCTCTTTTCCCTTCTATTTCATTAGTCATAAATTGAATTCTTAAAATCTCATCAACTACACATGCAGTAGTGTCCTCTATGGAGCCATAAATTTGAATTGCAGGTTGGTAACTAGGCTTGAACTAAATTGTATGAGGATTTTCATTATCCCTGAGAAAGTAGGTCATGTCCCTTAATGATTAGGCCCCAAACAAGATGTACCTTACTTTTTCTGAGACATTCCTTGGTGTATTGATGACCTTAAGTCTTAATGAATTCATTCATGTATTTAACATACATTTATTAGTCACCTACTATAGTTCAACATTGAAATAGATAGAAAAGAAGTAGAATTTTAGTCTCCTATTCTTTAAGGAGGTTGCTGCATAATTAGAGAGACAAGAGAAAGCTGTGAAATGAAACAAAGTCCTATATAAGACATGTGTTAATAATAATTTCCATTAATACACCTTTAAAGTTTACAAAATATTTTCCTCACAACAAACCTGAGGTAAATACAAATAATAAAGTAAAATGCAATAAATGCAAACTAGTAGGAAACTGATGCTTAGAATAGTCAGGGGACTTGCTTACTAATAGGCATAAATAAGTACCAAAGGTAGAATGAAATTCCAGATCACTTCTGACTTCCAGTCCCTCACCCTATCAATCATACCACATTGACAATCAGTTATAATACACAGACTTTAAATGCTGTAGGAGTAGGGAGAAATGAAACAGGATTGCAGCCACAAGGCTTTTGCTTAAAGCTTCATGAAAAATTTGGCACTGGAATTTGAGCAATGAAGGGGATACAAGGTTTGGATTAGTTAAGGTGTGGTGGTTTGCAGATGACATAATTAATGGCACAGAAGGAGAAGTAAAGTAAATTACGTATTATAATCTGCATTTGGAGACTAGTTTGTCAGATAGTTTTATTTAAATTATAATTAATCTATATCCAAGTAATTTCTAGCTTGTACAGAGAAAGGGAGATCTCAAAACTGCCATAATGCCAATTGCCCTCCAACATGATTTTCTGTCATAAAATTTAAGGTAAGATTTATAATCAGTCATTCACAAAGGCTATATTAAATGCCTATAGGTAGTCAGAGTACCTTCTTATGCATTCAAAAACTTTCTAAAAGGAATTCCAAACACAAAAAAGGTTAAGAACTACTATCATGGATGTTGGAATCTGCTTTTTCATTTGACTAAATTCATTATTCTGCTTGCTTTTGGCTTATCAACCTAAAACAAGTTATAAAACTGGGTGTTTGTGGCTCACTCAGACCATGGATTTTTCCAGTTTTGATATAAAGAGATCATGATCTATGACCCTCTTGTTTTCACAGTTTTTGTAGGACGACCTTTATTAGAAATCAATTCTCTTTCTTTGGGAATCTCCACCTCTTTGAGGCCTGTCCTGAGCTCTCCACGTACTGGCACAATTGAGCTGAAAGGGTCAGGGAAAGAGCTCTGGGGATGAGTCAGGAAGACAGGAGCTCAAATCTGACATTAGACATTTACTAGCTGTGTGACTCTGGGCAAGTAATGGAAGTTGCTTCCTAATATGTAAAATGGGGATAATCATGTCATCTACCTCAAAGGGTGGTAAGGATCAAATAAGATCATAATTGGAAGGGGCTTAGCACAGTGCCTAGCACATACTAAGTGCCATATAAATATTAGCTATTATTATTATATACTGTATGCTTTATTTTTTACTTTGAGTTAAAAATCAAGCAATTTACTCACCTCAAGGTGATAAGTCATTATCAGGTGTGGGCCCTTTCTCTGGGTTGCTGCTTGAAGGCTATTGGTTCCAATAATTAAAAGTAACAAAAATATGGGCATATCATCATATCGATGTATTCTCATGTTTTGTTGTGGTGTGGCTACTGTTGTATCACGTTCCTCTACATTTTTACTATTTCAGACTTCTTAATTCTGACACATACTCTACCTGTTCCATTTTCATAGCAATAATACTTTTCCAGATGAAATGTACTTGGAAAAGCACATTCAAAATTGTTCTGCCTAAGATTCCATAAAAAATTCTTCTTCTATAATGTTTTGGAAACTTCTTTTCTCAATTCACCCTTGAAATTGAATTCATTTATTCAGGTCGTTCTAGCACTTGCAGGTGTTTTAGCAGGTTCACTCTTGATCTAGGAAGACAGGAATGGAGACATGATAAGGGGTTAATTAAGCTTACTTTATTCTACTCTTCTCAAAGGGGTTTCTGATAATGGAAGTATAACTCCTATAGCACCCCCTAATTACTCTTCTCTTAGGGGTGGGCGAGAATATAGTAGGAATTACAATTCCTACAGCTCCCTTAAGTCTAGAAAGGGGCCATTCAAGACTAACACACATTATCAATCTTGCCAAGTCTTGATGGGGCTGATCAAGGCATGCACAGCATTCCAGCTTGTGCATTCCCCCCTAAGCATTATGGGAGGCTGGTTGAAGCAAGCACACATGTACATTCCCCTTGTGCATTCCTATTCTCCACTTACTGACCAGTTCCCACTTGATTTTTGGGGTATCAGGGAAAGCAGTTTGCCGACAATAGCCTCACAAGTTTACATTAACTCATATAATTATACCTCACTAAGCAGTTACAGCAAATATTTGCAACTTTAAGTACAAATGTTTACATTATTTATCATCATATAAGACTTGTGCAAGCATGGTGAGATTGTTTATGATGTGAAATCCTGGGAACTAGAGATTGTTATGACCATGGATCCTTGGAACTAGTATCTATGATCCTGGTAACTATTATCTAAAAAACAAATAAAAAAATCCACCTTATAGTCAGTTTTAGAAAATTAATCTGTCATACTAGTAATTGATAAATCTCCAGGAAATGAGGAATGAGTCAGAAGGTTGATAAGTCATCAAAGCTAGCTACTAATGAATTCATTTCTGTAAATATGACATAGATATAGACTCTACCATCATATTTCTTTCAATTAGTAACTGATTTCTTTGAAAAGTAGGTTTTCTTAAGCAATGGTTTAATAGGCAATGCATTTCATTAAGGTGGTATCCTATTTTGCCAAATGTTTCATCATACAGAGGTCTATACACATTTTCCTTATATAATGACATTGTTTTCCCTTTGCTAAATAGCTTAAATGATTGAAGAATAAAAGTGGATTCTACATTCTTTCTTAGTTCTCTTGAATCATATCTGTTATATACTTGATAATTACAAAACTCTGTCCTAAGTGCCAGATCTGCAAAGATAAAAACAAATCTCTAAAAGCTTATAGACTTTTCTCTTCGAGGAGGCATGTATGCAGATAACTATGATACAATTATTTGAGAAGAGTGCCAAATTTAACAACGGGAGGATTAGGGAATACTTCACAGAGGAGTAGCAGGTGAGCTGCAGTTTTAGGAAATACGAGGATTCTGAAAAAACTGAGATGAAGAATAATTTCAGGCATGAAGGATAATCTGTACAAACATAGTGGAGGAAATAGAATGATATCAAGAAGTTTATAAGGATGAGACTAAAAAGCCACTGAGATTATTTTGTTTAGGATAGGGAAAGGAAGAAAATTTGGTTGTTATATGGAGACTGAATCAGGAAAGACACTGGGATTAAGGAGATCAATTAGCTAAGAGATAAAGATAGATGTTAAACCTGTGCTTTCATCTATATAAAAATTCTGAGATGATGAACTTTTCTAACTAAAGCAGTTTTTTTTCACTTAATCATATTTTATTTTTTAAATTACATTTAAATGTAGTTTCAAAATCCACTTTTATAAGATTTCAAGTTCTAAATTATTTTCTTCCTCCTTCCCTCCCCCACCCCCTAACTAAGACAGCAAGAAATCTGATGTAGGTTATACATATACAATCATATTAAACACATTTCCATATGAGTAATGTTCTGAAAGAAGAATCAGAACAAAAGGGAAAAAACACGAGAAAGAAAAAAATAACAAAAAGGTTAAAGCAGTGCGCTTCCATCTGCATTGAGACTTTATAGTTCTTTCTCTGGATGTGGATAGCATTTTCTATCTTTTTAATTGTCACTGTATAGCCTTTTGTAATTGTTACTGTATACAGTTTGTCATTGTATTACTGAGAAGAGCCAAATCTATCAAAGTTCATCATCACACAATGTTGCTGTTACTGTGTACAATGTTCTCCTGGTTCTGCTTACTTCATTGAGCATCAGTCCATCTAAGTCCTTCTAGTTTTTTTTCTGAAGTGTGACACTCAGCATTTCTTATAGAACAATAGTATTTCATTACATTCATATACCACAAGTTGTTCAGCCATTTCCCAGTTAATGAGCACCCCTCAATTTCCAATTCTTTGCCATCACAAAAGAACTGCTATATATATTTTGGTACATGTGGGTCATATTCCCTTTTTTGTGATAGTTTTGAGATATAGACCTATTAGTACTATTGCTGAAGCAAAGGGTATGCACAGTTTTATAATCCTTTGGGCATAGCTCCAATTTTACAAGTTTACAATTCCTCCAACAATGCATTAGTGTTCCAGGTTTCCCACATCTTCTCCAACACTGATTATTTCTCTTTTCTATCATATTAGCCAGTCTGAGAGGTGTGAGATTCTGGGAGAATTATTTTAATTTGCCTTTCTCTATTCAATAATGATTGAGAAGCATTTGATTTCTTCATTTGAAAACTGCCTATTCATATCCTTTGACTAGTTATCAATTGGGAAATGACTTGTATTCTTATAAATTTGACTCAGTTATCTATATATTTTAAATGAGGCCTTTATCAGAAACATTGGCAGTGAAAATTGTTTCCCAGCTTTCTGCTACCCTTCCAATCTTGGTTGTGTTGACTTTGTGAAATAACTTTTTCATTTAATGTAGCCAAAATTATCCTTTTTGCATCTCATAATGTTCTCTGTCTCTGATTTGGTCATAAATTCTTCCCTTTTCCATAAATCTGACAGGCAAATCATTCCTTGCTCTCCTAATTTGCTTTATAGTGTTATCCTTTGTTTCTAAATTATGTTATCTATTTTAACCTTATCTTGGTAAATAGTATAAGATGTTGATCTGTGCCTAGTTTCTACCATACTATTTTTCAGTTTTCCCAGTAGTTTTTGTCAAATAGTTATTATCCCAGAAGCTGGGTCTTTGGGTTTATCAAATATTATATTACTACAGACATTGACTACTGTGTCTTGTGTACATAATCGATTCCACTGATACACCACTCAATGATTTAGTACCAAATAGTTTGGATTATTTCTGCTTTATAATGCAGTTTTAGATCTTGCCTGGCTAGACCACCTTCCCTTGCATTTCTTTTTATTAATTCCCTTGATATTCTGAAACATTTTTCTTCCAGATGAATTTTGTTATATTTTTTTTCCTAACTCTATATCACATTTTTGGTAGTTTTATTGTTTTGGCACTGAATAAGTAAGTGCATTTAGGTATAATTGTTATCTTTATTACATTAGCTCAGCCTGCCCATGAACAATTGATATTTTTCCAGTTACTTAAATCTGACCTTATTCATGTGAAGTGTTTGTAATTGTGTTCATATAGTTCCTGGGTTTGTTTTGGCAGGTAGTACCCCAGATATTTTATATTGTCTACAGTTATTTTAAATGGAATTTCTCTATCTCCTGTTATTGGGATTTAATGATAGCATATAGAAATGCCAATAATTTATGTGGGTTCATTTTATTTCCTGCAACTTCGTTAAAGTTGTTAGTTATTTCAAGAGTTTTTTTTTAGTTGATTCTCTAGGATTCTCTAAGTCTACCATCATATTTTCTGTGAACAGTCGTAATTGTGTTTCCTTACTGTCTATTCTAATTACTTTCATTTCTTTCTCTTCTCTTATTGCTAAGGCAAATGTTTCTAGCACAATATTAAATAATATAGGTGAAAATGTCCATCCTTGCTCCATCCCTGAATTTATTGAGAAAACTGGTTCTTTTTCCAGTGAGGTATTTTAAATTTTCTTCTTTTGTTTTTGTTTGACTAATTTTTTTTAAATTAAATTAATTTATTTATTTACTTTTAGTTTACAGCATTCAGTTCCATAAGCCTTTGAGTTCGAAGTTTTCTCCCTCTTCCTCTCCTCCCCATCCCTCCCCTATCATGGCATACAATCTGATATACATTCTACAAATATCTTTAAATTAAACATTAGTCAAGTTGTAAAGAAGGATTGTTACCAATGGAATGAACAATGAGAAATAAGGAACAAAAAAAGAGAGAGAATAAGTAATTTACTTCAATTTGAATTCATACTACATAATTCTTTTTCTGGATTTCGATAGCTCTTTCCATCATGAGTCTTTTGGAGTTGTTTGAATAATCATTGATGTTTCATGAAGTCATTAGCTTCCATTTGCCCAAATATAATTTTTATGGAATTATTTTCTTCAGTTACCTTTTGTACCTTCTTTTTCATTTGTCTAATTCTACATTTTAAGAGTTTTCTTTTCTTCAGTTGATTTTTTCCCATTTGACCCATCATATTTCTTAGAGAATTCTTTTATTTGCTCAATTTTCATCCTTCCTTTTCCAAGTTGTTGACTTTCTTGAGTTCCTCTCACTTCTTTCCCCAGTTTTCCTTTTGCCTGCCTTATGTGGCTTTTAAAATCCTTTTTGAACCCTTCCAATAAGGCTTTGGACTTGAGACCAATTCATATTCTCCTCTGGGGTTTGGATGTTGGTATAGTGACAATATTGTCCTGTTCGGAGTTTGTGTTTTGACCTTTTCTGTCACCATAGTAAATTTCTATGGTCAATGTCGATTTCTTTTGTCTTGCTCATGTTCTTTGCTTCTTTCAGAGCTTTTAAAGTTGAGCTCTTTTGCTGGAGCACATCGGCACTGCCCCAAGCCTTTTTTTTCTGGGGGCCAAGGGCCTAGTCAATGACTTTGTGCTTTGGGACCTCAGGTGCTGGCAGCTTGCTCACTGTGCTAGGGTGGCTCAGTCTAGTCATGTCTGTTGTTGCCTTATTTCTGGGGCTGGCAGTTTGCCTTTTCTGCTGGGGCTGGAGGCCTGTGGAGCTTTGGCACAAGCCTGCTGAGCCAGGACTGCAGGGCCTCAGTTGCAGATCTGTGCATATGGCTAAGAGTCCCCTGCTGGCTTGTTCAGTCTTTATCTGAATTGGTCTGCACTCCCTTTTTATTCAAGCAAGACAGATATTTCCTGACATCCTTCTTAAGTTGATCTTAAGCAGAGGAATTTTTTCACTCACTATCTTTGTAGGTTCTGTCAATCCAGAGAATCACTTTAGAGGCTTGATTTAATATTGTTTCTTAGGGAAACTGGGGAGAGCTTTGGAAACTTCCTGGCTTATCTCTGCCATCTTGGCTGTGCCCTATTAATGCAGTTTGTTATCTCCTCTATATTTTATAATTTTACAATGACACCTAAAACAGCAAGAAGCTAAAACTTGCCTAGGTCTACATACTTATTACCTGTTAGAGGCAGGATAATAAAATAGTGTGAAAGGTGATTTGAGTCTTACATAAGGTATTGAAGAACAAAGCTGAGGGGTGAAATTTAGGTAGAATTGCAAAATATGTCAATTGATTGGCTAGCAACCAGCAAAAATCAATTAACAAGCATTTAGAAAATATATACTGTGTCCATGATATTGTGCAAGGTACTAAGATACAAACAAAAAAAAAAAGGAAATTCCCAGATTTCAAGTAGCTTATATTTTATTAGGAGAAATAAGAAATGTGTGTGTGGGGTTGCTAGGTGGTACAGTGAAGAGAGTGCTGGCCCTGGAGTCAGGAGGACCTGAGTTCAAATCTAGCCTCAGACACTTAATAAAAAAAAAACTAGCCATGTGACCTTGGGCAAGTCACTTAACCCCAATTGCCCTACCTTCCCCCCTCCAAAAATAAAAAAAAATGTGTGTGCGCAAATTCACACATGCACACCCACACACCCATGCCCACCCCCACCCCACCCCCACATATATCTCTATGTGTATATATAATCATACACAAACACACACATATATATTCTCTCTCTCTCCTCTTCCCTTCCCTCTCTCTCTCTCTCTCTCTCTCTCTATATATATATATATATATATATATATATATATATGATCAGTTAGGTGGCACAGTAGATAGCATATAGAGTTCTAGCCTGAAGTCAGGAATACATGAGTTTAAATCCGGCTTTAGCCATTTATGCCCTGTGACCTTGGGCAAGTCACTTAATCCTGTTTACTTTGTTTCCTTATCTGTAAAATGAGCTGGAGAGGGGATTGGCAAAATACTACAGTATGCAAATCAGAGATGTTTGTAATTTTTCCAGGAAGTAACAGGAATTCTTTGGGTTTATTGAGCAGGGAGGGGAGTGACAATGTTCAGCCCTATATTTTAGAAAAATCATTTGGATAGCTATATGGAAAATGGATTGGAGAGGGAGTTTACTTACTCTGGAAGACCAATTAAGATTAAGTTGTAATAGTACAGGCAAAGAATGATAAGGGAATGAATTGTTTGTGAGCACATGAGTGGAAATAAAGAAATGGATGTAAGAAGTATTTTAGAAATAAAATCTACAAGACTGGGAACCCGGATGGATATTTCAGGTAAGGGATAGTTTGGGAGAGTGAGGAAATGAGGATGGTTCTAAGCTTGTGAATGACTGACTAATTAGATGGTGACATTAATAGAAATAGGAAAATTTCTAAAAGGTGTCAGTTTTGATAGAAATAGAATTAATTCTGTTTAGAACATGTTGAGTTTCAGAAGTGACATCCAATTGGAAATGTCTATAAGTACTTGATTAGAGAGTGTAGTTTTGGAAAGAGATGATGGATATATACACATACACACGTACATATATATATATGTATACATGTGTATGTATGCACAGATGTAGGCATACATATGCATGCATACATGTATGTATACACACAGACACACATATATATATACATGTCAGAGTCATCTGTGTGGATATGACAATGGGGTATGCTGAAATGGTTTCCTAACTAGAGTGTAGAGAGGGAAGAGAAGAAGGCCTAACAGGTGAAACTTGGGGTCTGGATCATGATCCATTAAGAGAAAACCAAGAATCTTGCTGAACAAGGCAAGAGGAAAACCAAGATAGATTTACAAAAAACCTCAACAAACTTCTTTTAGTATGTGCCTGTTCTTTCCCTTTAATTGATGGGAGAGTGTGATGCAGATGAATGAGAACAAAAGGCAACAGCAATGTCTTTGATGTTTAGATTATTCTTTCAGTTGATTCATATGTAAGTAAATATTTTATGTCTTATGTTTACAAGCCAATGATATAGTAATGACTGGTTTGGTGTAAATGAGAAGCCCTACTAGGATCCCTCACATAAGAGGTATTACAGCCATCCTGAGAGACAACTGTGAGGTGTAGCTGCATGACATACTCCACTCCGAAATCTCTAGACCTGCCAATGTGTGTATAGGTTAGAGTGAGTAAGCCTGTCTGGTGAGTAAAGGTGGGGGACTACATTATTCCCTCTGGCTACACATGAATGGAAGGTTAGTGTAGTTCTTAATAAAAATAGAGGAGTTTGGAGAAGTAAATTTACAATTTACTTCATCACATTTATAATTATAATTAGTTGTGTTTTAGACATGTAGAATTTGAGATATCAATCATATAATAGAGATGTCAATCAGGCTGACTCAGGAATGGATTCCAGGGTTAGAGATTAGGATGGGATTCATACGTACTTGGGAGACATTTCTGGAGATAGTAGTATACTCATTGAATAGTATAATTTAGAAGTTTTATAAATTATAAAAAGCCAGGGATTTTCAATATTTGAAAAAAACCACAATTATATTCAAATGAATAAAGAAATCATTTTAGTTCTTTGTATCATTCCAGTATTTTAATGCATGGAATATGAAGAAAGTTTTGAAAATTATTCATTGATAAAAAATTTGATTTTTATATGATAGAAAATATTTTTGCTTTCATACATAAAATGGACTTGATTCTTCCGGAGAAGATGGGATTATTTACTATCTTTTTGAAGATTTGTATGTTTGGAATTCTAAACCTGTTCTCTCAATATACTCTCATCATAAAACACATGGTTTCACTATATTTGTTTCTAGCACAAATTAACAATTAATTTACTTTTTAAATTAAATCCTTTATGTATATCTTGATGGTATCTCATAAGAATCCTGTTGAACATTTTTGTTTCCATTTCTTTATTTTCTTTTAATGTTGTCAAGTGAGAATGGGTGGAGTTGTTAACCATGGGAGTGATTTTCCCCCAGGAGATGCTAGGATCAAAATGTACTACTATCTGAAGAATCATTCAATTGTCTAAAGGAGGAATCTCATGAATTAATTCTATTAGTCTAAAATATTTACTTCCATCTTATTTAATCCTTTAAATCCATAATCTATTACATAAGGATGTACTTGTTAAAGTTCTTAAGAGACAATTCGTTGTTCTTTCTGCTTTTGTATTTTATCTGTTAGGTAAATAGGGCCTGGGTATGGTTGTTAATTGCCATTCTGAGGAAGAACTTACACACTTGGTGGAGAGGCAAGACCCGCCACAACAAATAACCGTGCCATTTGTGTCATTTATTAATTTTAAAGGACAACCAATAGATCACAGAACAAATTTTTTAGATAAATATGTTTCGTTTTTGTTTTACAATTTTAGGAGAGACAAAATGACATCATAGACATTGCATGTATAGGAAGAAGATAGGAGTTCAAATTCTGCTCTGCCATTTAGAGTGGCTGTGGGCAAATTACAAATTCTCTCAGGTTTAGCTTGGACATCTGCAAGTTGAGAATGATTTTATTTATACTAATCACTTATTGTTCAGAAAACTCTGTATTCCCAGAATGTCTGCAGCTATTTGTTAATGAAAATGAGAGGAGCCTCAGGGACACATTATTGGGTTAAAGTTTAATTAGTTTAGTCATTCACTAGAACTTTTCCTCAACTTTTCTCCTAAGTGATGAAACCAATTCAGTCCAGATTCCTGATTTTGTTTCACACAGCACCACTACTCCTCCCTCCCCCTTAAGAAGGAAGTTACAGTTTAATGGAATGCCACTCCAGGGTCCTCCATTTTCTATTGGAGAAACAGATAAGATGTTCATCCCTAATTATCAAGGAACATAACCATTGGCAGAGACTCCAGAAAAACATCATTAATTTATGTATCAGTTAAGAAGGAATAATATTTATGAGGATCCCTGCCTCTTTCTTCAGTATTTCATCTGTGTACAAACCTTCATCAAAGATACTATACGGAAACAATTTCCTCAATTGATGTTAATGCCAGGGGCTAGTGAAAGAGCTAGATGAGATCACCAATACTATGTCCTGGCTTTTGTAGTCTAGGTTTATGCTTTAGGAAAGAAGAGGCATCAGCAGAGAATGGGGTTACCCTTCAGTTTCTCTCCCAGATGTTCTTAGCAGTCGCTTTTATCTTTTGCCTTTCTAGAAGACGAATTCTGTCACATTACCTCCATTCCAGTGGCTCTCTGCTACCTCGGCACTTTTCAGAGCACTGTGGCTTCCATTACATCCCAGAATCAATCACTTTTTATGGGTCTGTTAAGAGGATATTGTGATCCCTCTCAAACTAGTAATGCTGATAGCCTCTTCCTCCAGTTCCTGTGTTTTTAATTTGTAAAGTTCTATCCACATGTGAACCATCATTATTCTATCCCTTATTTTAACTATACTATACCATTTATCTCTCTTACTTCTTTTTCATCTATATCCAAAAAGTCGAGGGCAAAGAGTTTGGTACAGGAGTTCCCTTTTATTCCCCATTATACCTTAAAATCATATGTTAGTTAACAGTCTCTCATCCCACATCCAATTAAACTGAGGACATTTAGACTTTAGACATTTTAGGTCACTTACTTTTTATGTTTTTAGACTTTAATAGTCTTCTTAAAAAACAGAAACAGAGAAGCTCAGATTGGAGACATCATTCTAGTATTCTTTATGAGCATCATAAATTGATAACCTACTGTATTACAAAATGAGTGGCAGGTCAATATAAAAGCTATCTGTTGATGTTTCTTACATGATAGTGGGGTTATGATAAGAAAAAGAAATGATTCAGACATTTCAGCAAGAATAAAATCCTACTTCTTTAGGAAGTTATGAAACTATAAGCAAGATTGATTAAATCCTTACGTAACTTCTATCCATATATGAAGATCACCATTGATCCTGGGAAATTAAAATAAAATAAATCTTATTGAATTACATGCACATATCAAGGTATAAATTATCCTAAAATATGTGTGTAAGGTGGGTTCTATTCTCTCATGATTTTGTTAAACTTCCCCTCAAAATTAAGAGAATGGACAATGATATTTTAAATTTGAGATGTTACAGTTTGTTAATATTAAAAAAAACATTATCACATTAGGTAGCATATTTTGCTATAACTCCTGTTTCAATTCCATTGGTATGGGAATCTTGCCATATTGGTTGAGATGAAAGTCCTGCCCTGTGTGATGGGTGGCAGTGAGTTGTCCAGAGATGAGAGAGCTCCAGTCTTTCCTAGTACCTAAAGAGTTTCCCTTGGGGGACTCTTCAAGTGGGAGTTCCCCTTTGGGATTCTTCAAGCTAAAGTCCAAGCTAACTTTCAGCTTGGAGAGAGAAGATGAAAGAGGACAACTTCAATTCAGGTTGCTGAAGGAAAAGACTCTGGGAAGACATGGGAAGTACGGACAATCTCTGTCATGTTCTGTTTCCACATTGCTACTTTAGAGACTTTCTTTTTGGATGAATTCTAAGACCCTCTCTCAGTTGAGCTGAGTTATCTTGCTCCCAAAGGGAGAAGAACTTCTTTATTCTGTTTTATACAGTATATATTCTTCTATTTATACTTTCTCAGATTTCTATTTTGCTATGATTTAGATAATTGGACTTCTTTGCTATTTTCTACATTTGTTCATCATGGAACTGGTTTTCTGAGGGGAAGGAGCCAAACCTTGGATATAGTTTTCAGACTTCCCTTTCCCCACAAAATGATGTCATCAAAAATTAGGTCAAACCTGATCACGTTCTCTAAAGTAATAATATATATGAGAGTGTAAACAGGTTTCTTGCCTAGTATCCCATTTTTCTGAGGAGAACAAAATGGGGCCTTTAGCTCCAATGTCCTGCTTCCTATGCTGGCAAGAATGGAAGTCTCTCGTAGAGAAAGGCAAGGAGAGAAGAGACTATGGATGTCTATTCTGCCTCCTTTGAAGAGACACAAGTATAGCCCTCTTCATCATATGTGGGCTCTTTTTTACACTTTGAAATTAGTAAATATTGATGAATGGGGATTCATATTAAATATGTGAAAGTAATAAAGAAATGGTACTTCTATTCATACTGAACAACCAACATTTCATTTCGCTATTTCCCAAGTTGTAACAGAGCCAAAATAATTTTACATATAGTCAGAAACCATTGGCTCAGTGAACCTCTTGAGTTATATGTATCAAGCAAGTGTGATTTCATAGGTAGGAAATCCATCCATTTGGATTAATTGTGATATTGTTGAGGCTTATAAAGATTAAGTAACTAGCCCACATTCACAGTTAATTGATGTCAGAGATGGAATTTGAACCCAGGTATTCCTAACTCCAAGCCTAGACCCATATGCACTAAATCTTGCTGACTTTCTTTTGGTCTCTAGGCAATTAATAGCTAAATAAAGAAAAATGTAGAGAAAAAATTAAAAAGAGATAATCAGCAGTTGCTTCCATTTTAACCATACAACATTTATGCCTGATTTTTAGATTAGTTCTCTGTAGGATTTAATCAGTTTGCCAGAAATTTCTCTTTAAATAATACATAAAAAACCTTGACAAAATAATATAGTCAGATTTGAGAATCAGTGTCTCAATGTGAGAACTGATCTCTTTCTTTTTAAGCTTAGTTTCTACTTTTTCAAAATATTCATTACAGAAAAATTGATGGTAATTTTCAAGATAAAAGCTAAGAGTGCCTGTGAATGACTCATTCACAGTTACCTTCACAACAAAGCCTCTTGATTGGTTGACAGTGAGTCAGATTCACACCCTGTATTGTCTTTAGCACCTTTGTCATACAAACAAAAATATGCCTTTGAAAGAACACAATATGATAGGATACAGACACCCTAAATTATTCTGCCTCCATACTGGTGTCATTGAGGCTTTTTTATTCTTTTATAGAAAAAAAAAAGTCTTATACAAAAGTAGAAAACTGGAATTTTAACTCTGAAAGGAGAATTCCATATAATAATAATAATAAAAAGATACTTTTCTGGAAATCAATGGAATACTTTATTTTTTCTTGAATTCTGAGCTTTTTTAGACTAGTTCACACCCAGTGACTAATTGATCGCAACTATGATGCCAATGAGAAGAAATTAATAAGGGTGACAAATTCTGGGCTTTTGAATTTACAGAGCTAACTACTTTTTAGATAGAGTAGGCAGTTATATTTCTGGGGTAACAGGAAGGAAAGATGGTCTATGCAAAACTGCCACTCTCCTCTTATTCTTTGGGGCTTAAAATTCCTCTATCAGAAGATAACTGTTTCTTCTACAATTTGAGATGTTCTCCTTTTCTTTTGGTTATATATGTGAAATCACAATTTAAATTTATATTGAGGTATGAATCACTCATTGATAACAACCCTTCAATAGAAGTTTTCTGCAGCTCGAAGTGGGTTGCAAGTCATATTTTGTGGTGGAGGCAGTATATGATGGACAAATTGACCATTAGCAAAGTTCAGAATGGTGCTTTGTCTTAGGTGGCAAGATCAGTGGTCAGTTGGGGTCCCAAATTAGGAGAGAATAACAAACACATGGAATTTATATTGTATTTTAAACTTTTAAAAGTGTTTAACATACTATGTCTTATCTGACCCAAACAACAATCCCGTAAATGAGGTACAATAGGTGTTGTTATGCCACATTTTATAGATGAGGAAAGTACTGAAAGGTCTTCTTCAGCCTGTGCAGCTGCTATTTCCTTTGTTTCTGCTGCCACTCTTTCTTGTGGAAAGTTCTGCACCTTTGTTCAGCCCATATATTTCTTGGCCACTACAACTATTTAGCATTTTGATGAAAGTGGGGAACCTGCATAGTCGCCCATAGGTACCAAGTGCTTTGGCACGTCCTTGGTCTACATGGCTGCTCCTTCCTCCTCAGCATCCTTGACCCTAAATCTGTGTCTCTGTGATGGGAGAGGGGAGAGGTAGATAAAGAGCTCCTTGCATATTATCATTTAATGAAGGTGCCCATGACAGTCATCTCATCATTTCCCACTCACTCCAGGATTTCATAATGGCCCCTCCCTTGGTATCCATCTTCTTTTTCTTCTTCCTCCCTCATTTTTCAGTTTTTAAAATGTGTGATTTTTCCCCATGAGGTTGTGAATTCCTTGAGGGTAGAGCTTGTCTTTTGTTTTCCTTTGGATCCCCGGAGTTTAGCACAGTGTCTGGCACATATAAGACGCTTAATAAATATTTAAGGACTGACTTGCCACTGGCCTTGCTGCCTCTGTCTCTTCCACCTCTGTTTATTGCAGCTACTGATTACACTTATCCTAGTCACTTCCTGGTTGTTCAGACTATGTCTATCTCCCCTGCTACCACTATCCAGCTCTTGCAGGGAGATAGGGAAAGGGAAACATTTCACTATGTTGCCATAGCAACCATCTAAGTACTATAGTCTTTCCCTTCAAATAGCTGTTTGGAGATCGGTGGTTCCTTGGTCCTATATTTTCTTCCCAAACCCTGAATGATCATCTTAGGAATGTCCTGAAGAAATGTGGGACAATCAGAATGCATACCATCTTTTGGTGGGGGGAGGGAAGAGATGGGGAGAAAATTTGGAATGCAAAATCTTGTGGAAATGAATGTTGAAAACTAAAAATGAATAAATTGATTAACAAAAAAAAGCAAAAGAAATGTGGGACCATAGAATCCATAAGTGGTAGTACTAGAAAACTCCCCCCAAGAATTTCACAGTTTCTTCCATAACTCTGGGTGGTGGTGGCAAAGTAATAGTCTATCTTCTGGGTATACAAACTGGAAGTGCCAATGTGAGATGAGTGACTGAGTTTAGAAATGTGTTTTTAAAATGTCATCTTATAGTTTTTTTTTTCCAATATTCATTACTGATGAGTAGTATTATAAATTTTGGTCTGCTGTTTCCTAATTTTAAAAAAATGCTTCATTCTGGGTGCTGAAAATATTATTGAAAATTGAAATATGGTGTGATAGTAATGGCAATTAAAGATTCCCCTGTATTGGCTTGGTTTTCAAATTGATTGTGTTAAAGCCCAGAGTTTGTTAATCCCACCTGTGGGATGGGCTTGTTGATGTGAAAAGAAAGTCCTGAACTGGGAGGAGCTGGTGACGTAAATTTGGAGGGACACTAGAGAGAGGCGGAAGCTTTTTTTTTGGAAGCAGCACCTCGTGGAGAGAGAGAGGCTAAGAGAATTGCTGGTGGCCACTTTGAATTGCCCTGGACTTTTGAGACCTGCCCCCTGAGCTGCCAAGGACTGAGGAGACATGGCTGTTTTGCTGGTACTTTGTCTGTCTGTTTTGATGTTATTTTGCCAGATTTGTCCACTGGTGAAAGACTGTCCT